>NW_011888880.1:3694805-3714384 GCF_000151845.1 Pteropus vampyrus | reverse complement strand
ATCCTCTGCACCCATCAGCAAATGATGAAAGAGAAGGTGAAGAGAATTTCAAGGGAGATTCCAGGGGGCCAGGCCTGAAAGAGGCACACATGATTTCTACCCACATGCTATTGACCAGGCCAGTCACCCAGGGCCACATAGAAGTAAAGTAGCTGAAAAATACAGTCTGTGGTATGTCAAAGGAGATGAAAACAAAGATTATTGATGAACACCACTAATCTCGGTCACAGGTATAGATGCCCTTACATAAATCCATAACATGGACTATGTTTGAACAGATGATAACAACATGTCATATTTCTAAAGACTTAAGATAAATTTTTGTTTCTTATGGGAATTTCCTTTAGTTTTCTTGGTTTTTACAAGCTTCCCTTTTGTATTGCTAAGTAAAGGGAGAAAAGAAAAGAAAAACATGATTGCCATTATCAAAATGTAATTTTCTAGTTAATATATACAGGTTTATCCTTCAGGGAGTATAGTTTAGTTGGACATCAATCATTCATTTATTATTTTGTTTATTAAAAATTTATTTGCACAGTAAACCTATTGTAGATAAACTTGTACCATACTACCTACATAATAGTTATATTTGCCATCTCAAGTTTTTATTCACCGGCATTTTATTGAATATATATTCAAATATATACCATATTTAAAGATGTAACTGACATATTCCCTGCAACCTATCCAAAAGTTAAATACATATTAAGAAAAAAATTTTAATCTCTGTGGATTCACTGTAGTATTTTCTGAGTCAGATTTTTAACTTGATAAGAATTTCCTTCTGTTGTTACTTCTAATGTGTCTTTTATCAGCTCCTTAGGTTGATGCAGCTGCAGCTGTTTATTTTGCTTTTGAGAGTGTAATAGTCCTCTTAACAGGATTCTTAAACTTCTGACTCGTGAACACTAGTGTTGCTTCACACACAGTTGTGGTTTACAATAATACACCTTCGAATAAGCAATGATGTGCTCGTTTAAATGTGTGACTAAAAATATACATCTCCAAAAGATTTCCAGAACCAAATTTCTTGACATATTAAGTTTATTTGATGTAGTGATAATTATTCAGATATTTTTAAACTTTTAATTTGTGGTACTAGTTAATGTTACTCTAAATTATTTATTTCTGTTGCCATTGACAACTTTAAATATATTAACCTCTGTGATATATTAGCAATTGAAAAGAACAGAATATTCTTTCAGGACCAGTCCAGTCTTAATTACCAAGTGAAATGTTATGGAATTTGGTCAATATTGAGTACCTATAAGACACAGAGATAAGTACAACAAATCCTATACTTAAGAAGCTTACATCCAATTTCTTTTCTTTTCTTTTCTTTTCTTTTTTTTAAACTCCTACAGCATCTGGTATTCCTAGGTGGTCTCTCATCCAAGTAAGTACTAACCAGGCCCGACCCTGCTTAGCTTCCAAGTACATCCAATTTCTGAGTGGGTGTGAGAACTAATATGTATATATGTGCATGTCTGTAACTAAAAATCCAGACATGAAAGTAACTTCCAAAAATGGAAGGTTTAAGGCAACCCACTAAGTCTTTGGTGAACTTTAGTAGATTTATAGAGTGCTTCACAGAAGAGATAAGAACGAGATCTTTAAAAATAATGAGTAGGATTGCAACATCTAATGGGATAGTACATTCAAATCTGATAACGCTGTACTAGCCTGTGGGGGCTTCCTTAAACACTGAATCTTACATATCTATCTCCAATATTCAGCACAGTGCCAGAATCAAAAGAGTTTTTTCTAGAAACGAATGGGTGGATAGATAGATGAATGGATGAGAAAATAGACAAATGAATGTTAGAATGAATCTTAATTCATTCAAACAAAGAAACAAAACTGGGACAGGACTGTACAGTGTCATGGAAGGCGGGCAGGAGAGAATTTCCAGATTGGAGCATACTCTGAAGTTGATACCAAAAGTGTTTTCTTTGATACAAATCTCAGAGTTAAAGATATAGACTGTAATTAATTAATAGACACACATAAGAAGTCCACAGTAAGGTAGCTAGCACTTTGTAAGGTTGTTCATATTTCTGTGCTTTAAATCTTGGGGTAATGATCCCTGTGAGTTGATAGCTGCATGAATGAGGAGTATTTGCCCTAAAACCTGTATTAAGAATCGAGGAGTATTCCCGTTTCGGGGGGAATTGGGGGATTTGGCAAACAATTCTAGAGTTAACCTTCTTAGACCTTCATTATTTCCTTGACTTGAGTCATTGTCCAGTCACCCTATATCTCCTCTGTCCCCTTGGCTGTTTTGGTTGCCCTTCTCTAGGCACGATTCAAATGTTTTGTCTTTCTTGAAGTGAAATAACCAGAACTACACACAGCGTGCCAAATAATGGTTTTTAAATAAATACAACTGCTGTTATCCACTTCGGACAGTCCAGTCCCTAATGCAGCACTGACACAGTAGTATATCTTGAATCCCTGCATTTAAATCATGCATTGCAGTGTATGTTGCTCCTAACCTACCTTGTGTCATTTAATTTTACAATAACCCTCGGAGACAAGGACAGCTATTCGTTAATTTTATGTTAAAGACAAAGAAACTAAGGGTTAAGGAAGTGAAATGACTTGCCCAAGGTCACAATAATAGATAACGAAAAAGCCAGAACCAGAACCCTTGATGCCAAAGCCCACATGAGGATGGGCTACCATCTGCTGCAGATTGTTAAATATGTGGTTACTAATGAAATGTTATGGACTTTGATCGACATTGAATATACCACTAATATTAGGCATAGCACTAAATACATCCCATACTTACATATTTAATTCATACAACCAACAACCCTATTAGCAGAGGATCAGAACAGCTAAGTGATTTGCAAAAAGTCACAGGGCTAGTGAGCAGCAAAAACAGAATCGGAGCAAAAAAAAAAAAAAAAAGTCTGCCAGACCCTAAAGCTGCCCCATCTAACCCAGATCCTCTGACTCTGAGTCCACCATTTTGCTCTTGATACATTAGGCAATGAACACAAAACCTGGAAAACAATTCTGGGTCACATCTGGTAAGTTGGGGATTATCTAAAGGGTGACAACCATCCCACGTTGTCCAGGACTGAGGGGTTTCCCTAACAGTGGGAATTTTAGTGCTGAAAATTTAGTGCTGGAAAGTCCTATGCAAACCAAGATGATTTGGCCACTATAATTATCTGGTATGCTTCTGTCCACTAATGTGTCTCGTGGGAAAATCCTATTTATCCCAGTCAAGGAGAGATTTGAGCCCAGGCAGGTACAGGCAACTTCATGGATACCATGAGATTCTTTTGGCCTTTGAAGACCCAGAATGAGACTCCATGTAGATGTCTGTTACATAGCAGAATTTAGTTTAATTGAATTTTGTTCTTCAGAACTCTTTTCCTGAGCTCTCCCACACTGACTGTAAAAGTCAGTTCTATTATTCTCCCATGACCAACCTCTTAAATTTTATGATGTCTTTTATCTTTTTGAGAAGCCACTCCCAACCTCTCCCCTTGTGTATTTAACTTGTGTTCATGAATTTATTTCTTAGTCTACATGTCCCCTAAAAACAACCACCACACATAAACTGTTCTTTCGTACAGTTTAAAAATGAAAATCCCAGCTTGGAACATAATCATTAAATGTTGTAAACACAAAAATAAAGTTCTCTTCTGTTTATTACAGTTTTACTTGAGAGCCTACATGCTAAAGCAAAGGCTCTGACAGTTTTCTTTTGCAATCTAGACCGGGGATGTGGTCAGCTAGGGCAGAACTACTAGGCCCAGAAGCTCATAATTCCTGCTCTCACCAGCATTTCTCCTCCCTGGTTATAATTCTTTCTTCCTTTTTGACGACACATACATGGATATGTCAAGAAAAAATATTTTAATGTTAGTGTATGCTGGACCAGATTTTACATGAGAGTTGAGTAATTAAATGATAGATGGGTGGTAGCAGCCCAGGCTAAGGGAAAAATGTGACCAAAAAAAAAAAAAAAAGATCCCAATGGTTCAATCTTCTGTCACAGTGCTCACTCTCAGAGAGTTGAGCTGAGCCACTCGTGTTGACTAGTCATGAGGGGACAAATTGATGAGAGAAGCCAGGGACTATAAGGGAGTTGTGTAATGCTCTGTTGGCACCAAAATGACTGTGTTAACCAGAACAGGAGAGAACTTAGCTTCATGAGCCTAAATGAGGGCATGACCATAGCAAAAAGTATTCTGGCAGTGTATTCATTCAAAGAGTACTTTTTTGAGCATCTATGTTCTATTATTCTAGGCACATAGGCTCCACCCATATTTTGGTGGAGAAGAGACAGACAGATAAACAAATGTATCAAGTGGCTGTAAGTGCTACAATGAAACTCAACAGGATAAAGAGATAAAATGGAAAGGGTAGAGATACTGTTTTAGCTGGCGAGGTTGGGGAAGGCAGCTGATTAGAGCTGTGAATGAAGTGAGAGACTAAGCCATGATTATATCTGGGGGAAGCACATTCCAGGCAGAAAGAATGGTCAAGATAGAGATCAGTGCCTTACGTCACCTTATAATAACTCAAGGAGATGGTGGTACACACCACAAACTGGGAGACAGATAGAAGGTGACCATGAGAATGACAATCATGGATTCTTACAGGCACCATAAGCAGTTATTACATCATGGTAATTAACAAATGTTCAGCACAACACAAAAATGTCAAGAAGCACTGGGCTGTATCAGGAGGATGGCAGAGAAGCTCAGCAGAGGAAATAGAGAAAAAGAATTCAGAGTCCTGGGAACTGCTGGACATGTCTGGATACCCAGCCCCAAAGGCCCCTGATATTGGGTGTCCACAGCTCCTGAGAGAAAGCTGGCAAGTTTCTGCTTGTCTACTGTGAACGCCCACATGTGCCCAGCGTCAGGTCAGTCCTGAGCTGGGGAGAGACCACAGTGTCCAGGCCATTTCACTCCTCGGGCTGTCGTAAAGTCATTCCACATGTGGAGCTACTGGTGATTTGTTCCTCAGGGGGAAATGGTAAGGGAGGTAAGAACATTATTTTTCACTTTTTTTACTATTATTATTATTAAAACAGAGTTGACATACAATATGTTATTTCCACATACACAACAGAGTTATTCAACATTTATATACCTTACGAAAGGATCACCACCATAAGTCTAGTAACCATCTGTCACCGTACGAAGGGATATTATTGGCTATAGTACCTATGCTGTACATTACATTCCCATGACTTATTTTATAACTAGAAGTTCGTACCTCTTATTCCTCTTCATTTGTTTCACGCATCCCCCGAACCCTCTCCAGTCTGGCAACCATCAGTATGTTCTCTCTGAGTCTGTTTCTATTTTGTTTTGTTTTTGTTTTTTAGATTCCATATATAAGTAAAATCATATGGCATTTGTCCTCTGACTTAATTCACTTACCACAATACCCTCTAGGTCTATCCATGTTGTTGCAAATGGGAGGTAAAAACTTAGAGTTCCTACATCCTATCACCTTGAAGCTATGTGGAGCTGACAGGTTATAAGGGATAGGAACCTTATATTTGCATTTTTAGCGAGAGAACGTAAACAGAAAGGAGAATAACCATGAAATATTCATTAAGCTCCTATAAGACACATGACACAGCAATAAGCTTAAGCATGAGGGTAATGATATGTAAGAGGGTAATGAGATATATCATCTAATGAGGAAAATTCACTTTATCAAAAATTAATTTTTATGAATGAAAAGAACCTAAATTTTTTGAGCTTTGTTCTAAGAAGGTATTAAGTTACTTAGATACATTTTTCAGTTACTTACAAAATTACTGTCTTGACTGTCAAGAATAGACCCATGAAGGAAGAATGTTTCTCATGGAGAGAATATCATAACAAGGCAAAGAGATCATGGTGTTCAAGTACTGTGGGAAGCCCTGTTTAGTTCAGCCTGGCTAGAATAGTAAAAAGTAAGTTTGGAAAGATAAATGGAGGCCAGATTGTGGGGGATCTTGCATGCCAGACTAGGAATTTGAATTGCCTCCTGAAGCCAAAAGGGAGATCTCACGGGTTTAGAAGAAAGTGCATAAAATTTACTGTGACTGAGTTAGAACGAATAAATTGCAAGTAGCAAAGTCCAAGGACAAGAGGAGTAGTTAGAAAATTATAATAGTCAGTAGTTCAGATATCAGATATGATGTGTCATGTTAGATAAGTTGTAGAAAGGCTGACGCATGAGGTTTAAAAGGCATGGCAACTTCCACTTTTGACCAAGATGGAATAGCGGGGATTAGATATAACTCTGCCTTAAACAACTAAGTAAAACAAAATATATGAAACAATGGTTTTCAGATATTGAACATCAGACAGGACAGGACAGCAATCACTGAGTGAGGACACAAACAAGGCCAGCACTGCGATTGCCCCAGCTTATTGATTAGGGACAGTTGCCAGGAGGCAGCACAGGAAGACGGAAACCGAGGTGGAGCCTAGCAGTCTCCCTCAGTTGAAGAGACCAAACTGGGAGTCCAAGGCAGCAAAAGCTTACAGGGGAGAGAACAAGAAAGAAGAGAGCTACAGAGAAAGGGGAGGGGGTGAGGGGGAGCGATCCAGAGTTCCAGAGATCTGCAGAGGGATCCCTCGAGTCTTCTGCTGAGTACTAACCAATCAATCAATGTGTGTGAAGAAACTACTCGAACCCGGAGAAAGAACCACCGAAAAGATGAGAGAGAACAATCCTTACATCTCAGAACAGGAATAGTTTCTTTTCCCAAGGAACAGAGTAGAAAATCCTCGTAATTCACAGGACATCAGAATTGTCTTTCTTCAGTAGTGGAACAAAACTAGTTATAGAATAGAGGCTGCTCTAATCCTAACAGACCTTTAAAGTGAGCCTTCGGAGAACGAGGTTGTTTCCAAGTAATTTAACAGCTTCTCAAACAAAGCTCAAAAATATTTATAAGAACACACAAAAAAAATTTTTTTAAAGAATACAAAAAATGTCCAAGACCCAACAAGGTAAAATTTCCAATGTATGGCATTCGATCAAATGTTACACACGCAAAAGAGTAAAAAAAATATGAGCCATAATAAGAAAAATTAGTCAACAGAAACAGACCCACAAATGCCACTAATGACAGAATAAGTAGACAAGAATATAACAGTCATTATAACAGTATTTCACATGTTCAAGAAGGTAGGTAAAAGCTTGAGCATGTAAGTGGAGGCATGAAAAATATTAACAAGACATACGTCGAAATTTTAGAGATGAAAACTATAATATCTAAAATGAAAAACATACTGAATGAGATGAATAGAAAATTAGACAAGGCAGAATAGAAGATGAGTAAACTTAAAGAAGACATGGCAATAGAAAGTATCTTAAATGAAACAGGAAAATAAAAAAAAATGACCAGATCATTTGTAAACTATAGGAAAATATGAAGCAGCCTAAAATATATGTAACTGGAGTTCCCAAAGGCCAGGGAAAAGAGATAGTAGGGAAGAAGGCAGAAAAAATACTTGAAAAAATAATGGCCAAAAACTTTTACATATTGGATTAAGTCAAAATGTATCAAGTCTAAATGTAAAATTTAGAATGATAGAACTTCTAACATAAAACATAGGAGAAATCTTTGTGACCTTGGGTTAAGTGAAGATTTCCAATATCTGATACCAAAAGGGAAAGAGAATAAAATTGACTTCATTAAAATTAAAAACTTCTGCTCTTGTAAAAATACTGTTAAGAGAATTAAAAAGCAAGCCACGGACAGAGAAGATATTTACAAAGCATATATTTGATAAAGGACTTATATCCAGAATATATTTAAAAACTCTTAAAACTCAAGAATGAGAAAACACACAACCCAACAAGAATAAAAAACCCAACAATCCAGCAAAGATTTTAACACTTTACCAAAGAAGATATACAAATGGCCAAATTAGCACATGAAAAAGTGTTCAACATAATTAGCTATCAGACAAATGCAAATTAAAACTACAATAAGAGTTAAAGATAACTTCAAGCTTTGGACTTGAGTAACTGAAAGATTAATGTTATATAGAATTGCTGAAATAGGGAATCTGGTTAGGGCTGGAGGTGAAGGGTTGAATTTAGACGTGTTCCTTTTGAGGTAACAGAGGACCATTCTGGGTGGGGCTATCTAGCAGACAGATGAAGATATAGGACTGGAACTTGAAAGACAAGTCACGTCTGGATATATAATTGTTAAAAATAAAACCACCTTAAAAAAAAACTATATGCAATGTTTTCCTTGAGCATAGCTGTTCCTATGTATATATATATGTGTGTGTGTGTTTTGTGTAGACTCATGCGTAGAGTCATGTGAAAAGCTCTTAAGTTTACTTCATTGTTTTGGAAGGAGCAGGCACTCAAATATTTACTGAGTTAAATTACATTTGGTTTGGATGGAAAACAGATGGCATTCTCAATTCTCATGTAATCTATTCCTCTGCTCAAAGTGACATAAGGATAGGAATCCTAGAGAAATGCATCTTAATATTAAACTTTAGAAAAGGACAATGAATAGCTTTAAGTCCAGCCTGCGTGCAAGTCAGTTTTACATGTATTCCTTATCCTCCATGGCTACCATCAAAAACAATACTGAGTCCCTAGCACCCCCCACCTCCAAGTCTATGTTATGATCATCATCAACAATTGTAGCCAAGTAATAACATGCTGAATCGCTTACAGAGGAAATGAGACAATTAAGTCCAAACATCCTTGGATCTAAGCCTAATATTAGATTGAACTATATGAGGAAATGCTCTCCAAGCAGTAGACAGCTGTCTACACAAGAACAAACTGAAACTCGGTAGCATGCTGCTTAATTTGGGTAAGGTGTTTTGGCTAAGCATTTCTTCTTGATTGTGGCTTCCTATCTATCGAAAGTGTGACAGCTGTGGCTACCCCTGGGCATTCTGCAGCTCACTACTCTATGAAGAAGAAGTGATTTCCACACTGGCATTCCAACTATCAAACTGATTAGCATCAGCATTTGCTGATCTTTTACTAGTAAAAAAAAAAAATAGTAATGTTCAAGTCCATGATATGTAATTGAAAATGTTTGGCTTAGCACATCATCAATATAAAAGACTTTCAGAGGTATTAAAATCCATTAAAAACAGAGCCTAGAAGCATTTTGTCTGAGTGTTTTCTCCTCCAAATATCAAGTAAAGTTTTTAACATAGAGGCATATGTTTGAGCAAAAATGGCCTTTCTATAAAAAGGAGGGTAGCTCCGAGGACTGTTTAATCAATACGTTCTCGTGGATAAAATACACGTAAAATGCTTTGGTTCTTAGGCTTTGGGGGAGGGGGCTATTTTTTTAATGTGAACTTTTTATTGGCGTAACATAGTAGTATAACATACTTGCCAAATGCACAAATCATACGTGTTCAGTCGAATGGCTTCAAAAAGTGATTACACCCATGTGATGACAACCAGACCAAGACACAGAACATCACCAGCACCTAGACATTCCCTTAAGTTTCTCCAAGGCTCTGCCCCTCCTCTTGAGAACAACCAGCATTCTAACTTTTAAAACCATAGCTTAGTTTCGCCTGTGTCTAAACTCTATATCAATGGAATCACACTCTGTATGTCTGGGCTTCCTCCACTCAGCATTTTGTAAGTGGTGGCTGTGTTTGTGCATGTAGCTGTAGGTCATTCATTCCCATACCAAAATGTATCTGTTCTACTGTTGATAGATCTCAGGTTGTTTCTATATTGGGGCTATGACAAATATTAATGCTATAAACATTCCTGTATGCGTCTTCCGGTGAACATATGGATGTATTTCTGTTGGATATACAGTAAGAATTGCAGTTATTGGGTAGCTTTAATAGATCCTACTATAAACAGTTTTCCCAAATGATTGCCACGATCTGCTTTCATCAGCAACTGTTCTAGCTGCTGGACAGCTCAGTTGATATTTGGTATTATTTGCCTCTCAGTGGAGCCATTCCCGTGAAAGTATGGTGGTATTGCACTGAGTTTTAATTTGCATTACTCTGGTGAGTAATGCCATGTCATTTGCATGTTTATTGGCCATTTAGGATGTCTTCTTTCATAAAGTGCCTGTTTAAGTCCTTTGCTCATATTTCTATTGGTTTTTTGCTTCTCATTGAGTTATAAAAGTCCTTTTTTTTGTTTTTGTTGCTTTTTAAAATTTTTTAATTTTTTAATAAAGTTAGATAAGTTTCAAGTGTACAATTCAATAATACATCATCTATGTATTGCGTTGAGTGTTCACCACCCAAACTCAAATCTTACATCACCATATATTTGACCCCTTTTCCCCTCCTCCCCCTTTTCCTCTGGTAACCACTAAACCTGTTTATGAGTTTTTGTTTGTCTTATTCATTTATTGCTCTCAGTTTTATATCCCCCATATGAGTAAAATCATATGGTTCTCAACTTTTCTCATTTATTTTGCTTAGTGTGATTATCTCAAGATCTGGCCATGTTGTCACAAATACTGCCTTTTTGTATTTTGGATATGAGGTATTATTTGGATATATGTAGTGTAATTTTAATTACTGCTGTAACAAATTATAAATATCTTCTTCTATTCTGTGATATCTTTGGATGAAAAAAAATTTCTTCATTTAACTGTAGTCTAATTCATCAGCTTTTTTTGGGTTAGCCCTTTTACTGTCCTTTTTAAGAAATCCTAGCCTTCCCTGAGGATCTAAAGATATTCTCCTTTCATTTTTTTCAAAAAAACTTTATCCTCACTTCGAGCTACAATCCACATTAAGTTAATTATGTACATTGTGAAATAGAGTCAAGATTTATTTTTTTCTATATGGCTATCCAGTCTTGACTAGCTATTCACCACCCTAAGCATTTGCTTATTTCTCTCTAGTGGAGCAAAGATAATAACACCGAAGGACACCATATATATATATTATATATATGCATACACACCCAAATATATATATATCATATATATGCGACGCATATAACACACACACATATCGAGGTGCAGATTGTGCTCCAAACATTCATTTACGAGTTGGCTTCCACGTGTATCCAGTGTTGTTATTGATAGTTGATTTCCAGGACAATTCACAAAAGGCTCTTCGGCACTTACTTTTCCAAGTACACTGTACTATTATAGGGGAAAATGCAGTCAAATTCCAATTCTGGCCCCAGGCCATCTTCCCCTTCACTAGCAGCAGATAAAATAGTGCTTCAAGAGTAAATAAAGAGATGAACTTCAACGAGAATGAGTACAAAGGAGTGAAGTGGCTGCTATTGAACAGTCATAACTCCTTCATTAACAACTTATGAATAGCTGTCTTTCTCTCTTCCTAAATGTTCAAAATTGACAATAGTAAGTACCTCCCATGTCAAGGCAAGAAACTTATGGGCAAGAAACATTCCAGGTCCTCAATGTAGAATCGTGAAGATCGTATTCTACACAACCACTAGGAAGGGGTCAGCAGTCCTCAGTGTGAATGGTACCCGTGGAGTGGGGCAGTACAGTTCAGTACAGTGGCCCTGCTGGGATGGAGGTGTATAGTAGTAGATACAGAGGTCATACACATTTCCCAGGCATCAGGGAGATTTAGAATGTCAAAATTCGCTGTTATAATATCCTTACTAATAGTTATAAGTAAGGGTTTCAGAATTCAAAGCCTTTTGTGCTAGATGCATTTTAAATACCAATATACTTTTATAAAAGAATAGAGTTCGTAATATACTATATTCTTCAGGTAACACAAACTTCTTCCTTTTACTCCTTCTGGTGCTAAAGTTCAGTGCTCTAAAGGAATGTCCACTAGTCATGTGAAAGCCCGTCTAGGGAAAAAAAATCTAAGTAAATCTACTACAACTGGTACCAGTCATTTCTGTGCGATTAATCTATAAAAGTTTTATAGCTGAGTTGTCCAAGTTGAAAGCTAACCAGCAATGCAATAACCTTATTCCCAAAACAGTGGTCTGATACAAGTTACACCTTTTGAAGTTCCTGCAGAGTTCCTACCATCAGCTTAAAAAATAACATCTGACATGTTCAAACAGTCACAGAGAGTAATTAAGACTAGAGGTTGAAAAGAAAATGTAGACTTGCCTGAGCTTGGTATTTTAGTAAATGAGATCTGATTTCTTTTAAACCTTATTTGAATATAGGTTAAACCTTATAAAGGCAGACTCTGCTGGATGCCACTCGGTGGGAAGTAAAAGCACAGCTGCCTCTCTGTCTTTATGAACTGTCCAAAAGCACCATATCCGTGCATATTAACCAATAAGGAATGTTCTCACATCCCCTCTGCTAACACTATCATAACCCTATTAAAAAGCAAAAGACCGATAAATACTCACCTAGTGATACAATTGATATAGACCCCACCTTGTCTGAAAACACTGTAATTTGGGAATGTGACCCTTAGCAGAAAAACAAGATTTTGCTGATCTTAAAATGAATAAGACCTTGATCTCTGCCAAGAAGCGATGTGTTTCAGAGCAAAGATGCCCTGCAGTGTCAGGATTAGAAGTGGGTGATGCATCGTGATGTGATTGAAGGGTTTGCACAGAGTCCCCTTCCAAGCCCCACAAATGGCTCTCACATCAAGTTAGACTCAAGTTTCACTGCAAAAAAGTCATTCCAGTGGGTTGAGGAATTCCTTCTTTTAAGACAAATGCCCAGGAGAAGTGTCCCCGGGCATCACTGAGTGAATTAGGCAATCAGATCCTTAAGAATTGTTGGGCCAGATAGTCCATTTTGATGGAGTAGGAGTGGGGTGAAAAGACAAGGTACTAGGGTGGTAAGAATTGAATTAGAAGAATTTAACTAGAATATTTATTGTGAGGGATAGTGGGATGAGTGGGAAGAGGGGCAAAACGACCTCCATCAGATGCAGGTCACCAGCATAGCTTCCAGAATCACAAACAGGCATCCCCTCTGTTGTGGAGAAGGGGGAGGGTCCCAGCAGGAATGAGGAGGGCAAACAACCCAGCCATCGGCAGGCCGTTAATAAAAGTATACATATCCAGAGCCAGTACCACTATTTTTGTTTGGAAGCTTCAAATTTTCAGTAAATCTGCAAAGAGAGTTAGTCGTATAGCTCTATTCCTATTCAGGAGGCTTCACCTCGAGTTGAATTCTTGCTGTGGATATGATGCAGGGCAAGAGAGTTTCTCAGTTGAGATCCTTTAGCAAATAACCAGCTGCCTTTATTTACAGGACTTTAGCATTAAAGCGACCCTAGAGTTCTAATATAACCTTACTGCCAAGGCAGGCACCTTCTTTACGTCGTTCCCAGAAAATGCTCAGTTAGCCTCAGCACAGCCTGCCTCCTAAGCTTGAGCCATGAGATCAGACCTCAGTTCAAACCTGGCTCTACCACTGACCAGCTATGTGACAACAGGCTTAACCCCTCAGTGTCAGATTTCATAACTACGGAGTAGGGTTCTTAGTTCCTGCATAATAGGATTCTTCTAAGAATTAAGTAAAATGGTACATATAATATAGCACAGAATATAGCAGAAAGTAAGTATTCAATAAAGGGCAGCTACCTTGTTAGAATATCTTATTCAAGCAGATCTTTGAATGACGTCATTTCGTTCAGTGTTATTTTGTGATAACACTGATGAGATGCCACAGGAACTTGTGTTTATGTCAATTAGCCTATGGGGAAATTGGTTTTGTTACATACGTCGTTTCACTTAAAATCAGAGTCAATCAATGACGTCAAGTTTGGACTTACTGTACAACAATTTTATTAAAAGATTCTTAAAGGGTAAGGCACTTGTTTGTGTCTTTTGCCTCCAAATAGTGACTTTAGTTAACACCAAACACCCAATGCCTTGGATAGTGCCTGGTGCATAGGAGGCACTTGGTATATATCTTTATTAAATCAATTTTGCTGAAATAAGTCTATTCCATTCCATGTGAGCGCGAAAATGCTATTTTCCGAGGACAAAAATGATAAAACGACTGAGGGAGATTACAAAATTAAAACAATGCAAACTTGAACATTCAGATCCAAATGTAAAAATGTCTTATATCCTAGTATCAGAAAATTTGAATATCCTGTAGTTTGCCCCTTCAGGATCTGTGTTTAATGATGCCAAACAGAGTAAGAAATGTGGATAGATATAAGAAAATCAAGACCGAAGAATTTAGATCTGGTATAACATCCCTGCTTTTATCAAGCAGAAGGTTTCGTCTCCTTTTCCCTTTTCTGTGGTTCTTCTTTTTATATTTCTCTCTGGGCTGCATTTGATTAGCTGCCCAGTGTACCTGTACCTTCAAATCATATCCAGTCGCATTGTTCCTTACCATGGAATTGCTATTGCTTCCAAGTCGTTATTAACTTTTGAAACTCACTTTGTTACATAAAAAGTTGATTTTTTTTTTTTTTTTACTTAATGCAGTAATACCTTTCTTGTAGAGCTTAAAAGATCCTGTAAGCTTAAAGCCAATGAGGCAGGATTTATTTGTTCAAAGAAGCCTCTGGTTTGGCATTTCACCAATTTTGAAAATAAACCATCATTTGATGGGACTTAAAGCATCTCAGTTGTGTTCTGAGCAGGACTTCAGGCCTTGGTTTGGTGCTTATGTTAACAGCTTTTCAACTCTGATGCTTTCTAAACAAAATGTGAATTGTTCCGGCTTTTACCCCTACATGTTCGTGTTGGGCCTTAGCTCTCTTAAAAAAAAAAAAAAAAAATACCTCTTCTCAGGGATTCTGGTAGACCCCTGGGAACTGGAGAGCCTCGGATGGATTGTACTTGATACTAGGGGTAGAGTAACAAGGACTTGACGATGAATAGGATGAGTGAGGAAAATAAAAGAATGACTTCTCGATTACTGGCTTGAGGCCCTGGATAAATAGTGTTGCCATTTAGCAAGATGGAAAAAAAATGGAAAATGAAATGTTTGGGTTGCACAGAAATATAAAAGGGTGATCTAGAAGATTTGCAGGTACTAGAAACACATTTTGCACAGGAAATAGAATGAAAATATAAGCTCAAAGAGAACAAGGATGTAAAATTTCTCACAGTTATATATTTGGAATCCTTTTGATGTATTTAAGAGTGCGATGTATTTTCAAATGCCAATATTTCCAATACGCTAAAAAAATCTATATTCAATGCAGTTGTTTAAACTTATGATGAAAAATATTAGATATCAACTTCAAAATATGTGAGCACATGGTTCAAAATTCCTTTAGGGCACACAGAAGCAAAAATTTTGGAAGACCACTGTAGAAGAAAAACTATGTAATGTTCTAGCCTGTGTGGAGAAGCAGCTCTAACGTCAAATGATTTCCTTAGTAATCAAAAAGTAAAAAAAAATTTCTAAAGCAACCAACTTCTGCAGCAAACTAGAGTGGGTTTCAAATTCAAGAACATTATGCTCTTTAGTCAACTGGCAGAGCTGGAGCCGTAAATATATAAAATATGAGGCCGGACTAAAGGCATGTAAAGAGGCAGCGGTATTCTATCATGCTTCAGGTGTTTTTATACTTCAGGTATCTCAGCCTGATCCTTAATCATTTCTATTAGCATCACTAATGAACACTAGCTGACATTAAAGAGCCTAACATCATCTCTGCTAGTCTTAGACAACTGCGCAGCAGTGTGATGCCACCAAGAAGGGTCTACATAAGAAGAGCAGCTTCTGTCAAGTAAGCTGCGGGGCTGGGGGATGGTGCATAATTACGGAGGATGAGAGGATGTCCGGGGAACCCTAAGCCCAGGATAGGGAAGGAGGTACATAGTTACAGACAACTGAAAAAATATACAGTCAGATTTTATTTCCAAAAAAAATTTAATGAGCACCTAGTATGAGGGGGACACTGCTGTGGGCTATAAGCAAGAAGGAGGTGAGTGTTTTCATAATCACGTGATAGAACGTTTTGAAAATAGCTCTGGGCTCCATGGCAACTGCGATCGTCAGTCAGAATAAGAACTCACATCAGTGTATAGAAAAACGCTGTTTTTCCTCACCAGATAAAACTGAAGATTCTCCCCGAGCCATCCTCTTGGATGACAAAAGGAAAAAGATGGTAAAACATATGAGACTTTGTGTTTATGTGTATAGTTGAATTATTCACACACCAGAGTTTTCTTTCTCAGAACACTCAGAATCATGACCATGATACAGATAAAATGTAAAATGAAAATTGCTGTTTGACGTTTCATGTCTAGTATCGCCAACTAGATCCCCCTGCCTTTATTTTTGTATCCATCCAGGACTCCTCAGATTACTTTCCAGCTCACAAAACAGTTCAGAGAACTTGAAGAAAATTATGAGTAAAAACATGCACTCGATGTTGACTTGCTTCCCTGTAAACACACAGACACACACACACACAGGTATGTGTTTATACACTGTTGCCAGCAGGCAAAGATAATACCTTGGCCCAACTATTAATAGATACTGTAATCTGCATTGGTTATATTTGTGTTTATTGTGATATATTTGTGTTTCCCTATTGGGCTCCCAGTTCTCAGGAAACACTGTATATGGGGAGGGTGAGGTTCGCCTACACCAGTAATAAATGTCTTGTTGGCGATCTAATCTGTAAACAGCCTTGATTTTAAGAGCATTGAGTTTAACTTTGCTAATAGAGTTGTACTACTCTATGTCTTAAATGAGTAATTGGAAAGATTCCTGTTATTCCAGGAGCGGAGAACAACATAGACATCAATATTTTTACTTTACATATTTTAGTAGGAAATCACTCTAAAATGTCGTATATCCTAACTGAATTCAAGACTGATATTTAATTAAGCCTTTGTGACCAAGAGTGATTATAATTGTCATCGATTATTATTTAGAGACACTCAAGCACTGGGCATTCTTGGTTTCCATGTTATATGGCTCCCAGATGCTCTATTTTTGTCTTTATATCAGTTTTTGTATTTCCTTTTTGCTCTTGGTTACACTAATACAAGCAAGAAGCATCAAAGATATGTGGCAAGCTCTAATCTCTTTTGAATGTCTGCCCCTCTGTTCCTCTGGGAAGTGATAGATGCTCGACAGGGAAAGAAGGAAAGGGGTGAATGGAGGGAGGGAGAGAGGGAGGAAGTTATTAGCTGAGAAACTAGATTTACTAAACTAATTATTAAAATTACTTCTAAATTAAATGTAAGTAAATTCCTGAAGAATTGTATTACCCCAACATGGATCCTGTTGCTCTGGGTAACTTGGAAATGATTTTTGCTTACTTCTCATTCCTGAGGTGAGTTTCTGTGGAAAGATTCTGTGTATGTCTGTAGATGTACACATGTAACTTGATTGAATTCACCTCGTAACCATCTCTTAAACACATTTACCTCTTACTTTCGTTAGCTCACATATAAAGAAAGCTTTGAAACAATAATCAGTTATCAATATACGGTTAAATTGTATTTGTAAGGGACTACTTTCAGACTCTAGTAATAAGTGCACTCATTTAAGAATGTGATAGTAAAGAGCTAAGTTGTAATTAGCACTGGAATAAATCAGATGGTAACTCAGAGTATCTTTCCTAGATGATTTTGGCAATAGATCTTTGGTTGACAGGGAAGAAAGCTCATTGATAATGGTATCGGTTTTGGGGATCTGCCTCCAGTCATCCTTTCACTGACACCAGAGTGATCCCCTCTCCATGACCATCCTGACCTCCAGCTGCCCCCTCCTTTAGCTATCTACAGGAGAGCAGCCACCTATGGTTCTAGCGTTCCCTCAAACCCTGCGTCTTTTAAGAAACTTTTTTCCCAGGAGGTTTTGGGCACTCTCTTCCTCTTTGCTCCCACGGTACACCATTTTAGCAAACACATTGTAATGTTATTGTGAATTTGCGTGTCAGTTTCTTCTCTGAATTATGTGCTTCATTTTCGCATAGCTCATACATGGTGAAATGATGTGGACCCAGTAACCATTTAGCAACAGGTTTTGAAGGACTGAATATGGGGAGATTTTGTTATCATAAATCTCCAGATGAACTTCTGAAACAAATCAATGTCACACCTTCCAACAGGTACCTATTTTTCCTACTAGAGCATACCTCCTATGGGATATGCTGTATATCATTGAGCTCAATTAATTTTGAAATAAGTAATTAGAAAGCAGCTACTATAATATGATGAAAGAATTAGCCCTGTATTTATAAATACTCTTATCATAACCTAGAGAAATTGCTTAACTCATTTTAATTGGACCAGTTCTTCCACGCTAGCAAAGCAGTAGAGAATTGCCAGTGTGTGTAATTAATGGACAATGGATGAGGAACTGTGATGTTGATGCCTTTACTGTGTGTGAATGTATTTTTATAGCTCTGACTATATGAAGTGTTGAAGTGAGTATAAAGAATATAGATTAATCTATTGGAAGCTATTGAAATTACTTTGGCAAAATATATTGCACCAGTATATTGCAACAAAACAATGTTCTAGCCATAAACATAACTTTAAATTTTGTAAATGTAAGGGAGAAGCAGGGCAAGCAAAGCCTCAACTGGATTACTGATGCGAATTAAGAATGCATATGCACATCCAGTCTTCTGTGATAAGTCTTCAAGGAGGATGATTTTAAGAACATGAGAACGTGTGAAAAAAATCATGTGCATGACTAGTGCCAGCTCAACCCAAACACGGGAGAACCTTCTGTGTGTGCAGAATAGCACCATGTCATAGAACAACTACTACATAGAACAACTATTTTTTGTTTGTGGTAATCGCAGTGGCTCACTAGATGTGTCGTTACTTGAGAAGTGTCCTCCCAGCAACCCAGAAGATGCAACCATCCTTGTTTATCTTTTTGTCCTTAGTGCTAGCACCCAAGGGGTTCTTTCCAAGAGTTGGCAGCCCGTTAGGGCAGCCACAGAGGGCTGGACATGCAGTAATGACCATCATTTCAAGCTGTGTCACATCATTTAAAGCTGAAAGTATCTTCTGTTGGAATTAAGCTTATTTCCGATTCTCATACCAAAAGAAATCGGAGGGAGGGTCAGAGGACTAGAAATCTAAGCCCAGTTTTACTCCTAACTCAGACGTTCCCCCTCAGGTGAGTCACTTAACCCAGCTGGTCCTCTCTTTTTCAGCCTAAGTGAGAGGAAATGTGAGGGTGGACCTAACGTAGTCTAAGGTCTTTCGCAGCTACATAATTCTTTTATTCATAACTTATTGTGGGAAAATGGGAAAAGCTGGGTGTTAGAACACCTGGGTCCTGGTTCTAGCTCTGATGTAATTAGCTTTGTGACACTGGCTTTCTTAGCATGTTGGGAGGACTCGGGGGCTGAGGAGCTAAACTAGGTGAGCTCCAAGGTCCTTTCCAGATCTGAGAATCAAGAACCCAGTCACCAAGCCGCCTGTGACATCGTTGTTGAACCTGAAGCCTTCACTCCTGATCTGAAATGATATCGGGCACCATCAGCCTTTCCTTGACACAAAAACCAGTGATTTTTCTCAGAGGTCGTCAAAGCAGAAATAGGAGTCCACCATCAAGTTTCATTCATTATTTTAAAATGCCTAATTAAAAACTATACAAACTAAAGTTTCAAAGTCTTCTGGCTATTAAGTCTGGCAATTGATTAACTCATAGTATATCATGATTAGCTCATAATAAATGGTTATCTCTGAGTGCTATGAA
>NW_011888880.1:3687305-3690515 GCF_000151845.1 Pteropus vampyrus | reverse complement strand
GCTGGTTGAATACCTTGTTGAAATGTAGAGTAGGACCTCAGGGCAGTTTTGCAAATATAATCAGGCTTGTAGTTTATTGAAGTATGGATTTGAAGTTTTCCAATGTATAATGTATTTTCAATAATAATCCAAGTGCCAGGAGACTGTCTGAAAGAGATTGGGAAATAATATTTTATTAGTGTGCATCAGAGGAGAAAGTTTTATCTAAGAACAGCCATTATAGTTTTAATCCATTCCATTTTTCTCCAAGATAAACTATATCCTGAATGACTCTAGCTAATTTTAACTGAAATAAGTAGGTTGGTATAGTCCTTTCCCACCTTAAATAGTGATCAGTTACACATATATTGCATCGCTTTGTTTCTTAATTAGCAATTTCTCCAGTTTGAGTGATGACTGGCAGCCATCATTTAGTTGGAGAATCTCAGCATCCACTGATAACTTTTATAATCTGAATTTGATCTCTGTTATGTATCTGCTTCCATTCACTAGGGAGAATCCTGGCCCATTACAGAGCAAAAAGATAGCCCGTATGTCTAAACCACAGGATGAGGAGGCGAGGGGTATAAGAAAAGCTTGGAGAGGAAAGCAGAGGCCAACCGGAATAGGATTTTGCAGGCCATGCTAAGAATTTGAGAGGATTTGTTTCTCTGTGAATGGAAAAACACTAAAAAGTTTTAAGTAAGCGGGGGGTGGGGGTGGGGGGAGTGCAAGATACCACTGGATTTTTTAAAATTTTGTTTGCCTTCTTTGTGGAGAGCAAATTGAAGGCGAGCAAGACAGTCACAGAGAAACCAGTTAGGAGGCCGTGATAGTAGCTCAAAGAAGAGAAGGAGGAGGAGGACGAGCAGTGGAGATGAGAGGAAGACTCGAGAGCCGAGGTAGCGGTAGAAGGTGCCAGATTCGATAACGAATTGGATGTCGGGTTGAGGGAGAAGGAACTTTCAAGACCCTGGTTTCAGCTCGCGGGGGCCGGGGGTAGGGAGGTCTGGATTTGGGTGCCATTAAACAATGGAGAGGTGGATCTGAGGGAAAGATGAACTTCTCTGTTGGATATGTGTCTGAGGTGTCTGGGAGATGTCCAGGAAGAGAGGATTAGCTAGACAGACAGTCAGATATGTGGGCAGGAACTAGGAAGACAGATTCGAGGTAGAGGTAAATTTTGAGACGTCGTCAACATGCAGAGGTATCGAAGTAATAGGATTGTGAAAGATTGCCTAAGAAAAGGATTGTGGAGTGAAAAGAGGATTAGGCCCTGAGAAATGACATTTAGAGGCAGGGACAACAGGAAGATCCATGGGAATAGCTGATTTCATAAGTTATACCTATGTTGCTATTCTTTTAACAAAAATGGATTACATACCTTATTAGAGGTTGGGCATGCCAAGATGCACTAGAACTCATGAGTCCCTGACCTCAGGGAGATTGCACTGCGGCCATGGAGACAGCCCTGGAAAGAAAGCATTACCATCCAGCGTGCATATGTAATTACAGATGTATTATACTTGTGTAATTAATAAGTACTGTAGGTTCAATGGCGCCCTCACTCTGGGTTGGATAGGAAAAGAGATCAGAGCAGCCTTTACAGAAAAGCCCCTTAGCTGAGTGTTACAGGGTGAGCAAGGAATCTTCAGATCAACAAGGTGGGGCAGAGTTTGCATTGAATAGGGAACGACAAAGACAAGGAGGGGTGAGTCAGCACACCACTCTCCAGAACAAAAAGGACACCGCTGTGGCGGAAGAGCCAGCCCGTGGGATGGGTGAGGAAGGCGGGAGAGGAGGCTGGTTCCCACATAACTCCATACGTGATCTGACGTTGTCAAAGGGGATTTTCAAAACCTAGAGTAGCAACTGGCTGGACACAGGCACTCAGTGGATACTGAGTTCATGAATGAATACACAACCAGATTTGCATTTTGCAAAGATCCTTCTGGTGGTAGCAGAGAGAGTACCCTGGCGTGAGAAGGAAGTGAATAGGGGGTCCACTTGGAGGGCTCCTGCAGAACCAGCTGAGCTGTTAAAGCTAGCATGGAGCAGGGACAGGACAGGTGGGAGACAAGGCACGGTGTAGGGAAGAGTTGTTTAGCTTTCCAGAGTATTACCATTATTCTGTTTAAACACACACACACACACTCACTCACTCACTCACTCACTCACTCACTCACTCACTCACTCTTACTTTAGACCCTCCAAAGTTTAAAGAAACTTTGATTCAACAAATATTTGCTGAAGGCCTAGCGGGAACTGCAAGCAGCTCTGGTTGTCGGAGATACCAGTAAACACGACCCAGCGTGTGTGGACCGAGCCTACGCCTAACAAGGAACAAACAGTTTATCTTTGCTGTTGACGTATAAAGCCAGTTCCTCTGATATTTCTTACCTTCTACGGAAAGGATGGAAGGGAGGATATTTTTTAAATTGCTAGTATACTATGTTGTTGTTGTTTGTTTATTTGCTTGGTTGGGTTTTTTGGTTTTTGGTTTTGTTTTTTTACCAATTTAAGAATTGTCTGGTTACTTTTATTCTCCAGGAACATGGAATTATTTTCTGCAGATATGCAGTAGTTGATTCTAAAATATTCTCAAGTCTGTTATCACGAAGGACTTAAAGATTTTTTTTAGCACTGTGACTTCCTATCAAGTATCTTTAAAGTTGCCTTTAATTTTATTTCACTTTTTTTTTATGAAGGGAAATGAAATAAGAGGCCTATGCTCTCGGCGCCCCCTCCGCCTCCTAATCCTTCCCCTTGGTGTTTTTCTCACCCCGCTAGCCCATCGCTCCTGCTCTTCCTGGTCTGAGTCTGGAAATACCATGTGTTTAAGTAAAAGAAATCTAATGATAAGAAATGGAGAGAGGGATGGTGGGTATAGAAGGTGGTATAGTCTTCTTCATTTCTGGGTTTTATATTTGAAAGAAAGGGAGGAAGTGGCCTTCTATTACCTCAGTTTCCCTAACTCAGTCTTGGAGGCCAAACTACTTAGAGATAGTCACATAGATCCAGAGGTCTGGACACAGGGACACATCCTTTTGGCTCTGACACTCTTTTCTGGACCATTAAGGAACACCAGCAAGCTCCCAGAGGACATCCTTAAGGAGCCAAGGGCTGTAGGCCGAGACAGAACCTCATTTGCACATGGCATTTGACTGCTTTACAAAGGGCCTTCACTCCCATCCCCATTCAGTCCTCAGTAGCAGGGGTCCGCGGACTGGA
>NW_011888880.1:3679616-3686145 GCF_000151845.1 Pteropus vampyrus | reverse complement strand
TCTCTCTCTCTCTCTCTCTTTTTCTCTAGCCTTTCAATTTATACAATGGTGGTCATTTAAAGTCAGGATTGTAGAAATTAAACATTTCTTCTTAATGCAGCCATTACAGAGTCACAGGGGAAACTTTCTGTTATTTCCAACTGAGCACATCCTCTCCTCCTTCTGGAACTTCTGAACAGCATCAGAGCCAGACTATGTGACCTCCAGACAATGTGACCTCCAGACTATGTGACCTCCAGAGGAGATAGAGAGGAGGGTTTGCTTTCTTTCCTTCATAGATCTTGATTGAGGCAGAACGAAAGAATTCCAGCAGAATAAAATATTATTTTTAAGTAGTTTAGAGTAAGGACTTTAAAAGCTTTTCATGGCCAAACATAATAAGGCTTTAGAATGAATCTTAAGAGGGACACAAATCCTCATGTCTTTCCATCAAAATCTGTTACTTCTGATTTCTAACAGTTATGTATTTCACAGGAGGTATTATCTCTCTTTAGCTCATTAGGGAAAGTGAAATCACAGAAACAACGATAATGGCGAAGTCAGATCCCTGTTATCAGAAATTTAACTGCTACTCTACTTGGACGATAGCAGCCAAATACTTGCATATGCTTTGCCCCCATTATCTCATTTCATAAAGTAGGAGCACCAGTTGCTCTGCTTTTTAGAACGATTAAATTGTACCGCACGGCAGTAAGAATTCCTCTGACAGGCACATGGAAGGACTGCACAGTTGAACCGCTCCAGACAATTTTGGGTGTTTGAGAGATGAAATGATAATTCTCTACCGCTGTGTGACTTCATAATATTCAAGGAATGCCCACATATTACCTAATTTGATTCTACGGACAGCGCTATAATGGAGGGGCGGTTCTATCCACGTCGTACAGAAAGATTGCAAAAGTGAAATCGTTTGCCTCGAGTTTCACAGCTAGTAATAGAAAAGTCGGTACCAGAATCTAAAGTGGAAAAACAAAATTAGATAGATCTGGCCTCCTATTGTTGGCCCGAGGGAATGTAGACAAGGGAAAGGCAAGTTGAGATGTGTCAGAATAATTTCATGATGCCTGTTTTTCAGGACCTGTTTTCAGCCTCATTCAGAGAGGGACATTGTCACAGATTTTTAGATTGGCACCCATCCCGCGCAAAATGCTCTTCATTGATTACACTTAATCCTGCTCCAACTCATACCACATTATAAAAGGCAGAGGTGTGTGATGTGTGGAGGAGGGAGGCCAGTATGAGGCCAGTAGGTCTGCCATCGGAAGCCCTGGCTCCTTTCACACTGCACGCTGCACAACGCAAAGTCGTTTGCATTCCAGAAATCTCGCGCTTTTCCAGACTTCCAGAATCTCTCGGAACATCTTAGATCTGGGTTTCGTCTCAGGATCTGGAAGTCATACATCAAAAAGTCCTACATCGCACAGATTTTATTCACCGGAATAGGGAAAATTAAGTAAGAAAGCACTAAAAAAATACAGCCTGGAGAAGAGATATTGAAAAGCGGAGATCTTTATATAATCGCGAAGCCATTAAGCTTCAGGCAAATTCTTTTTGGGGAGACAAAGAAAAGAATTGGGTTTTAGTTTTTGCCTCCGAATGTAGCTGACAATTCCTGACTTCTGGCTTCTGCGTGGTGATTTTAGACTGCTAATATTAACATCCCTTCACTGATTATTCTTAATTAGACTTACTCCTGAGGCACTGTTACATGCTAAAAGTCTGCATCTTCACAATATTCTTCTGGAAGGCTGTGGCTTGTAGAAATGCAACGAGATTATTCTCCATTCCCACCCCTGCAGGTGCCACCGCTGCACGTTAAAACCTGCTCAACGACCCCAGCCGGCATCCCACCAATCCTGTGTGCCATCTGGGAAAGAAAATTAGACAAGAGAATTGAAAGCAAGTGAACATGGGATCATCTCTTGGTTTCTGTGTGTGAACACTGTGTTTCCTCATTGTGAGGCAGGCGTGGGTTTTTACGATGCCTCCGCCACCATCACCACCCTGTCCCCAGCTGCAGGATGACCCTTGATAGCACGAAGCAGTCAGCACGTAGCAGTCTCTGGCACTATGATTGGTTCAAAGATGGGCTCGGCATCTTACCTGACGCAAATCTAGTGAAGTTCAGGACTTCTTTCCTTAGGTTGCTGGAAAAGAGAATACACTTTTTTTTTTTAATCCTGTGGTGGATGGGTATAAGGCCGGGGCTGCTGCAGCCATTCTGTGACAGTAAGAGAAGCTGGCTTGGGTGAGCAGAGGAATGCAGAGCTGAAAGAATTAGAGAGAAACCAAGCTGGATCCCTAACCAAATTCTGCCAAACTATTGCTAGACTCTTCGTTTCTAAGCAAATACTTTCCCATTATGGTTCAGTCCAATCTGAAGTGGGTTTTCTGTTAATCTAGAAACAAAAGCATCCTAACTGGTGCGGTAATTATACAATTTAATTTTTTAAGTCCTAACAGAAGTATTCCAAAGTTGGTTACATTTCTAGAGCCAGACAGCCTCACTGCCACGAAAGGAAAGTTAAGTTCAGTCTTCCCTGCAGGAAAGGAACTCAAAGGCCGAAACTACGCAGGATCATAGATAAAACCACCACATCCATTTAACAGAGAAAATAAGAAAGGAAAAAGAAAAGAGCAGAGTCGGGCTCGGGGGCTCTGCCGGCCGTTCAGTCACGGGGGGGGGAAGGGGGGGGGGACCGAAACCCGGCTTCCTTACTACACTTCACCGATTCTGCACCCTCATTTCCCTTCGACTGATGCTTTTCCTTCTCAAGGGGCCTTGCAGTTTTGCCACTTTCCCCTCCCTTTCCCTAAGTCTTTCCTGTGTCTACCCCATTGCCTCTCAAGAGCTGTCTGTTAGACTGAACTTGAACTTCAAGGTGGTTCTTGTTTCCTAGAAATTTTCAGATCCGAAAGAATAGCTAGAATAGCTATACGGTTCTCATGTCCGCCGTTGCCTCTAGATGTAATAAACAATTTTGGACAAACTACTGACCAGTGTCCTTCTGAGGCACTAAATAACCCTCGACAAAATTCAACCCTAATTCTTAATGCTCTTGTGTGTATACAAATAATCATTGCTTGGGTTTACCATTTCGGCAATCCTTAAAAGAGAGAAATAATCAAATATACTACCTTAAAATTTAGCCAATTACTAAAAAAAAAACTTAAGAGGACTGAGATAATACATGTAAAGCACTTAGAAAAAGCTTGATAATAACTCAAAAACTATCAGGCATAGTTGTAATTATTGCTAGGATTAAAATAAATACATAAAATATAATTGAAAAAGTTTCCTACAGACCGTTTAATTTGAGCAATTATCATAAGCCTAAAATTTCACAGAAACAGATAATTCCACAATCACATTGTATTCAGATATTTTTAATATGAATTGAAAAATAAGTTCTAGACATTTTTGTCAACATTCCCCAAAATTTAAGCTGAGTCAAAAGAATTTAAAGCTTTAAAATTTTATGTGGCTATTGTAGTCTCTGCATAAAAAAATGTCAGCATTTGCATTCCCAATTTGTCCCAGCTTTATTGAGATATAATTGACATGTAATATTGTGTAAGCTTAAGGTGTACGATATGATTCGATACACATTTATGCTGTGAAATGTTTACCACAATAAGGTGAGTTAACATATTTTTATTTCACAATCATCCGCTGATGGACACCTAGTTGTTTCCATGTCGTGGCTATTGTGAATAATGCTGCAATAAGCGTGGGCGCTTGTCTCCCAATTTTCCATTTCGTGTTAATTGTACATCCACCAAGCAGTAAAACACCTCCAAAGATGTAAAGACTGTTCACATACCGCAATGTGCGTGCTTACCAATGAACAAAGAAAAAAAATCCCTCCCCAAACCAAATTAAATCATCAAAAAAGAAAATCTCCAAACTGAGGAACACATTTGGCATCTGTTTATATTGCTTTCCCGGTTTCATTGATTATATCCCACAGTCGCTTCGGTGGGATTTTCAGACTCTGATTTTTGGTTAACAAATTAAAAGCTAATTTAGAAGCTGGCTCATAGCTTCCAAGGGAGCTTTTCCACAGCTTTCTGTAGCTGCTTCATCCCTTTTACATACCAGAAGAAAAAACTTTTTCTGCATAAAAATTTTCCAATAAGTTTTTAAAACCCCTCGTCGCATTAAAGCCTCATTAGAAGCCAGTGCCCACATTTTTCCTACCAGTGGGACAGACATCGGATTGGCTCACTCGGCGTCTATTCCAGCCTCCTCTTAGTGTGACTTTCTGGCCAGCAAAATCTCCAAAAGCCCAGCAGCCTTGCAGCCCGGGTCCCAGGTGTGATTCACCTTCCACTTGCTCAAGACTCAAATTTAAAAGCGAGTAAGTGGGAAGAGACGCCTTTATACCAACACAGCAGTCTGTGTATGAGTACGTCCCATGACTTAGCGGCATTCTCTACCAGACTCTTAGTGTTTCATATGATTTCTACTGAAAACTCACATCCTGGTTTTGCAAACAGAATGGAGGGATAACTAAGGAAAGAGAAAGTCTGGTGAACCATTTCTAGAGACCTAAATCCTATTTGTGAGATTTTGTCTAGTCTCTAAACAGCCTATGCAGTACCTACACAGGCTATCCAAGTGAAATGAGTATCATAGTTTAAAGCATTAACCATATGTTGATGACTCTTAAATTTATATCTCAAGCTCCAGCTTCCTGATGAGCCCCAGATTCGTACATTGCCATGTCAGTGTCTAATAGCATCTCAAACGTAACAGGTCCAGAAAAAAAAAAAGAACTTGATATTTCCTGCCAAACCTGTTTCCAGTCTCCCCTGACTCAGTTAATGGCCAAAACATAGGAGTCATCTATCTGTGAGTCCTCGCTCCTTCGGTTGCATAAATTCAGCAGTGAATCCTGTGGGCTCTGCCCCTAATATATCCTGGATCCAGCCTCTCTCTTCCGTTTCCTTAGATAAGCCACCTCCATCCCAGACCGTAACAGTCATCCTACTGGTCTCCTTGCTCTACCCGTTCCCTTCCTCCTTAGTCCATTCTCCACAGAGCAGCCCGAGTGAGCATTCGAAAATAGAAATCGGATATCTTCTCCCAAATAAAACCCTCTAAGAGCTTCCACACATTGAATACAAAAGCCAAACTCCCTTTAGTGCCTCCAAGGCACGCCACAGGACCTGCCTTTGCCCCTCCCCAACACTGCCTCCTTCCACGTGCCCCTTCGTTCTCTCAGATGCAGACACACCGTCTTCTTGTCCTCAAACAGGCCAAGCATGAGTCAACTCAGGGTCTCTGCACTTGTGTTTCCTTTGCTTGGAGCATCTTCCATCGAATCCTGCCCCACTGGCTCATTACCACCCAGGTTTTAGCTTAAAAGTTAATTCAAAGGACCCTTCCTTAACGATGCAATCTGAAATAGCACCCCCACTATCAAAGCAATTACTATCGAATCACCTCTTATTTTATTTATAGCTCTCATCACTTTCTAAAATGATGTTACTAATTTGTTTACTCATTATCTGTCCCTCACTATAAGGTAAGTTAGTTAATAACAGAAAATGTCCTGCCTTATTCGTTACTGTATCTCCAGCACCTAGAAAAATGACAGTAATATTTGTTCAATGATAAAAAATTTTGCTTCATCCAATAGATCAAATGTTAATATTCTTAAATAAAATCCCTGAGCTCCTCTCTCACTTTCAATAAGAATGTCTTTCTTCCGTCCTCCGATTTTCTCCTGACATCTTCACAGAACCACAAGGAAGGCTCACTCTGTCTGAGCCCACCATCTTCTCAGAGAACTGGAAATAAGCCCGAGTAGCTAAGGAAGTCATCTCCCAACTTCTCCGCTTGTGCCCCCCAAAAGAATTCTGGGAAATAATATATCCCTTACTCACTGATGTCTAACTAGGTATCATCAGAAATCTTGAGAAAATTGAAATATTAACTTTATGACATCTATGCTAACAACAACATTCGATGGAAAGGTATTATGATGTTTAGAATTTTCTCTAAACCTTAAAGCTGCAGATATAGCTCATTTAGGAAACCATGTGTTGTACCCTCTGACTGGAAAAGGCAAACTTCATTGTCAAACCCATCAGCCAAATCAGACTTAGTTTCTATCAGGAAAATGTGCCTTCACCTTTCAATTCATACTTTTGTGTTAATACGCCCCTTCGCAACCTTCCTCCTTCTTAAATTGAATCCTAGGATATAGGAGTAGATAAGTTTGTTGCCTGGATGAAATATATGCCTTTATGTTCAATACGTGTGACCAAAGCTCTCTTTGTTTACTCTTCTGGTCTCCCCTTCAGGAGCCATGTGTTTGGTCGTTAATAGGTAACAGAGGAAGTGAGATTGTTAGATGTAAATTGGCACCTCCCCTGCTCCCCACTCTACAGTATATCCGAACACAGACTCTCCCATGCTACTTCTAACACCCTACTTACCTTTCCGATAGACGACAGGAAAAGGCATGAAGTCCTACCATGGGCTTTCGGTGCCTTATTTAAGTGTTGCTTTGTTTAATAA
>NW_011888880.1:3674581-3679399 GCF_000151845.1 Pteropus vampyrus | reverse complement strand
GCATATGGTTTGATAAATAATGATCAAATAGCTGTATGTCTACCACCCAGCTTAAAATATCAAACATTGCCAATGCGTTTGAATCCTCCGATGCACACCCGCTCCCTGATCACGCCCCTCTTCCATCTTCTCTTCCTCCTGAGGTTACCTCTTCCCTTAGTTTTCACTGTTCCCTTCCTTTAAAAAAATCACCGCATATACATGTCTCTCTAAAATATAATTTCTATAGTCTCATTTCGAAAATATAAGAAATTTATTATACAATAGGCATTCCTCTGTGGGTTG
This sequence comes from Pteropus vampyrus, assembly GCF_000151845.1. Lineage (NCBI taxonomy): Eukaryota > Metazoa > Chordata > Mammalia > Chiroptera > Pteropodidae > Pteropus > Pteropus vampyrus. Next base: position 3,679,114 of record NW_011888880.1, on the reverse strand, counting down.
TTTTTCTCACTCAATATGTTTGCAGAATTCATCCACATTGATGTACACAGTCATAATTCATTGAATTTAACCGCTGTATAGAACTCCATTTTTTAGAGAGCTATAATTTGCCATTTCTACTGATGAACATTTGGGTCATTTCTAGTTATGTTTTGTGATTACGGAATAAAGCTGCGATGAACATTCCTGTAAGATTCTCCTGGTGCACATGTGTATGGGTGTTTTCAAGAGTGAGATTAGGCCAGAGGGGAGGGGTTGGGGGGGCTGGGAGAAAGGGGTGAAGGGTTAAAGAAGTGCAAATCAGTAGTCGATGGATGGTCATGGGGTTGGGGAGCACGGCATAGGGAATGCAGTCAGCAGTAATGTAATGGCTATGTGTAGAGCCAGACGGAAGATAGAGTAATCAGGGAGATCGTTTCATAAACTATATGAATGTCTAACCAATGTACTGTATAATTGAAACTAATTACAAAAAAAAAAGTGGGATTCTTGGGACATTTGGATATGGACAGGTTTAAACCCGTTCAATTGTTTTCTTCTAAAGGGCTATATCAATTTATATTCTATTGAGCAAAGATGTGAGTTTCAATAGCCATTTCTTGATGCTGTCAAAATTTAATTGAAAAACTTGTAGTCGTGAAATGGTGTCTCACTGTGATTTTAATCTGCATTTCCCTGTTCACAAATGATAGTGAGCACCTATTCACATTTTTGGTCATTTGTTTCTTATTAATTGCATGTTCACATCTTTCACCCATTTTTCATAAGCAAAGCATCTTTCATATTGATATGAATCTTCTGATTGATACTTAAATACTTAAATGTCTTCATTTATGGCTTGACTTTTGACTTCATGGTATATTTTGATAAAAAGAAGTTCTTGGTTTTAATGTAATTGAACTAATCAAACTTTATGATTTTTGCGTCCTGTTTTATAAATCCTTTCCTACCCTGAGATCATGTAGAATTATATTATGTCTTCTAAAATGTGAGGCTCTTATAAGGTTTTGCTTTTCACAGTTCAGTTCTTAGTCCAACCCTTGACCTGACTTGACTTGTGTGTGTGTGTGTGTGTGTGTGTGTGTGTGTGTGTGTGTGTGTGAGAGAGAGAGAGAGAGAGAGTGCGCGCGCGAGCGAGCGAGCGAGCGAGAGAGAGAGAGAGAGATAAAGGCCCAGGTTAATTTTCTTCCCACATAGATAACCTATTGTTCCAGTTCTATTTATTAAAAAGTCCATTCTTTCTCCAATGATCTGCAACACTACCTCTGTCATTGATTGAGTTTCTCTATAAGTGAGGATTTACTTCAGCTCTATTTGTCTATTTTCATGCCAATTCCATGCTGTCTTAATTACATAGCTTTATAACAAGTCTTGATATTTGTTAGGGCAAGTCAGTCACCTTATTTTTCTTCAGAAGTGACTTGCCTGTTCTTGACCCTTTGCTCTTCCAATATAGTTTAGATTCAGCTTATTCAATTCCACACCAAAAGTTGAAATTTTTATTAAAGCGCATTAAAGCTATAAACAAATTTGCAAGAAACTGACATCTTTACAATATTGTCTTCTCATACATGAACGTGGTATATTTCTATTTAGGTCCCCTTAAATCTCTTTTAATACAATTTCATAGTTTTCTCAATAAGTAACTTGCATATCCTTTGTTATACTTTTGCTAAGTACCTTATATTTTTGTGGATGTTATATTTTTACATAATATTTTATATATATTGATAACTTATAGAAATTCAAATGACTTTTTGAATTTTAATTATATATCGGTTCACCATGCTAAATTCTCTCACTAGTTATGTAACTGTAGATTTTTCAAAGTTTTATATGTGGTTATTTATATAATCTATGAAAATTGGCAATATTTTTCTTCTGTCCAGTTTCCCTACTATGTTCCCTGTTATGTTCTTATTGCATTAATTCTGTTGAATAGAAATGATGATCATAAGCTTTCCTCTCTTATTCTTGATTTCAAAGAAAAAAACTTGGAGTCCTTTACTGCTGAGTATGTGTGCAGATTAGAAACATAATAGACCATCTCACTATTTTACATGTCTTTTACCTCTCATATTTTTGGTTTGCTAATTCTTCTTCAGCTGCATCTAATATGCTATTTAACCTAACCATTAAGTTTTAAATTTTATTTACTGTATAATTCAATTCTAGAAGTTGTGTTTAGGTTATCTTTATAGACCCCGGTTTATTAGTCATATATCCCGTCTTTCATCTTATTAGAATATTAAATATATATGTTTACTCTATTTTAGGGGTTGGCTAATCATGGTCCACAGGCCAAATCCAGCCCTCCACCTGTTTTTGTAAATAATGTTTTGTTAAAACACACTCACACTCATTCATTTCATGCTGTCTTAGTTGCCTTCACCCCACAATGGCGGAATTGAGTACAGGCATATCTCAGAGATATTGCAGGTTGGGTTTCAGACCACCACTATAAAGTAAGTCATAATGTTTTTGCTGAGAAAGGTTCTTGCCTTCAATTTGTTTTAAAAGAAGAGGAAGAGGAAGAGGAAGCGGAAGCAAAAGAGGAGGAGGAGGAAGAGGAGGAAGAGGAAGTAAGAAGGAAGGAAGGAGAAGAAAGAAGGAAGGAAGGAGAAGAAGGAGGAGGAGAAGAAAAGAAAAGAAGAAGAAGGAGAAGAAGAAGGAGAAGAAAGAAGGAGGAGGAGGAGGAGGAAGAAGAAGAAGAAGAAGGAAGAAGAAGAAGAAATCTCTGAGGCACAATAAAACGAAGCTCAGTAAAACGAGGTATGCCTGTAGTTGCTATAGAGATTGTACATCCTGCAAGCCTAAAATATTTACCATCTAGTCCTTTACAGAAAAACCTTTCCAACTCTTGCTCTATCTGATCATTTCAACATCAGTAGGCTATCCAGATCTTATTCACCCTTTGGTGGTTTCTACTAACTTTTGCTCATGGTGGTTCATTTCTGATGTGATTTATAATTTTTAATAGTGAGCTCATATTCATTGGAACTTTACTTGTAGGAACTCTTTGAGGCTTGGTTTTAAGATAGATTCTTCCAGAAAGGATTTGCATTTGTTCTGCTAAGAACCTATGGGCAGTCATGTCACTGGTCAAGATTCCCCAGGAAAGAAACTCTGAAAAGAAGGTTTTCATGGAAGTACTTTATTGGGGAGTGCACGCACAAAAAAATTATCTAGAAGGAAAGGAAGTAGAGGATAGAGAAAGACTTGAACTGAAGCACAGTTACAGCAGATTTCACGGGGAACAGTGACTGAGTTGGCCCTTCAGCAACCTTAGTGCCACCTCATAAATAGCGGTTGCACGTGGGCTGCCCCTGGGGAAGGGTCTTCATCTTGAATGGAGCATCTACCTTCATCTGAATACAATTTCTTAAGATGGACTCAGCCGTGAGCCAACAGCAGGGTACACTCTGCAGCTGAGAGAATGAAGTTTATAGATTTTTGGACCACATAGGTAGTTTGAATTTCATTCCTAACCCTACTAGATGAATTGCTTGTGGTTTTAAATTCTTAGTGATAACTATATTTTTTCTCTATCCAGAGTTGAATTTAAGACACAAATTTTCCTCCTGTCTCCTTTCACAAGGCATTTTTCTAGTTTTGTTTTCACCGAGATTGTTACCTTTAAGGCTTTCTGCAAGGGTCTTGGATTGAAATTCCCACCTTGCTCAGGCTCTGGGGCATTAGAAATTATCAGGATGCTCCACAGCCAGGGTAGCCACGGGCCTCAGTGTTAACTCATCTCAGCATTTTTGGCTTCTTAGGTTTAATCTTACTCGATTGCCTCCCTCCCCATGCATGTTAAAGCTACACTACACACAACATACATATTCCAGCATTGCTAAACGATTTATACTGGAAGGTGATTTCAGGAAATTTAACACGACAAATTATGCTGACAGATAGATTCCTGGGTGGATTTTATGCACATTCAAATTTTAAAACCACTAAACTTATATGCCAATGGCTGTCAGTCCACTGGGGCCCAAATCTTTAGTTTTAGTATCAAAGTCCTTCCATATTGTCCTCTCTGATCATCACAGCTAAATCTTTTTTATAAAACATCACATGGTACTTTATAGTACAATAATAATATAAGGCATTATTTATGCCTCATGTACCCAACTAGATTATACATCTTTGAAAGTTGTTCCCTTATGTTTTGAAACTCCTTTCCTTTTTTCCTCCTCACCAGGAACTTACTATATCTGTTGATTGAATGGTTTGTTCTCCACTGTGATCTCAATTTTCTTAGATTGAGTCCTATTCTTAAATAATACAAGAAAGGACTAAATTGAAGCATCATATAATGATTTGAGGCAATATATTGCAAGTCCTTGAGACATAGTGAAGGTAAAGTCTTACTTTAAGAAACTGCTTTAATGGTAGGGTTAGACTTTATTGCTTTTTCTTCTCTGACTTGTGTTAATGGGAGAAGAGGAAATTCTCAAATTTTGCAATGGAAGTCAGTTTCAGAAATTTAAAAGATGATGCAATTTACAAAATACCAATTTCAGTTCA
>NW_011888880.1:3667225-3669261 GCF_000151845.1 Pteropus vampyrus | reverse complement strand
GACCTCATTTTAACTTAATTACCTCTTCAGAGATACTATTTCCAAATACAGTCACAGTCTGAGATACCGTTAAGACTTCAATGTATGAATTTTGAAGAGAAACAACTCAGATATCCACACTTGGACACAGGCAACAAAAACCCACAACAAATAGAAAACAGAACAAAAAGTCTTAAGAATAAAACCACGCATATTAGATATTATAATGCATGTGAATAAGTAAAATTCTCCAGTGCAAAGTCAGTCTCTTATCGGATTTTAAAAAATTTAATCAGCATTATGATGTTGGAATTATAAGACGTATCTTTGGGGGAAAAAACGCATAAGAGACAGGGAAAACTGTGCCAGCCAAACAACAAAAAAGCAGAAGTGGCAATCTTATTGAGAAAAATGGAATTCAAAATAAAGAGCATTAAATGACCAACGGAGGATTTTTATAAGGACCTTGTTTTGAATAAAAGTTTTTTCCATCCAGAAGATATAGTAGTCATAAGCACATGTATAGCTACATATCATAAATACATGAATAAAAGTTTTTAAACTCAAAGATAAGTTGACAAATCCAAAGTTACGTTAGGTGCATTAAATAAAATTCTATCAAAAATCATCAAATTTAGTGGACAAAAAATAAGTACAGAGATCTAAATAACAATTCACCATGTTTAATATATATAGAATTTTTAACATTATTCAAAATAATTTTGGTAAAGAGGAACTAAAAACTGAAATCAGTCAACTATTATACCTGAATATTAACAAGAGTATCACATATTAAACCGTGAATAACAAATTAGACCTAAAAAAATAAATACAGAATTAATAGAGACAGAAATTAATGAGATATATATATATATATACACGCAAAAAGAAACAATTGATCAATAAAAACAAATGAAATTTTAAAAGATTTTGGAAAGTGATTACGTACTTTTTAAAAAAAAATTAGAATACAAAAAAGCGACAAAGCTACAGATAAAGATAAGATGTCTTAAATTATAATATCTGCTAATAGTTTATATTAATATATTTTACATAAGTGAGTGGCTGATTTTCCAGGAAGTGTAAATTACCAAAATGACCTCCAAAAGCCAGGGGAAAAAAACCGTATAGGCTAATATTCACAGAAGAATTAAGAAGATAGATATCAAACCCCCAAACCCCCGCCCCAAAAAAAGAGGTCCTACCTTGAAAATCCCACATATTCTACAAGATAATCAGAAACATCATTTCTGTGTCATTAAAATTTTCAAAGCATATTACAAACATGCAAAATTTCCCAATTCCATGAAGCTAGCATAATGCTAATACCAAAATCATGCAAAGAATTCAAAAACAGCATAATTTTGTTTCAGTCTATAAAAAGTGTATTTAAAAAATTCTGTATGAATGTAGGCCTAGAACTCCAAAATAAAATATTAGCACGTAGAGTCTAGCTATTTACTTTAAAAATAGTATTTTAAAACCAACATATTAAGTGAAACATAAAAGCAAATTCGTATTTTAAAATGCCAGGAAACAGACTATTGTGTGTGAGCGTGTGTGTGTGTAAATGCAAAGAATGGAGTCCAGTGGATCCCAAGGAACTATTAACAGGGGCAACTAAGAGAAGATGGAAGGTCAAGGTTGGAAGAGAGCCAGTAGGGGAACTTTATTATTTCATATCCTCTGTAGTATTTTTATTTTTACAAGCATGGATGCATAAATTAGTTTTGTAACTTGCAAAGAACTTTCGTTTAATAATGAAATCAAGTATGAAAGGTCATGCCAGGAGACAGAGGGAAAATTTGAAGCTTCACATCTACGTCTCTCAAGAGGAGGCTGAGGGGGATTCTAGTGTCACCCACAAACAGAGATGTTCTTCCATAGGTGTCATGCAGTCGAGGCACCTGGTCGTCATCAAACTCGAACAACATCCTCTTAGAACTTTAAAATGAAAAGGTGACTGGGAGGTTGCCCCTCATTCCTTCAATAGGGACACTGAGGCCCAGACAGATGGTCAAAAGCTAAAGATGGTGTTTTCTTGCTGAATTCTTTTC
>NW_011888880.1:3665144-3667175 GCF_000151845.1 Pteropus vampyrus | reverse complement strand
CTATTTTTCTTGAGACTATGAGATGAGTTTAGCTATTGAGCACCCTAAATCTTCCCTTCTGAAAATACACAAAGGTTTTTAAGTGGCCATCAGAATTAAGGGGGTGCTTTAGAGAAAGGTATTTGAGAAGGAAAGAAAGAATGCCAATGTGTTTTTTCACCTGTGAAGACATTAACAGTAAACATATTTGTTCTATTAGTATTCCTTATCTCATTCCTTAAAAATAGCTGAATTAAGTAAAAATTACTGTTATTGTGCAGAGTAGTTTTGATTACATGTAGAAGACAACCTGACTCAAACTGGCCAACACAATAAAAAAAATAAATTCTATTAATAACAAAGTCCAGAGGCAGGAGAAGCTTGAAGATTGGTTGATTCAACAAAACCAGTGAAGACCCAGGTTCTTCTGGTCTGTTTGCTCAACAGTCTTTCTGTCTGTCCACTCCCTTCGTAATTAATGGCTTCAGTGGCAAGCAAGGTTACACATTTCCTTATTTACATTCAATAAGAGAGTGACTCTTCTCCCCACCCCTGACCATGGATTAATAATTCTTCCCTTAAATCTGATTGAACCAATTCATAATGTATGTCCATCTGCGGACTAACAAAAGTTGCCAGGGATTGCTAAGCTCTGCCTCATTCCTAATGTGGGGGTGGGGTGCATATCTGAGCTAATAGGTCCTGTTAGGGTTTAAGAAGGGGAAAAGGAATTTAGAGGGGCAGCTAAAAGCGGCCACCTCATCTGACACCTTGTGAAAGGCGACATTAGAAATCCTGATAAATTGTGTCTTTAGAAGTATTGCAAAATTGAACATGTGTAGCTTGTACCAATAGAGAGAACATCTATGCAGGACATTCTCTGAAACGATTACTTTTAATTTTATATAAAATGGCCTATATCCCCTACTGCTGTTATAGGAAATAATGAGGTCTTCTGATACATGTGTTTCTCAGATGCCAAAGTGCTGCCTGAGAAGAGAGGAAATAGCCAATCCCAAATCAAGAAACTGGTCAATAATGAGATTTAAATATCAATGAAAAGGTCAAGAAACAAAAACACCAGCAATAACAACAACAAAAAGGTTAATTATATCCATAATAAAATCATGTTTTTATTGTTTCTGATGTTCACAGTGAAACACACTTGGAGAAGCATCTACTTTTGGCTCTTTAAGTTCTAAAAAACAAGAAAAATATTTTCCTGTGGTGGTAATAATAGTAGCTACTGTACACGGAGAGGCTATAATAAGTTAGGCATTTCCCAGACAATATCTCATTGGGAATATGACTGCAAGCCCATCACAGGCAGGAACTGCTATACCCCTAGCACCTGTCACCATGACTGGCACATAATATAATTTTAATAAATGTGGCTGAATGAAATAAGTCTCACAAAAACCTTGAGCAACAATATATTGTGTTTTTTCCCCCAAAATTTAAGGATTAGGAATCATTGGTTCAAATGTTTCAGCAATTTGAACCAATGGAGGAGCCTAGATAAGAATCCAATCTTGCTCTCTTTTTTCCCTAAGTGAAGAAAAAAAAAAAAAAGGATCAGGGAAGATAAATCCAATTATTGGGGGTAGGAATGAAAAACTGAAGTCTCTGAAGTTTAATCATGCTTAATACTAGTGCCTTTGCTAGGTTTAACAAGGCATGCTCCACATACATGAGATGACAGAAGTTTACTCTAAGGAAAGACAAGGAAGAATGGGGACTGTCCCCAAGCCAGACCCCTGGAAATGTCACTCATGCCTCAGGCACAAGATCATGGCACTAGAGGCCCTGCTCCCTGCTTGAGAATGTTGTTAAGGAAACTTGGCTGTCGCCTGTATCTACCGCCACCGCCCCTGGTATCACAAACATTTTTTTTTTTTCCTTGATGTCTCAAGTGCAAACTCCCAAGGATGGGATCTGACTGGATCAGCTGTCAGACACTGTTCAGTAGAATGAGCCAGACTGGGAAGGATTCACTTGTCATTCCGCCCTAAGTCCACTGGCTGCCTTCACGTTAGGTGTCAAATTAGATGT
>NW_011888880.1:3660374-3662674 GCF_000151845.1 Pteropus vampyrus | reverse complement strand
TGTCTTAAATTATAATATCTGCTAATAGTTTATATTAATATATTTTACATAAGTGAGTGGCTGATTTTCCAGGAAGTGTAAATTACCAAAATGACCTCCAAAAGCCAGGGGAAAAAAACCGTATAGGCTAATATTCACAGAAGAATTAAGAAGATAGATATCAAACCCCCAAACCCCCGCCCCAAAAAAAGAGGTCCTACCTTGAAAATCCCACATATTCTACAAGATAATCAGAAACATCATTTCTGTGTCATTAAAATTTTCAAAGCATATTACAAACATGCAAAATTTCCCAATTCCATGAAGCTAGCATAATGCTAATACCAAAATCATGCAAAGAATTCAAAAACAGCATAATTTTGTTTCAGTCTATAAAAAGTGTATTTAAAAAATTCTGTATGAATGTAGGCCTAGAACTCCAAAATAAAATATTAGCACGTAGAGTCTAGCTATTTACTTTAAAAATAGTATTTTAAAACCAACATATTAAGTGAAACATAAAAGCAAATTCGTATTTTAAAATGCCAGGAAACAGACTATTGTGTGTGAGCGTGTGTGTGTGTAAATGCAAAGAATGGAGTCCAGTGGATCCCAAGGAACTATTAACAGGGGCAACTAAGAGAAGATGGAAGGTCAAGGTTGGAAGAGAGCCAGTAGGGGAACTTTATTATTTCATATCCTCTGTAGTATTTTTATTTTTACAAGCATGGATGCATAAATTAGTTTTGTAACTTGCAAAGAACTTTCGTTTAATAATGAAATCAAGTATGAAAGGTCATGCCAGGAGACAGAGGGAAAATTTGAAGCTTCACATCTACGTCTCTCAAGAGGAGGCTGAAGGGGATTCTAGTGTCACCCACAAACAGAGATGTTCTTCCATAGGTGTCATGCAGTCGAGGCACCTGGTCGTCATCAAACTCGAACAACATCCTCTTAGAACTTTAAAATGAAAAGGTGACTGGGAGGTTGCCCCTCATTCCTTCAATAGGGACACTGAGGCCCAGACAGATGGTCAAAAGCTAAAGATGGTGTTTTCTTGCTGAATTCTTTTCTCTGTGTGCATACATTCTCATTACACATCTAATAATACTTTTTAAATTGATTAATATTACCTCATCCACGTGGCTGCTACTGTACATAAGGATTAATAATCGAACTTAAAACCCAACTTGATGCTAGCGTTATAGAAACACTACCTCATTTGTCCCATAAAGCAAGGGGACAAAATCTAAGCATACAGTGAGTGAATACATATGTATAATTACTGGGAAATGAGTCATCTGGGCAATCCTGCCTCTATACGACATCCTTAAACTCTAATTAAAAATGCCTGTTCTGTTTTTCTCTGACAACTTCGTATAAGCCGTATGAGTTAAAAATATCTAATTTACAAACACATTCACATGAGCAGCTGGTTGCCCAGTGGTGTGTATCTCTAACCACAGCTCACATTCAGATCTTTGATTCCCTCAATCCCAAAGGGTAGTCAAGGGGTCTCAAACTGATGTTGCAACTTAGTGGTTGAAAAAACTGGTTAAGTTATAAAGAAAGCCTCTCGGTTCACCTTCTTTGATAGCCTTGCGTAGCTAGTTCTTCTAAATTCCAGCAGCTACTTCACTACCTGATACCTTCCTGTCTGAAGTACTGAATTATTGTTCACCACTTTAAAAAGACTCGCCATCAAATCTAAGAAGAGTAAGCTTTCTGTTTGGCAAGACAAACTGGGGCAGTTGAGGGTCATTTGGTTTTACATGCTGAATGAAGAGCTGTCATTGGTTTTTTGTAACTGGTTAGTCTATGACCATAATTTACTGGCTTATAGAAAAGTATGACATTTCATGGGTTGTTCTAATAGCTTTCCCTCTACTCTGTTCTTCTGTATGTAATCAAACAGTAATCAACACAGTTCCCAAGTTGCACCTGAGAATTTCTACTAGATGGGATAAAGTGGTATTTTTTAATAAAAATGACAAAGCTGGATTTGAGCAATCACTTTCAGGGTTAAATTTATTTTTAATCTTCCCACGGTTGTAAAACAGCTGCTGATTGCTTTCTTTGCACTCTTGAGAAACTGCCACGGCCCCAGTGGAGGCGTTTTTCAGAAAGTTGTCAAGTGAACCATCCCTCAGAAACAACCATGTCACCCGGCAGAGTTGTCTTTCTCTGCCAAGAATTAGATTAGGTCAGGTGGGAGAGGCTAGGATATGATGAATCCAGGAAAAACAAAGGTCAGCAAATTGCGTACCAGAAATGAAAAATAGAAAAGGTGTAATTACGTTTAAATTTAAAGGTCACATGTA
>NW_011888880.1:3659601-3660324 GCF_000151845.1 Pteropus vampyrus | reverse complement strand
TTTTTTTTTTTCCTTGATGTCTCAAGTGCAAACTCCCAAGGATGGGATCTGACTGGATCAGCTGTCAGACACTGTTCAGTAGAATGAGCCAGACTGGGAAGGATTCACTTGTCATTCCGCCCTAAGTCCACTGGCTGCCTTCACGTTAGGTGTCAAATTAGATGTCGCAGGGGAACGAGTTACAATATACCAAACAAGGACACCATGAAGGGAGACTACGGACCAATCTTACATTCAGAGTCCACCCAGGACATCTGCTACAAGTAGTTTGATCCTACAGGAATCATATTCACTATCCCATGCGACAGATTAGAACGTGAGAGAACACAAAGGACTGAGTTGGTGCGGTCAAGAGCCCTCAAAGTATAAATGCGGGACAAAGTGAAAAAATGTGAAAGATGTAAAAATGTAACAACACCAAGCATCTGTATAGCCCTTACTATGCTTCAGGCATTATTCTAAGCCCTTTACATGTACACTTGTTTAAGGCTCACAATAACCCACGAATTACGGTCCAGTTTTCCCAATCTATAGTCAGAAGGACTGAAGCACAGAGAAGTTAAAACCTTGTACAAGGTCACACAGTTGGCACCAGCAACTTGCCTCCAGGGTACAGTACATGCTTTTACTATCCTGTCATTTGTTTTAATATAGATACCTGAGCTTTGTGGAAAGAAAGAAAAAGATACTTCTAGATGCCAAACATTACTGGGGACAGGGAGG
>NW_011888880.1:3637916-3659551 GCF_000151845.1 Pteropus vampyrus | reverse complement strand
TATGTAATCAAACAGTAATCAACACAGTTCCCAAGTTGCACCTGAGAATTTCTACTAGATGGGATAAAGTGGTATTTTTTAATAAAAATGACAAAGCTGGGTTTGAGCAATCACTTTCAGGGTTAAATTTATTTTTAATCTTCCCACGGTTGTAAAACAGCTGCTGATTGCTTTCTTTGCACTCTTGAGAAACTGCCACGGCCCCAGTGGAGGCGTTTTTCAGAAAGTTGTCAAGTGAACCATCCCTCAGAAACAACCATGTCACCCGGCAGAGTTGTCTTTCTCTGCCAAGAATTAGATTAGGTCAGGTGGGAGAGGCTAGGATATGATGAATCCAGGAAAAACAAAGGTCAGCAAATTGCGTACCAGAAATGAAAAATAGAAAAGGTGTAATTACGTTTAAATTTAAAGGTCACATGTAAAGTTGTATTACCGTGACTTGGTGATTTTTTTCCTCTACTTCCTTTGATTCTTTCCAGAAAAAAATAAATAAATAGAGGGGCGGGGACTTTGTGACACAGATACTGAAAGGTCATTTTGTGCTATTTTGGGAAAACCGAAGCTACAAAGCAAGGTTCAGGTAGTAGTGCCTAAAATATTAAATTATCAGCTAACCAAGGGCCTTCTAACTCATTGGCCTAAGGAAGGTATAACAGGATCATTTGAAATAACAAAGCTACAATAATTGGAAATGAAAATCATTGTCCAACAAATCTGGAAGCCTCCGTATGCCCTCCCCATTACTATTATCTCGCCCTGGAAACTGCTATTATCCAAGTAGTAAAACCATGGGGGAAAAAGTGCAAATTCCATCCTTATTCTGGCACACCTTTCCGGCTGGAAGGAGAAGTTGTGGGTGAACTGCTAGAGTTTTAGTTTTGTGCTTTGTATGGTATCGATGATATTCTACTTTATCTTCGGTCATTGTAAAATGCTGCAGAGGATTATGAAAAATATTCATTTCCGTTGTACTTAAATTTTTCCTTACATTTACTCTGGAAGCCAAGTATTCTCAATGATGTCCTGTGTGCCAGTCCGTTAATAAATATATAAGTAGCCACTCTATGCAAAACACACTGACAGTTGTGATTGTTATGTACGAGAGCAGTGCTTCCCAACCTGTCCTCATCGTGACATAACTAGAAAATGATAATGCTTGTCTGGCACACCTGAGGGAGAGGTCACCACCACAGAAAACTCCCTGGAGGGTAGTGTGACACCTCGAGTCTTATAACAATTCAGGATCTTTTCGGAAAGACCCTGAGGGAGTGTTCAAATATGATTTCATATCATATTTCAGGTAAAGATTGAATGGCTGCAAAAACTGACTTACAATTGTTATCACTTTAAAATTTTTACAGCCATCGGTGTTGCATGGCACACCTTTAAGAGTGTTTTTTTTCTTGGTATCTTCTCTGAGGTATTCATGAAAGTTCTTGTCCCTATTGCCACTGTTCCTGTGTTTTTGACCTGTCTCCGCTTTAGTGTGAGTTTGAAATCTTCAAAAGCTGATGAAAAAAACAAAGTTTTAAGAGGGTGGGGAAAGACTAATGCAAGCAGAGAGTAACAACTGGATGAAGTACCTGTTAGCCAGTCCCAAGTTTTCTTCTTTCTCTCCTTAAATGCAGAGGCAGTTATTTTAAAGTTTTATAAAACAAAATAGAGATGACTAAATCTTTATTTTTGAGAGGTAAGTATCATTTTTCTTCCTCTTTCTTACAGTGATAAAGTGATAAGACTTATCCCCAATTCAGAGGAGGAAGCGTACGCGCTGAAGAAAATATGCCGCCAGCTTAAGGTAAGAAGGTGTCTGCTCACTCACTCATCATTGTGCTTCTAATGTGTTTGCAGGGCTTTGCCGACTGGAGTCGAGTAACTGGAATTAGTTAGCCAAGGGAAGAAAATTCTAAGAGATCATTTGAAAGCGCTTTTAAAAGGTAGTTAGGGTTATTCAAAATATTATTATATATCTGACCTATTTTCTATTCCATCTCCTTTAGTAGGATGTCAGCTTCATGAGAGAGCTTGTGTATTTCTGTTCATTGCTGTATTCTCATAGAGTCTCTGAAATGTCGTAGAAGCTCAGTAACTGTTTTGTTTTTGTTTTGTTTTTTAATGAATGAGCGAATCGAGTTTATAATTTTCCAGAGCTTTCACTTTTCCTTCTTGCAATCTTCCTGCTGATCATCTAGACACTTTCTTTCTAATTAAAACTTTAAGCAGAAGTCAGTTGAGAAAAATAAAAGCTGGAAATTGAAGTTAATTAATTAATTTTGCTATGTTTCAGTGGATTTGATAAGAGAATTGTGCTGGCAAAGGTTGAAGGCCTCTGATTATTCAATCTTTGATGAATTTTATGGAGTGTAGAGTTAGTTTCTCATCTCCCCGTTACTGCTTATAATTGAGTGTTAGCCTTAGCGAAGAAGTTACGAGAAATGTGGTGGTGATGGGCTCTTTTCCATGCCTGCCAAGGAGAGAAGCAAACCCATAAAATAGGTGGTGGTCAGCTTCATTCTTATCATAGCCAAGTGTATATCAACCAAGGAGTCCTCTTGAATCTTCAGTGGGGTAGAAAAACACGGGTCCTAGTTGACCAGAATATAATCCCACCTGGATTGTACCTGGGAAAGGTGTTAAGGGATGAAGGATGAGGGAAGAGGGATGGACCCAGTGGCTTTAGGAAACATTTGTAAATATCAAGGTTTTGGTCTTCTATTTTTGTTTTGATTCTTCTCTTGACATCTTTCCTTTATTAAATTGATTTACAATGAAGTTTTGAACTTCCAGTTTATTGATTTCCTTTCTTCCTCCTCATTCCCAACCCCTGTACATGCACTGTCTGGTTTAAGGCTGGTGTCTCATTAAACTACCAGAGAGATTGTGCTCACCAGGCTTCTCCCAAACCTCTCCCCATCAAAGGAACCTGCTTCCAGATACCAACATCTACCTTCCTCTGCTTGTGTGCGATCATCAACCCTATTATAACCTTTTCTGTTGTAATATCTAAAGACTGTCTAAACGATCCACCGAGGACTCAAAAGTTACAGGTAGAAGTTTCCATATCTGTTGAAACTGTGTTTTAAATATACCACTGGAAGAATAAAATAGCCCGTTTATCTCTTGAAGTCCAGTATTTTAGGGAACAAATATTCTGAACCAAATATTGGGAAAAAATAACTTATCAAAGGATTTTTTTCTCCCAATTCATGAATATATTTACATGGTAGGCCTTACAAAGTCATGAAAATAAAATTGCAGAGTTGTATATGTGACAATCACTTACCATTGTCAAAAGCAGTGAGATTACATCAGTGAGACCCGTAAGGGTTACTCACACACGCTTGTAAGACATAGTAGATGGAACTGAAAGATGTTGAGTATAGCTAGGACTGGACCCTAATGACAACACATATCCTGCCCTTTTTAGGGCACATTTAAAAAGAACATGTCTGCATATTGTATGCACTTAGACCTTAAGGAAAGGTCATAAACTGGGGGGAGGAAATGGTTCGGATGTGAGGGAGCTTAGAGCACAACTGAGAGAAGGAAGGAAAGGGGCTGGGGAGGAAGAGGGAGCAGATTGAAGCAAAGAAAGGGAGTTAATATTAGTGATTCCACGCCACAGAGAATTACACCCAATCTCTCTTAGTCTCTATGTGCCAGGGCTCAGTTCTTCATATGAATTGCCTCATTCATGAGGTGAGTATTATTATTATTGCTATTTTACAGATTAAGAAATAGGGAGAGATGGATGTTAAGTAACTTGTCCCAGGTCACAGTGTGGAATTGGAACATGTCTAGACGGTGCCACGCCTCCTAGGAGCCTCTTGCCTGCAGGCTATTACTCTGACCATCTTCATGATGGAAAGGGTGAAGGCCAAGTTTGCGGAGCAGCGGAGCCTGGACTCATTGTGAACATTATGTAATGCTGTCATTTACTTTATTTCTTGAGTCACCAACACCACCCCCAGGTTGAGTGATTTGCAGAACTCTCATAGCTCAGCCTATAGTCCTACTTACAGCTATGGTTTATTGTAGCAAAAGGATACAAAGCAGAATCAGCACAGAGAAAAGGCACATGCGTTGAAGTCCAGGAGAACCAGGCGCAAGCTTCCCAAAAGAGTCTCCCAGTGGGGTCATGCAGGATGCTCTTAATTCCCCTAGCAATGAGTCTTGGTAACACATGCGACATATTGTTTTCCAGGGAAGCTCATTAGAAGTTTAGCGCCGAGGGTTTTTATTGGGGCCTACCCGTGCGTGTCCCCTCCGCCTAGCACATACCGAAATTCCAGGAGTTCAGCACAAACTATATTGTTTGCACACCATTCAGGCACAGTAAGCCCCTCTCCCGGGGTGGTGAAAACCCTCTCCAAATCTGAGTTCTCAGGTGCCAGCCGAGGGCCTGTCTTGCAAACAGACCTTCCTAAGGATAGCAGTTTCGTGCCTGCTATGTTAACTTTTCTGCACGTTTCTTTATTTCCTTTCACTAAAGAAATCATTTTATTGGGCTGATATTTGAGGCCTTGCCCTTAAATGAATTTCGATCTAAAAGCATCATGTTAGCTTGATGTCGTTTTGAATGTAAATGATTCCATCGAGCAACCCACTTGCACTACTGAAAGTAATGATTTGGCCAGGCAGAGAAAGCAGCCTGCCGAGAAGAAAGAATGTGACTCTCTGTCATATTATGCCCTGTGGAGCTGATGGGACAGAATTAGGGCCATTGTTAACAGCTCTTCTGCGCACCCTGTGCACTGCCTGGAGCGGGGGCGGGGGGGGGGGGCCGTGTTGCCAGGAAGCCTTCAGTTACCTTTTTTCCCTAGAGCATAGTGGGAGAGACAATTCTAAGATGGCCCCACAATTTCTTCCTCCTGGTGTACCTGTCCTGCATAATCCCTCCTCCGGCGATGTGGGTGGGACCTCTGAGTATGATGGGGTGGTCGCTCCCTTGATACGTTATGTGGCAGAAGAGAGATTACCTGGGGTGGGCTTGACCTGATCAGGTGAGCCCTTTCAAAGCAGAGAGTTTTCTCCAGCCTTTCACAGAGAAAGCAATCAGAGAAATGCTCTTCTGGTCCCAAAGAAGAATCAAACTGCTATGTTGTAAATGTCCCAGAGAGCTGTGTATGTGATCAGGAATGCTCAGGGCCTCTAGGAAGTCAAAGGCATCCCCAGCTGATAGGCAGCAAGGAAATGGAGGTGTCAGTCCTACAACCACAAAGAACTAAATTCTGCCATCACCATATGAATTGGGACCCTGAAGTCCAGATGAAATCACAGCCCAGTTGGCCTATTGATTTCAGCTCCATGAGACTGTGAAGAGACAATCCAGCCAGCTGTGTCTGGACTTCTCACCTACTGTGAGATGATAAGTGGGTGTGGTTTTAAGCTGCTGTGGTAATTTACTCTGCAGCAAAAGCAAACTAATAAGCACTGTAAGGTAACAACCTTACATCTTGGCCTTTGCTGGCTCTTAGTTTAATAACACAGATGAATGCTTTAAGTTTTCTGATTTCACTGGCTATCACCAAGGAGCTTTGGAAAAGGGGTTAGACTACCTGCTTAGGCTACAAATTCACAATGTCCTATCTGAAACATGAACAAATGCAAAACGGATGTGCAATGTTGAACAGAATCCGAGAAGGTACAGTCAGAGCATCGCTAATTAGATAGGGAACTACTGTTACAAGGCTGGTTACTTTCCTAATTAAATGTTATGGTTTTGCTGGAGAATTAAAACAAAGTTAAACAGAAAACCATGCCCCCAGAGAACTGGACCAAGAAAGCAGCAACCAATTAAATTGTTAATTAAGAGCATAGCTATGATTTAAATAAAGTTATGATGGAAGGGGGGACAGTTTGTAGGTAAGTCTGAACACCATGTTCCACCTACATTTCTTCAAAAATTCTTCGTTTGTGCTCAGAAGGAACAGAAATGGCTCTATGCAAGCTCACAGACCAAGTTTCTATTATAGAATTGACACATCCTTGTTGAAAGAAAAGTTAATGATGCTTCTTTTCTACTCTTCTCATCAGAGAGCTATAAGATTTAAAAAAAAAAAAAACTGTCTTGTATCCAAAAGTTAGCCATTTTTTTTCAAACTAAAACATAGTCTGAAAATATTAGTTGACTTGTCAGATATCACTGAGTGACATGTCAAGAGCCATAAAGTTCCACGGGGAATTTTTAACACATCATATGAAAGATTTCATCCCTTCTTCTTTGCCTGGATGTGAAATTCGCTGCTGCCTTTCCCGGGTGTCATCTCCCTCCTCAGCATCGAAGCTGCAGTTTACTGTTCTCTAATCCTTCTTGGTGCACTCTCAAGTCATCCACCTGGACTTAAAGGGGCTTCAGAACACTTGTGGTCCCTAGTTGCTGACAAGCTCAAATATCCAAGTGGATGGTGTAATTAACTTGCAAGAAAGAAGATGGGTGATAGAATTTATGCTGTGAGAGTTACTTGTCCCCATTATGCTGTGGGAGTTATTTGTCTCACAATCATTTTAATTAGAAACTGTGCTATTATAGAACCTCTTGATCATGGCTGTGGTAGGCAGAATTCTAAGATGGCCTTCAATTTTCTTGGCCTGGTATACATACACCTCCTCCCAGGTATTCTATCAAATACAAGTCTAGGGACTGCTATTAAAGGATTTTGAAGATGTTAGTAGGGTCCTAAATCAGTTGACCTTGAAGAAGGAAGATTATCTAGGTGGACATGACTTAATCAGGTGAACACTTTACAAACAGTGTTTTCTCTGGCTGGTTGCAAAAGAGGAAATCAGACAGATGCTCTCCTGCTAACCTGAAGGAAATCAAATATCCATGCTGAGAACTGCCATGTAGCAAGAAATTGTAGGAAGCCTCTAGTTGCTGAGAATGGCCCCCAGTGGACTAGAAGGAAAACAAGAACCTCAGTCCTACAACCACGAGGAAATTAATTTTACCAGTAAATGGTGAGAATATAAAAGGATACTGAGTACCAGATGAGACCATAGCCTGAGCTGACACCTGATTTTAGCCCCATGACACCCTCAGCAGAAAATCAAGCCACTTCTGACCTACAGAAATGGTGAAATAATAAGATCGAGCTGCTAAATTTGTGGCAATTTAGCAATAAAAGTCTAATAAAATGCCTTAACCAGTGACTTAGTGAGCTAGCTAAAGCTATACAGAATTAAGAATGATATCAAAAGACAAAAGTGACGAAGAGAACAAAACTTTGATCTGTCAGTATGTCTGGGGCAGGAAAAAGCATTTCCATTTTTTGTTAAAGGCTTTGTAAAATAATAAAGCAACATTACTTTTGACTTCTCTGGCATGATTTTTGAAAGAGAAAAAGCTGCTTATAATTTAGGAAGACAGTCCAAATTCAGTTATGAATTAAATTTTAGGGATATGAATTTCAGACGTGGCATGCCTTTTTCTCCCTCTGTGTGGCTATTGGTAATTAGTAAATTGAATAACAAAAATATATTAAGAGAAATAATACAATATGGGAGGAGAATAGAAACATTTTTTCAAAAGTAAAAAAAAAAAAAAATCCTCTACAGTATTATTATAATTACCCCAGTTACCCTTTATTTAATTTACTCAAGTAGATTGACAGCATCACCTTGGGCTAATATCATAGTATTTTAAGTTTCTGTAAGACTTTTCAGTTTTGATGGCTGGTAGTAACTGCTATTCCTAAAGTATTTGTAACTGGACAGTAAGAAAGGTTACGTCCATCAGTCTCTCATAGAAGGTGATATCAGTGGGGCTCAGTCATGCAGCGCCCATCACCTGTCATTGCCTCACCCTCATGGCTAGGAGTTGGCAGGCTGTGGGCTGGGATGATAGAACAATTGGATGACATGTCTCTCATCTAGCTGGCTAGTCTGGCTTATTAACTCAAGGGTCAGAGGGACCTGGGAGTAAGACAGAGCAAACTTAGAAAGATTTTTGAACTCACATTTGGAACTCAGATAACATCACCTCCGTTACATTCTACCAGCCAAAGGAAGTCACAGGATCAACCAGCCCAGATTCAAAGAGTAGAAAAACAGACTCTAGTTCTTGAGATGATTGCAGGGTGTGAGTACAGACATGAGAAGAATTTGCAGTCATTTTTATAACCCACCACACCTCCTATTTCTCACCCCACTTCAACCCCCAACCACACATCCATTCTAATCTGTCACCAAATCTAAGGTGGAAGATGGCAGCTCCCTAATCTCCTCTGCATTATCACTGCCACTGCCTTAGTTCTGTCCCTGACTGTCTTTAGCCTAAATTACACCAAACTCCTAAATTGTCACCTCACATATGACTCTTATTTATTCTCCATATTACAGCCAAGGCGATCTTTCTGAAATGAAAAACTTTTCCTTGTTACATCTCTGCCTAAAACCTTTTAAGTCCCCCATTGTCAACAATAGCAATTCCTAGATCAGACTGCACATTGAGTCACCTACGAAGCTTTTATAAAAGCCCAATATCTGGCCCCACTGCCAGACATTCTGACTCCATTACCCAGATGAGATGTGGTTATTAGTATCTTTTTAAAAGCTCCATAGGTAATTCGATAGGTAGCCAGAGGAGTGAACGACTGGCCTAGGGTATAGACTTCAAACTCTTTGGCATGACATACAGGACCCTTCCAAAGCACACCCTGCCTGCCTCTTAAATATTTCTCAGCATCCATCACCACCCTTGACCCAGTGTTTATCACCCTCGCCATAATGACTGATTGTGGTTTCTCGCCCAAGTGCCTTCTTTCAAGCTCCTCTATCTGAAATGCTTTACTCCTCTTTGCCCATGAACACCAGTCAGCTCGGAAGTCTAGGCTAAAGCAACAGGTTCTCCTTGAATCCTTTGACCCTCATTGAATTCTACAGACAGTTATATCTTAGCATCTATGTCACTGTGCTTGCAGTATCTTTTCTCCCCTGTCCCATCCCCAGTAGAATGAGTTTCTTACAGATCTGAAACGTAGTGAATCCCTGATTTGCATATGATGAATAAGGAGGCATGGATGGTCCAGAAAGGAGTGACACTTCAGCTGGTGCTAAAAGAGGTTTATGTGCCCAGTCAGGCCCTTCCACCCAGGAGCACAGCCCGGCCGAGACTTAGAATAGACCAGAACTCCTCCTTGACCTACCCTTTGGGGTTTGCTTTTTTAATGTTCCTTACAGGTCATCCTTTGTATTTATTCTTGTGATTTCACCTGGAAATATAACAAGGATTGGAGGATATAATTTGTGCTTTGTCACATGTGAATCTCTCACCATTACCACTTGAAATCACATTACTATGTGATCAAGGACATGGGAGCAGATAAAGTTCCTTTTTCAAGGGCACAGATGAGTCTTCTTGGTAACAGAGAGGTTTTCTACCAAGTGTAGTGACTATATTTTGGTGCTATTTCTCAGATCTATGAACTTACAATAGCCTTTGCATATTCATCAGCCACAGCCACACAGACTGCTTGATTAAATGAGTGGAGTGATTTCCCCTGCTGCCTTTGATTTTAGAGGTCACCGTTGGCGAGAAGGGTGGGACCAAAACCATAACCTTTTTTGGAGAAATGGGTTCTGCCCGAATGGTCGATATCAGGGCATAAGCATGTAAATGAGTATCAATGACCTAGAAAGATTGACTATCACTATCCACATGCATTTATGAAATATTTAACCATGTGAAGTCTTGTAAGGTCAAATGTGACCCCTAGAGCTATACTTCCTGGGTTCATATCCAGACTCTTGCATGTCCTAGTTGTATGTGTTTGCAAATTACCTAATTTCTCTAACTTTAATTCCTCCATTTCCTAAACTGTGAAGTAGGGAAATCCAGAAAGAGTTGATCTTTCCTGTGTTTGTAACGCATATATCTATACAGCAGCTTTTGTTCACATGTCGTGCCTCTCTTACCAGATTGGGGACCCCCTGAGAGCAAGAGTATTTACCATTCTTTTTTGGGTAGGACCCATGTCCGATACATCTTTGTTTCCCTGGTGCCAGTCAGTAGTAGGCACTCAACAAATCTTGAATAAGTGAGCAAATGTAATTTATCCATCTACTTGCCTACGATTATAATGCAAATAACTCTAACTTGGATTCTAATCAAGAACATATGTATGACTGAATATATTTTCAACAAAATCAAAAAATTGAAAATCTAGGTAGAAATAAGAATTGTAGAATGATGGTTTGTGAGAGTATCGAGGAATAGGGAAAGGTATGAGGTAGGGAAAATTATCCATCTCTCTAATTACTAAGGAAGTTTTATGGAGGAAGAAGGATTTCTGGAAGAGCTTGATGATAAGTTTCTTGAGAAAACCAATTTTCTGTGAGATACTCATGTTACTTTAAGATTGTGCCTTTGAGTGTTGACTAACTCAATGAATACAATAATGATAATTACCAGAATATTTTAATTTGAAAATCAGAGCTCAGGTGTTCTGCCTAGGAGTCAATTTGTTGTTTTATGTAATCAAAAATGTCTATCTCTTCAAGCCTCTCACATACTACTTGATTAACAAATCCATTTCTTTCTCATAACCTAAAAACAGCTATTAGGGATGCCTCTGTGGCAATTCTCTGTGCCCTAAAAAAATTCAGAGCAGCTTTTGCATATTCATCAGCCCAAACCACAAAGACTTTGCTTGATTAAAGAAGTTTCCTGTTTTCTACCATTTTGTTTTTCTAGCTGTATGAACGTGGAGTGATTAAAATTCCCATGGTTCCATAAATATATTTCTTAGATCTTTTCCTGATAATTGCATTTGCTTTGAGGCCAGCTGATCATGAGTGTTCTATTCTCTCACATTTCAGTCACATATTGAAAATGGACTGTGATCTGGGTTAAGAATCAGCATCACATTCTCAGAAGAAAGGAGAAAGTGCAGGTTATGGAACATTATCTAGCAGTGTAAAGACCTAGTATAGAGATTGCTGATCTTTGAGAAGCTGCCTCACAAGTCTTGATTGTTCACTCTCTGAGAGGATGGGAGCATAGGCAAGAGATGCTTCGGTATTAAGGGACCAAATTAAGCCTTTTGTTGATAGTGTGATGGATGATACACTGAAGGAGCAAGGCTTGGGCTCTCAGGCAAGGAGTTAATAGATGGAGGATAAACAACGAAAGGGTGGAATGTATTCTTCTCTCATTCAGTAGTCCCATCCCTCCTTGTCCTACAACTCCAACCACTGTATCCAGAGACTGGCTTAGAGTAGATGGCTCATTTGTTTAGTCAACAAATTGTAGTGAGCAACAAGATCAGTCAAGGGCCAGTCAGGAGACAGAAACCATATCAATAATTTGAGCAGAAAAATTTTAACATCAAGTAGTATTAACTCGTAAGTGGCGACTACTAGAAGGTGTAAAAGAGGAAATACAAATGCACAGGGCAGCTACCTCCACTAGAGATGCAGAAGCGTACAGAAGGTGGAGACTAAGAACTTGGTAGAGCCTCTTCTGCTTCCCCTACCCCAAAGCTGGGAGTCAGGCTTCCTTGTCACGTCTACTGAGTGGTGGAGAATTCGCCGGGGTGCCAGCAGGCTAGGACTGGCCTAGAGAAAGCTGCTTGCTGTGGTGTCA
This sequence comes from Pteropus vampyrus, assembly GCF_000151845.1. Lineage (NCBI taxonomy): Eukaryota > Metazoa > Chordata > Mammalia > Chiroptera > Pteropodidae > Pteropus > Pteropus vampyrus. Next base: position 3,647,967 of record NW_011888880.1, on the reverse strand, counting down.
GCAAAACTTGCCAGAGAGTAAATGCTGCTGGGACTACCATGTGCCACCAAAGCCAAGCGATAGGCAGGAAGAAAGCATACTAAAACCAGAAAAAGCAGCTCCCTCCTCTGCCGTCTTGAAGTATCCCTCTAAAGTCCTCTCTGAACAAAGCCAAATATTGACCCACCATAAAAAAGGTGATATGGGAATTTGCCAATTAGTACTATATGCCAAGTTCTGTGCTAAGTGCCACACACTCACACACATACACACATTTTTATTTTAACAATTGTAAGGTTGACTACACTTATTCCAGATCTTATTGTTGATCATATGTATCTGAAAAAATATTGGGGTAAACAATTGACATTATATAGAAAACAAAACATCGATTTTAGAATAACAAAATCTCTTAGGGTCATTTGATTTTTTTCAGGAGCATAAGAGCCCTTACTGGTCAAGAGATCAATCGATCAAGATTAGTCTAGATAAATGATATATAATATACTAAATGTTGACTTCCACGGGACTTAGGATATTAGAGTAATTTATTCCTTAATAAATTATACAAATAAGGTCTATATCTTACAACCATAAGTGAATTTAATCTCGTATGAAGAATATGAGACATAAGCCATAAAAGTTAATTCTCTGACTAGGGATATTTAGTTTTTTCTTCATCAAATCTATGAATAATGGCATCAAAGGATAAGGAGGGAGCAGTTATTTGAGGGGATTATAATCAGAATTCTAGGTAACTAGTTAAATAGTAGGAGACTCAGAAACACAGATATCAAAGTTATTTTAAGGATGAATATAGAGCAATGCTGCAAATTTTTAGACTAAAGTCACACAGAAGGGAAAAATCAAAGATCATCGTGAAGTGTAAGCTTACTGCAAGTGAACAGTGTAGAGTTACATATCTATAAGTTAGTTGTGTATCTGCTAGGATGTAAGGACTCGGCTTTCATCGTATGGCAACTGTTATGCAACAAAATTCTGTCTTCTCTTCTTCCTGGGGACTATGTTTCCAGCCTCCCTTACAGTTAGTTGTGGCAATGCAATTGAGTGTAGCTAATGGAACATACACAGAAGCGATGTGGGCCATTTCTGGGCCAAGACTTGAAAGAAAGAAAGTTCTCCCTCCCTCCATGTCTTCTTTCCTCTTCTGCTGCCTGGATGAAAATAATAACAGGACCCAAGAGGATGGAGAATCCATGACATGGAAAATTCTGGGTCCCTAAATCAGCACGCAGAGAAAAGCTGCCTACTCTCAAGAAATGCCCACCTCTGTTGTGTGTGTGACCAAAGAATAAACTCCTCTAGTATCTGAGTCATTATATTGTCTTTGAGCATTGTAGGGAAGGAAAAATAATTTCCCTTCTACCATTTTGAGTTCTTAGCTGAGACCCCATTAATAAACAGATTAACAAGAGAAAAACAAATAGAGGTTTATTAACATGTGCACTTCATGTGTACATGGGAGATAGCCAGCAAAAATAAGTAACTTCCGAAGGTGGCTTAGAATTCAGACTTAAATAGCTTCTTGACAGAGGAAGAAATGAAAGAATGCAGGCCTCTTACGGGAGGGTAAATGATTTTTAAGAAAGAAGAACAGATCCTTAGAAGAAAGGATGGGAGGTATGATAGTTTGTGACAAAGTTTGTCTGGATGTGGTGTCAATTTCTAGTCTCCCCTTCTGTGATAAGAGCCAGTGTTCCCTGCTTGATGATACTTCCAGGGAGGGGATTTGAGACAGTTTATTTCCTTTGCAGCAGTCTCCAACATTTTTGGCACCAGGGACCAGTGCTCCTATGAGAATCCAATGCCTGATGACCTGAGGTGGAGCTGAGGCTGTGATGCTAGCGCTGGGGAGGAGCTGCAAATGCAGATGCAGCTTCAGTCACTAGCCACTCACCTCCTGCTATGCAACTTGGTTCCTCACAGGCCACAGACCAGTACCAGTCCGCAGGCCGGGTGGGGAGGGTGATGTTGGGGATCCCTGTTTTAGAGGACCTGTCTTTAGGTGGATAAGGGCAGTTGAGAGAAAGCCTCTCCCTACATTTGCTGTTTTTCAAGTGATACAGCTCAGAACCACCAATATACCAAAGCAGCGTGTATTTGATGTGGTATGTCTTGAACTCCTATAGTCATATTTTGGGGGTGGCATATTCTACTACCCTTTAGCATGATCACATAGTACATTAGAGCGCTACCTTAAAACAAAAGTACACAGCATTGGCTTAGCAGTTACGTGGTACATGGAAAAAACATAGATATCACAGTCTGGAGAGAAAAAGATCCATGTTATGAAGTAACAAAACATTTGGTGGAAGTATCAGGTGAACATGGAAGAAAAGAAATGTGCCTGTTGATCCCACAGCTCTCAGGAAGGTAGCTGTACAATACCCAGAGTGATATCATGTGGCTTTTCTTCTCAGTGCTTAAAGAGGTATTACAAGAAAGAGCTGAGTTCAGGCAGGAATTGACGAGTGTACAAGTAGAAATGAAAAAGGACTGGGGTATAGAATGGCAGGAAAACCAGACTGTTTCTAGATCCTAAACGTGAGAAAATAAAATTCAGAAAAGTTTTGAGCAAAAAGGCCCATTAAGATTTTTCAGGTTCGTAAAGTGACTTCGATTAAAGGAGTTACGTTTCTACCTTTCCACTCAAACTTACTGTTTCAAATGCCCACAAAGTGGCTTCCATTAATTTGGAGAGAGAGGGCAGCGTATGAGGGCCAGGAAGCAAAAAATTATAATAAAACAGATTTGAGAATTCCAGATGTGGTTTCTGTCAAATGAAACTTAATGGAAGAAAATAGACCAGAAGACTATCTAGTTTCTGAGAGATGGCCCCAAAATACCACAGACCTGATACCCCTGTGCCCCCCCAAAAACACAAAAACACTTTGTTAGATAAAGCTTTATACAACTATCAGGACCCCAAATTTGAACAAGCCAGAAGCAGGCTGCAAAAGCTGCCTGTCTCCAAGAACACGTACTCACCAATATCCACTTCAAAGGTGCCCATGAAGAATAATGGGCAAAGGAAGACCGAGAGGGGGCTAGGGCGAGCCATGACGGGATGGTCGTTCCTCCAAGGTGTGGGGCCTGTGTCCAGCCAAAGACCTTCCCCCACTGCTCCATGGCAGAAGTCTTTTTTTGTTTTTAAACAATTTTAAGATTTTTCAATTACAGTTGACATGCATGCAGTATTATATTAGTTTGAGGTGTACGGCGTAGTGATTAGACATTTATGTAACTTACAAAGTGATCACCCTGAAACGTCTCGTACCATATGACACCATACGTGGTTATGATAATATTATTGACTATATTTCCTGTGTTACACTTTACGTCCCTGTGACTGCTTTTATTTCTGGCAATCTGTACTTCTTAACCCCTTTCTCTTTTTTCACCCATTTCCCCAACCCGCCTCCCATCTGGCAACCATCAGTTTGTTCCCTTCATCTGTGAGTCTTTTTCAGGTTTTGTTTGTTTATTTTGTTCGTTAGATTCCACATATAAGTGAGATCACATGATATTTGTCTTTTTCTGTCTGACTTATTTCACTTAGCATAATACCCTCTAGGTCCATCCATGCTGTTGCAAATGGTAAGACTTCATTCATTTCACAGCTGAGTAATATTCTATTATATATACGTACTACATTATCCATTTGTCTATCTATGGACACCTAAGTTGCTTCTGTATCTTGGCTATTGTAAATAATGCTACAATGAACATAGAAATGTATGTCTTTTCAAATTAATTATTTTATTTTCTTCACAAAAATATCTAGAAGTGGAATTGCTGGGTCATATAGCATCTCTATTTTTAATTTTTTGCGGACCCTCCATACTGCTTTCCACAGTGGCTGCGCCAATTTACCATGCCCACCCCCCAGATAGATATCATCATCACAGAGGCCAGTGATTGCACACACTCCCCAGTCTTCCCTGTTCAAAGGGGATGATATCGTGGATGTCCTGTCTCTGCTCACCAACACACCTGGGGCAGGTGGAGGTGCGGGGTGGGGTGGGTAGATAACCCACCATTTAATTTATATACTTTAAAGTATAAGAATTCACATCTAAATGTATTCGAGAAGACTGGGCTAACCAAAGGGAATTTGGGTGGTCCCCTCAAGCAGATAGCTAATGACCAAAAGAACATACTGACTAGTCACCAGAAGTCTAATTGTTTGGGCCCATATTCTTAGCCTCCCTTACAGATAGGAGTGAACATGTGGGCGAACGCCAGCCAGTAGAGTGTAAGCAGCAATGGTGAATGCTGTCCACAGATCAAGGCTATGTAACACGCCTCACCCTCTTTCCCTACCCACTGGCTGTACAATGAGTGTGACTAGGGCTTAGTGTATAGTAGAGCCACAGATGAATGGAGTCTGGTCCCTAAATCACCACACGATGAAAGCCACCTACCATCAAAAAAGGAAAAAGCAAAACAAAACAAAACAAACAAACAACAACAACAACAACAACAACAAAACAGCTGTCTCAGAAATGAGGGAGAACTTTTGAGTTTGAGCCAGTCGACATGCTGGGTCTATTTGATGCCATAGCAAGTGTTCCTCTTGCAGAAGTAGTACCTCTAAAATGGACCCCATCTCTGGGACTCGTAGCCATACTTTCTCTGAAAGCAGTATAACCTGAGAACTTGCAAACATACTCATTCCCTCAACAGACCTTAACTGACTACCATGTGCTGGGTGTTGTATGTTACACACTAGGCTGTGGGGATCCAGCAGTGAATGGAAACTGGACCTTCAGACAGGAGCTCAGAGATATTCGTCTGGTCACCCAGACCAAAAATAGGCAACTTTGTAGAATGTCTAAGATTTAGTCCACATTTATCCATTACATATATTCAACAATCTAGCCAAACTTGCTTATTTACTATTTCCCAAATATGCCCTATACGACCCCATCTCTAAGCCTTGTTTATACAGATGTATAAATGTATTCAAAAATGTATATTGACTACCATGTGCCAGACGCCATTCTAAAAACTGAAGTCTACAGCAATAAACAAAACCAACAATAATCCCTGTCTCCATAAAATTTATATTCTGTGAAAGGACATTGACAAAGAAAAAAGTGAAAATATGTCAGATGGTCAGAGTTGTAGAGAAAAAGTAAAGTGAGGGGAAAGTTTGAGGGCCATAGAGTGTCATTTTGAACAGAATGGTCAGGAAAGGCATCACCAAAAAGATGGCATTTGAGCACAGGTTTGAAGGAGGTGAGGGTGAGCTGCTATTCCCACACCTTTGGAAATGCCGACCTCTTCCTTATGTACCTGTCAAAAGGGCCAGTCTCAGATGCTAACTCATGCAAAGCTTTTACCAACTGCCACAGGTAGATGTGTTCATTCTCCTTCTAGAGGAACTTTGAAGAACTTTGTTATTCTCTTAGACAATCTGTTCTCCGATTCTGGTTTTCTTACTCAAACACATGGTCTCATTCACTTGTGAGTTTTGGGGGACAACAAACCAATTCGATTAGGATGACCTAAGGTTAATAAACTGTAGCTCTCTTTGCCTTAACCCCACACAACCTCCATCACCACCTGACATATTTTGATGTCAACGATTGACATTTTCTCAACATCTTTTCACCCTTTCCAACCAAATTGCTCATCACACACCCATTCCACACAGAAATACTACCTGTCGTGCCTTTTGTACAAAGGATATGATTTTTTAAAAGATGTATAGTATGTTTTTTAACCCCAAGGAGGAAAAATGTTGCTAACTCTCTTAGGCTTAATTTGAGTCAAGGGGAGAGGATGGTAACGTAAAAGCAAGACCAAACCAAACAATTACCAAATTTAGGTTCACTTCGATCTGGGGATAGCAGTGTTAAGCTTCAGAGGTAGCTTAACACTCAGTGATTCAAGTACCTTGGTCAGTCTCAAAAGGATAGGGAAAGGTCAGACCTGATTTGCCTGGGAATTATTTTCAGACTGTCTCACTGAATATGCACGGCCACAATCCCAGGTCAACTTAAAGGAAAACTTTTAGTAAATACTGACCACAGATCTGAATGTTCCCAGTACGATTCAAAGAATCTACAGTTGTTTATTTTTAATGTTGTTTAACAAAATTTTACGGACATGCTTTAGGGACTGTTGGTTTCACTTAGTATCTGTTTTAAATTTATAGATTCTTTCTTCCTTTTAGTAACACCCTTCATTCCTCTCGGAAAAACATAATCCTGAAAGAATTATAGTAAAGTGCAGAACAAACTCTTTCGAGAATAACTGTATGTAATTTAATGAGTTTAAAGAATTTCTGAATTTTTCTCCTCCAAAAATTGTGTTAAAAGAATTGCTAAAATTAAAACAGCTTAGGACAAATCCTGCATCCATCTCTACTTGGGAGGTAAAGAGTATATGGGTGTAATTCCAAGTTCAAAGTGACCTTCTGTTCTTAGTTTGGAAATATTTCAAGAATGCAATTTTTGTACAGTATAGAAGGATAATTCCTAGAAATGGGATGATCCTTGGAACTAACAGCGTTTTGTTTAAGAATGTAATAGCCAAAACCCAGATTGAAACACGAACAAAATAGGAACATTTCTTGCCAGTATAGCCACCCAAAGATCAGTTTTGTGTCACACTTAACTTCTCGCTATGAGAACATTGGCTTTTTAGTTAAGTAAGATATAGAAAGCACAGGATTATAAAACCCTTATATAACACTTTGCTATCAAGGGGTTCCAAATTCTATAAAATTTTAGTTGATTTAATTCTCGCAGCTCCCAAGCTGGTAAAGAAATGACAAGTGGTGTTGCAATGGGCTTTATCTCATTTTCTACTAGGAATGTGAGTCACAATTTATTCTTGAAGTGGAATTGAACTGTAATTTCCAAACATTCAATGAGTCACTGACCTGACCTCATTTCACCTCTCTTCATTTGGACAGTTATGTTCCAATTTTGCTCTTATTTTTATTTCTTTAAGGTCTGGCAGTGAACTATCAGAGTTCACGCCTTCATGTTGAACTTGAGATGAGAGAGAGGAGAAGCCTTTATTAGATAGCGGCAGCTTTTGTTTCTATTTGAAGGGAAGTAAATCTTTAGGGTGTTGGGTCTCAGTACACCAGAATTATGCTGCTAATGAGAAGTTCCTTTTCATCTTGTCATGTATAGGGTTCAAATGGACTTACAAAAAGTTGGATTTATTTATTTTTTAATACATACCACAACATATTGATAATGTTCAAAATTCAAAATGTTTCAAGGATATGCAATAAAAAATCTCCCTCGCACTTCTCTCCTCTAGTCACCCAATTCTTCTCACAGGGGCCACCAGCGTTACCAATTTCCTACAGAGATATTTGACACAAATCTGGGAGGGGCAAGGGAGAGAGAATAAAGACATATATGTACGAGCATACCTCATTGTACTGCACTTCACTTTATTGTGCTTCGCAGATATTGTGTTTTTACAAATTGAAAATAAGACCCTCCGCCAGCAGAAAGGTTACGACTCACTGAAGGCTCAGATGATGGTTAGCATCTTTCAGCAATAAAGTATTTTTTAAATTAAGGTATGTGCATTGGCTTTTTAAAGACATAATGCTGTTGCACACTTAAGAGGCTGTAGTGTAGTGTAAACATAACTTATATGCACTGGAAAACCAAAAAATTCATGTGACTTGCTCTATTGCAATGTTTGCTTTATTGCAGTGACCTAGAATTGAGCCCTCAATATTTTGAGGTATGCCTGTGCATAGATATAGATTTCTCTTCTGCCTTTTTTCCATAAACTATAGCAAAGGTATACGCGTTATTGTATTACTTGCTTTCTTCGCTTAATATATCTTGGCATTCATTCCATAACAAAACACAAAAGCTTCACTATTTTTTGTAGCTGCATAGTCTTCCATTGCATGGATATACCAGAATCTCTTTAACCATTCTTCTACTGATATTAAGATTGATTCCAATTCTGTGCTAGTGCGAACATTGTCGCTAGGAAGGACCTGTTAGGAAATTTATTTCACATATAAGCAAGTAGGATAAGTTCTCAGAAATGGAATTCCTGGGTCAAAAAGATATGTACTTTCATTGATAGATATTTTTCAAATTGTTCTCCATAAAGACTTTATTGGTGCACAGTCCCACCAGAAATGTCTGAGAATCTCTATTTCTCTACATCCTCGCCAACATGGTATACGATCAGACTGTTTAACTCAAAGAGACATAATAGACTAAATAATGTTTTCCAATTTTTGAAGGAGATATTCGATGTATCAGTGTATATCTGATGTTTTTGCAGGCCCACAAATTTAAAATAACTTGCACATATCTTCAAAAAAATTTTTTTAATTCAGCCTTGACATAAAATTGCTTAAAAGTACAGGTCATATCTCATTCACTAAGACTATCGATTTACCAAAATAATTCTGTGTGGCAGATTTCTAAACCTCAGCCAGCTAACAATTTGTCTCAAGAAATACTTGATACAAAACATGTCTCATTCTATCAAAGAATCTGAATAATATATTGGAGCTTTTTATTCTGTGATTTGGTCACTTTCAGGAAAATTTGAAAAAATGTATCTAACAGAAAGTAGAAAATATCATTTTATATATGGTATTTAAATATATATTCATAGTGGGAGAGGCATTTCAAAATATGTGTGAGTTGGTGTTACAAGTTGAACTTCAGAGAGGTTCTGCCAAGTGATAAATTTTACAAGATGTTTAAATGTATGTCACATGTGACAGCACAGCTAGTCTATTATACATTATTTACACCTCAGCATTTGCAGAGGTGTAATCAAGACACCTGACATTCCAAACAAGGACTTGTACTCAACTATAAATTATGTCTCTGATGTCTTGTAACAGTTCTTTCCATTTACAGCACTTACAGGAAATTCTCAAGATTTTATTACGTACACGTATGTACTTGTATGCCCCAAAGCCTTGCTGTTCTCCACAGAAGGTAGTGTTTGACAGTTCTAACGTATTAGACCATGTTCATGTATATAAAAATTCTTGATTAATACTGTAATATCAGCAAAAGGTTAGTATTTACTCATGGTCTTCTCTTGAAAATCTTTGTTCTTACAAAACGAGGTTCTTCGAAGAAACATTCTTTTTGGTTATATTAAACCAGAAAGAATAAAGTGTGTCTCAATTGCTATTACTAGGTGTTCATATGAAATAAAACTGCCTCTCACTTATCCCCTCGTAATACTAAACACTAGTCTGGAGTGTGAGAGCCAGTCTGCCGGGAGTGTGGACTCTGGATTGGTTGGTTTGAATTTGAAAAGCACACCCCCCAGGAGGAGGAGGACTGCCAAGGAACAGTGACAAAGGGGGCAGGGGGCCAAGGCAAGGTGATTCAGGCTTACTCCCAGGTTGTCCAGGAACTGGCGTATCCAGCATGTGCTTTGATATTAAATTTCTGTCTATATTCCCCTTTCCTCCATGCCACAGCCTGCAAGCCCGTGTAGCTCTCTTTCAACGAGGTATATTGTCCATTGGCAAGTGTACAATGTCATTAGCACAAAGTCTTTCTGATGTGAAGGGCTGCGCTACCTAGAACCATTCGTTGGGATAGTTTTGACCAGATCCTTTTTAAAAAAGTAAACTGACTTTTTTCATCTAATTTTTAAGACATATCTGATCAAAACTACCTCAATAATTTGTTAACAGAATAGATCTTAAACGTTCTCACTACAAAAAAATTAATCAGAATTACAAAACACAAAATAGACTTACTGAAAATTTGAAACAGGCTAAAAAATGTTTACAATAAAGCTACCACATTTCTAGCTATCTAACCTGAAGTTTCTCTGTACAAGTCCCAGTGGTGCTGGCATTCCGACATCAATCTCCAAAGTAAGTCTGGCTTCTAGTCTCCATCACTCATGATCTAGATAAACAGATCATACTTTGCAGCTGTCTAAAGTAAACACACAAAAACACTTGACATTCAAACTTCTCCAATTTGGTTTGAAAATAATTTTTCTATTTCAGAGAGCATCTTGAGTTGCCTATTCATAAAGTATTTCTTTTTTTAAACACAGCTATTTT
>NW_011888880.1:3623103-3637866 GCF_000151845.1 Pteropus vampyrus | reverse complement strand
CAATAAAGCTACCACATTTCTAGCTATCTAACCTGAAGTTTCTCTGTACAAGTCCCAGTGGTGCTGGCATTCCGACATCAATCTCCAAAGTAAGTCTGGCTTCTAGTCTCCATCATTCATGATCTAGATAAACAGATCATACTTTGCAGCTGTCTAAAGTAAACACACAAAAACACTTGACATTCAAACTTCTCCAATTTGGTTTGAAAATAATTTTTCTATTTCAGAGAGCATCTTGAGTTGCCTATTCATAAAGTATTTCTTTTTTTAAACACAGCTATTTTGAAAGTATTGTTGAAGCAATCGAAGGACTATAGCATTCCCACCATAATTTCAGCGTAGTAATTAGGAATTACATTTATTTTAACCCTTCGGCTTATTTTTACTCTCTGTACAAATCCCCACCCCCATCCTAGGTTTTCCTCCTCCTCTCTCTGTTTCAAGTATCTCACTTTAGTTTTAAAACATTAGAAAATCCAGAATATGAAAAACCAGACTCTAAATAATGGTTTGGAGGCATTTCAACAATTCTTTTTATGAGGTTACTGAAAGGCAAAGCTAATGACAGGCAAGGTCTGAACTTTCTGTTTTCATTTAGATGATACTTTGCTTCGTTATGACTTTGCTTCTGGTTCAGAAGTGCTGTGGGAATATTGCTTCTGAGGAAGGTTATGAGTTCAAATCATAAACTGTATGAATCAGATCTATACCTACCTATAGTGTATATTAAGACACATATGCAACTATCACATGTAAGACTTCCTGATATGATGGCAGGACAGGCATAGTGAAGTTAGGCTTAAACTGTATGAGGAGATGCTGACCCAGAGAAAGACTTAGCTGGAATACTCAGTTAAAACCATCTGTCACGGCAAGAGGAGCAAAATACAGAGAAGATGGGTAAACAGCCCCATAGACGGCTGGGAAAGAAAGCAAAGTCCCTGCCTGGGAGCTCGAGAGCTGGGACTGGAAAGACCTGGAGCACAGGGCGCACCCGGAGCACAGGGCGCACCTGGAGCACAGGGCGCACCTCCTCTGGGTGCTGTGACAAGAGGCCCCTGCTGCATAGCGGTGGCCCAAGGAGCCCTGAAGAGTGGCACACACTTGTGCCTCTTGTATCTTGGTGGGTGGGCGAGTGGGCACACGGGGTGTCTCTGTCCTTATTGCTCTGCCCTTCGTGTCTCTTCTTTCCTATCCTCGGTCTTTATAGTTTATTCCTCTCTGGGTATGTAAAGGAGAGAGGAGGATAAAGTCTTTTAAAAGAAACTCTTGGCCTTTAAACACCCTTCAGGCAAAACTCTCTGCCACAGTTGTCCTTTATTTGGATTTTTGAAATTCAAGCACAGCAAGACATGCATCTTCTTAAAAAAGAGGCAGGGAGGGGATGGCTCCATAGTGCAGTGGTTAGCATGTCTGCTTTACACGCAGAAGGTCCTGGGTTTGCACCCAAGGTGGAGCCATGGACCATACCCTGGGGGTGCCAGGCACCCACCCCACCTTCCAGTCTTAAGGGGAAACGGCAACATCCATAGGTCAGGGGTGGAAGTGGGGGAGGAATTAACAAGGGGAGAAAAAAAGGCAGGGCGAAGGGAGGGAGAGGACACACTCTCTGTCTCATGGTCTCTCTCCACCACTCAACACTGATGCCCTGGCCTAAAAGCAGCCATAGACAATACTTAAGCGTACATAGCTGTGTTCCTATAAAGTTTTATTCAGCGATGCTGAAATCTTCTTTTATTGTTTTTCCATTTACGTTTAAAAATGTGAAAACCATTTTTAGCTTGGGGCCATACAGGGCAGATTCGGCACTGGGATATACGTAGTTTGCTGACCCTTGATTTAAGAAGTAAGGTCATTTTACCCCAGGATGCTTTAAAATTAAGAATTAATAAAGGTAAATCAATCTATATTATCTGTACTTTGAGAATTAAGTTAGATATAGGTTCCCTAATCATTGGGACAATCTGTCCCAAATATCATTGGGTTAGATATTTATTGTGCTTGTAATGTTTAAGAAAATTTGACTTGATAAAGAATCAGATGGATTAGTTAGGGGGATTCCAATAAAATATATAACTGATTATAGACTTGTGACTTTAAGATAAAAGTTGGGAGGAAATTTAACTATATTTTTAAACAATAATGGAATGCTTAGAATAACATGAGTTTCTATAATCATAAGTTTAATAACATTAAAATTTATAAGTTTAATATTGTTTAAGTATGTAGAAGGAGTTTACTTCTTTAGGTAGTAAACTTGCTTGGTCAGGTATTTGAAGTGAAATCCATTGAATACATTTATAAATGCAATGTAAAACATTTAAACAAATTTGATAAACTAAAGGCTGATTATTAGTTAAGGATGTTTATCCTGCGCAACTTAATTGAACATTCAGCAAAGAACGTGGAAAGGTAAAATTCTTATTTTAGATATAGATTTACAAATGGAATAATAAGAGTTGTATGTTAAGTTTAAAAGTTAATGTAAAGGATGTTTTAAATTACATAGCATTACTAAATTGATGTTTCTTAAAATTGCAAGTAACTGAGACTAATCCTTGCTGTGCAAAAGCCTCTTGGACTTTTAATACTCATGATGATGAGACCCAGAAGGGCACAATGACAGGAAAAGGACACCAGGTGCAGACAGCCAGAGTGGTCAATCCATCTCGACAATCTTGGAGCAGCCCATTGGCTGCCAGGGATGCACCAAATTGGGTTGTGCCCATGATGTTGCACTGGTCTCGATGGCACCTGCTCTTCATCTAAAGCAATAGCCATGCCAACCCAAACCACCAGGAGCCAATCAAAAGTCATGAGTCGGGAAGGTGATAATGTCGCATTTGAGGCCTTTGAGGGAGAAGGCCCACAAATGTGCTTTCGATCTTCAGCATGATGCCTAAGAAAGAGCTGATACACAGTATGACCTCGACATGGAAATTTAGGACAGAAGTGTGGTACCCACGTGAACCTGCCATCAGCTTAATCCCAAATCTTTCATTAGCATATTTTAGAACAAAGATCAGCAAACTATAGTCTGGGGTAGAATCTGGCCTGCTTTCCTGTTTTGGTAGAGCCTTCAAACAAAAAATGGTTTTTATATTTTTTAATAGTTAAAAAAATCAAAACAATATTTTGTGACACCTGAAAAGTACATGCAATTCAAATTTCAGCACCCATAATAGAGTTATTAGAACACTCACTCGTTGGCATGTTGTCTGTCGCTGCATTCACAATGGCAGTTGAGCAGTTGCAACAGAGACCACGTGGCCTGAAAAACCTAAAATATTTACTATTCGATTTCTTACAAAGAAAGGTTGTCAAATCTTGCTCTAAGTGGAACAGCTTTATCACCTCCAGTGCATTGATGTACTAGGTAACCATTCATGGCTGCAACATATTTCTTAACCCAAGTGGCCTGAGATGACTTATTGGCCAGAGGTTAGGAGTGGAGATACAGCCACCGAGTGGGAATACAGACACTGTATGGTAGTTCTGCCTGATGCACACTTGACCTCATCCTTATTATTTAAGTGGGATTGGATGATCCTGGAATTAAGTTACTCTCTTGTGAGAACCAGCAGCAAGTCACAGCTAATCTCTTGCTTTCCTTTGGGTCTCAAGAAATGTTAGTATCTCATCTGATGCAAAAAAACACTTTGATCCTAATTCTTTGGATCTTGAACACCACTCATACCTTCATGGCCTTTGAAGAGAATAAGGAAGATGCCAGTTCTTTACTCAGTGTACGGAAGTAGCTGATCTTTCCTACTAGGAACCTCCAGAGGATATGGTAGGCAAGCCTTAGGAGTCCAGACACAGAGATGAATTTACCAAGAAGTTAATAAAATGGACAGCCCTTTTGCTGTAGTCACATGCTCATATCTACTGGCAAAAGTAAGATTTTTAACTAATCTTTTGAGACCGGTGTCTCATTCCACTTAGACTTTCCCTCTGTCAGTTGTATCTTCTTGTCTTTTGAAAGGCCATGGCATTTGGGAGATCCCATTGAAGGGAGGTGGAAGTTAGGACACACTTAGTTCGGTGTAAGTGGGCTTATGTTTATATGACTTGAAGTCACTTGGTCTGTAGTTACTAGTAGTTGTCTCCTTCTACCTCCTTCTACTATGCCAGTACAGTGACTCTGTGGCAGGGGCAGGGGAAATGTAAAGTGATACAATCTCATCCTATAGAACCCAGTACCAAAGTACTGTTAAAGAAACAAGGTTTGAAATGTATGAAGCTAGAAACTACGTTATAGACTATTCTTCATATCATCAGATGTGTAATTGTAAGCAAGAGATGTGTTTCTCAAATGTCTACTCAAAACAGACATTCTCTGCTGTCAGAAATATGATTGTTAGCAAAGCACAAACAATTATAAATGTACCATATGTTTTTAACAGAAATCATGTGAAGTACAATTTCTGTTTTTAGAATCTGTGTTTTCGGAGCATAAGCCCGTAACACTTCTACGAGCAGCAAGCACATCTGTGTGAAAGGTCATGTGTTTTATGCATCGCAATATCTCATATTGAAGCATAGTGAGCACCTAGCACATTTTGGCCTGATTAAGTCTGGTGGTTCCAGAAAAAGTGCTTTGCAAAACTACCACTAACTCAGTTAAGTGGCCTAAAGAAACTAGTGTTTTAGTGGCAAAACTACATATATTCATCAATAAGTGATTGCCATATACAAGCAATTTGATTACTCAATTATGTAGCTCAATACGAAGTAGCAGCAATTTTTAAATCCATTTGAATTGCTTTTGAGACTGCATTAATTTTGTAGTTTTTAAGAGGACACCTCAAAATTGTATGAACTTCAGGTTCCACAAGACCTGGACCTGCCCCGGCCAGGCCCACCGTCTGAGACCCAGTGTGAGGGACGAGTTGCAGTGGTCCATCCACTCTCCTCACCCTATCGTCTAAATAACAAGTAATACACACATTTATAAAGAAAGAGGTGGGTGGAGAAGAGACTCTGGTAATACTATGATTCTTGCTGTCTATATATCTGCCTCTCTTTCTTTTTTCAATCATATTTATTGGAATGACATTGGTATTTCAGTCTCCTTAGAAGCCAACTGATAAATTCTTTCTGTTCTTACAGTTCAGATCACCAGGGCAGAATGTTTCATTCACCTTTCCATGCCAGGCCATAGTATAGGTTATAGAGTAGCCTATGGAGTGGCCGCCCTTCCTTCTACTCCAAACAATAGCCATTGTTATGTAAAGAATGACCCCGGCATTCCTGAGCATCTCATTTAATATCTCCAGGACATGGCTATGAAAGAGGATTAATAGGCAGCATTGAGTGTAGTGCTGAGGTTGGAGGTCACACGTTGAAAACCATCTGCCCATTCCCTGCTCCTCTCCAGCAGCACTGGCTCTCTGGGTGTAGGGATGGAGAAGGTCATTTGGAGAATTGGTCTAGGGTCGGTGATGAGGGTGCAACAGCGTGCTGTCATATGGAGGGATGACAGTAAATGCTATTAACATCCAGTTTGGGTAAAGAGATAATCAAAGCTAGGAGGGAACCAGAAGTCTGGGCAAAGCAGAGGAATATAGAGACTAGATAGCCAAATGAGATTAACACTCAGGAAGGTGAAAGCATGGCTAGGAATTTGTGGTCCAGAATGGGAAGTTGAAATATAAGATTTCGGAGGTGTTACAGGCGTTGTCCTTAAAGTGAAGTGGGGTACAGATTCAGGTCATTGGAGTTGAGAAGGTGCAGGCTTGGGTATCAGATATAGACAGTGACAGCTTCTAGGGTCTTGACTGCGGATGGGGTGCCAACCGCAGACTATGAGGAGGTGCCCCATCCCAGTGCATGAGGGAAAGTAACTGCAAGGTCAGCACAGGGTAGCACTGAGTCAGGACAGACGGTGGTATATTCAGATGACATCATCTTTGGGGAAAGATGCTCTTCCGCAGGAAAACTAAAGAGTAGTGGTTTTGAAGCAACAGTGGGGAGCGAGGAGAATGCCAAGCGAGAGAACAGCGGAGGACTGGCTGTCGTCTCCCTTGAGCTTTGAGCTATTTATCCAGGGGTGAGGATTTGCTTCTGCCCTGGATGGCTCTTCAAAAGCTATTTTGTCTGACAAAAAAAAAAAAAAAGTGAAAATCATGAATCAGTTGTAACCATTTATGAGTGAAATTCCCTCTGGAAATTTAATTCGGTCTTGGTAACAGCAAAGGAAGGGGGTTGGAAGCATCCTCCAAAATGGGGCACGAGAAGCCTGGCATCCTCTGAAAACTGTCAAAGTGAAGATGACATTTCAGAGACAGGTCTCATCTCCCTGACAGTCAGGGTGTCTGAGACAAACCTGCATTACAAACCAAGCACATTTTCAGAATAGACCCCTACGTAGTTGATCAATACCAGCTAACGATTCGTTCATTCTATTTTCTCTGGGAAAAAAACTCATAGCAATTAGGCAAGGAACCACCATTGAATTTGCAGACCTACGGGTGTTTTTCAAAGCAGTTTATTCTTTGAAAGGCAAAATGGGTGGTGTCCTGTATAGGTCTTCATTGGCTGCTCTGTTGTTCTATTTCCCCAGTGTCTCGTGCTGGCCATGCACCTCACATGTAGTGCAAGGTGTTTCCTTTGATCCATCATGTCAGCAGTAAGGGAGGCCCTTAGCCTGACAGAACTCTGACTAAAAGGACAGACTTCAAAGTGAGTGTCATTTTCAGAAATAAGCACACTTCGCCAGATCCGTATGGGGTTTTTTTAATCACACACTGCTGGCAGAACGGTCCTCGTCATTTCTGTTTTTCTATGTCCCATTATCCTTCCAGCCTTTTCCCTTTGAAGTATTTACACACCATCTCAATATCTGGGTTTGAGGGGTATTCTGCTGTGGTTTACAGCATACCTAACAACAGAGCAAGATTCAAAAAAAAAAAAAAAAAAGACCATGGCATGGTCCCAGATCTTCTCTCTAATTGTCTGCCACCTGCTCTCCATTATCCAATATATTTGTTTTGGGGTCATGCTGCGTTAGATATCTATCTCTAGTTTTAATTCAAATGGCATGACTAATCCAACCAAATGTTACATACTAAAAGATTTAGAAGACCACACTGTGATCTTCAATTCATTTCTTAGTAAATGTTTTTTGACACTGAGTAAAATAATCCTTATGAAATTCCTTTAAAGACCAGTGTTACACTTTGTTGTTTACAATGATTGTTCTGATCATTGTTTAATTAGGATATGCTTATTGCCGCCTTATGAATCATTTTACATTTTAAAAAACCCACAGAATTGACCATTTTAATCGCTAATTAAAATACATTAACATCATAGTGAATGTGTAAAATGAGTTGAATTCAACCTTTTTAAATCAGAAAAATTGCTTTATGCAGGAATAGTAGTTGGAAACAGACATCCCTTCTAATGGATAAAGTGGGTATAACCATTTTACTGATATGATGGTTTCAAGAGCATTCTGTGCTTTGGATTCAGCTCTCTGCTGGTCTTCCTATGACCTTGAAAACTCACTCATAGAAGACGAGGATTCAGTTTTGTAAAAGGAAGTAATCTTGACGCACAAGTAGGAAGACTGAATCAAACTAATACCTTAGATGCAGTCCATCTCCAAAACACCTAAAAATAGTTTTAATAGCCACTGCTTAGCTTATATCCCAGTAGAAACATAGGTTTCCAAATAATGATAATAATAACAACAACAACAACAAGCTTTGGGAGCATAACAGGAGGGGAATAGGCAGAGAATAGAGAAATCTAGACTGACCATCAGAGACTTCGGTAAGCTTCACTGCTAGAGCCAGAGACCAGTTACATGGTTCTTTCTGTTTCCTATGCATATATTTTGTCTCATGAAATGGAAAACTCTTCTGGGACAGTCACCTCATTCTTTCGGCATTAAGCACCTGTGATAGAGCAGGTACCCATCTAAGTACTGGAGAGATACAGCTGTGAACAACTTATGCAAAGTCTCTGCCTGAGGACCTCCTAACTTATATTCGAGAGCAGTCATCTGAGGAAGTAAAGAGCACTATAAAATGCTCTTCTATACTGCAGGTGTTGGAGATGTGACTCACCAATGAGTGACCCAAGCCCCAACCAAAATATGGAATAGCCTTCCATCCCAAAAGGACTACTTCATTCATGGGAGAAGATAAATCATTCCAACTGTGCCTCAGAGAATGCAGTGGACATCAGTTAAAATTAGCACCAAGGACAGCCTTGAAGGACATGAGCTAAACATGCAGAATTGCAGCTTTAGAGGGAAAGTGTGGAAACAGAAGTTGGAAAGAAGTGGCCTTACTAAGGGAGAGGAATGCTACGCTAGGGCCCCGAGACTCAGGTCTCTCTGCATCAGCTCACGCAGCCTGCCTCGGGTAAAGGTAGTCAGGAAAAGGAACCGAATACAGGGTGATGTCTTCTCCTTCCCAAAGAGGTTGGCTTCCCATCAGAATAGCAGACTTCCCAGCAGAAGTCTTGGAGACAATGGGAAGGACCTCCCTGAAGAAATTTCAGAGGTACGCACCCTCATTTTCTATCCACAATTTTTAGGAAAAAATTAATCATAATAGCCAACCTTCTTTGAGTTGTTACTGTTTGCCAGGCGCTCCGTGTTCTTTACATATATGATCTCATTAATATGAAAAACTTAGGTGGCGAATGCTACTAATATTTCCAGGATTACAAAGCTAGGAAGCAGCAGAGCAGTGAATCAAATGCAGACCAGGCAGCTGACCCCAGGCCTGTGTTCTCAAACATCAGCCTTAGTTTCCCTAAGTTGCTCAGTGTTTTAGCCAACGCCAAAACATACATTTTTATAGCCCTTATTTTAATCAAATAAGAAATGCAAGATTTCACATTCTGTTTAGCACTGATTTCTTCTTGTCAACATTCTGTTTTTTTGACTCAGTTCAGTTCTACAACCATTCGTTGAGCGACTACTTTGTGTTCATCACAGGATCGTTGCTATGGCAACAGCATCAGCCCCAAAAGAGCTTGTCACCTTGTAGGTGAGGCAAAATGTATACAGAGGAAACAGAGAGCCATACCATTGCAATATATTATATCAGCAAATCCAAGGAGGTATGACAGCAGCTGTATGTAGAACTACAGGACAAATGCAGAGTACGGAGCTATGCAGAAAGTGGAGTCCGTCTGAGGCAGTCACTGGGAAGTCTGTGGGGCTTGGATCAGACGTTCTCTGAGGGCTAAAAAAAAAAATAGACAAATCCTGAACCAGACCTGGACAAGTATGGGGCTTTGAGCGTCTGCATGGAATGTGCAGGGAGGAAGGGACGGAGACATGGGAAGAAAGAATAAAGATGCAGCAGGAGGAAAGAGGCCTAATAAACCAGAAAGTGTGTGTCTATAATCTTGTTTCCACTTATGAGGCTAGAAGAGCCTAGGTGGGGAGAACTGGACTAGAGTTCTCCTTCAAGGGACCCCAGTAGCTCTGGTTCCCCTGATCAGTCGTGGCACAGGTCCCCTCTCTCTGCCAGAGACAGCATCTCAGAGCCATCTTTAACCTTCTATTCTCAGCTAGACAGTTGCTAATAGCTTCCTAACTGTTCTTCTTCCAAGGTCACTCTGAACCCATCCCACCCCCTTCTACACAGACAGATCACCTTCCCTGAAGCACAGTTCACATCGGCACCGACGGCGTATCTTCATCGTCATCATCGCTAGCACTACTACGTGGCAGGAACGATGCTGAGCCCTTTACATACACAATCTCATTCATTCTCACAAACATCAGCTTTATTCCCATGTTACAGATGATGAAACTGAGACTCAAATGGTCAGAGGTCACATAGCTTGTTAAAAACGAAATCAACATTTGAATCCTGGTCTGACACCGATGCCCACCTTAGCCAATTTTTAAATTCTGTTTCCCGTTTCTCTCGTTCAGAAACTTAGTTTGTAAGGCAAGGGAGAGGCACTGAATGTGTTTGAATACACTGCTTTTTCACATGAAAAGGTTTCTTCCTAGACGTCTCTACCTATCTCAGTTCTCCCCAGATTCCATCTCCTCCATAAAGACTTTTCTAACCACTAACTATAGTTAATTCCTCTATTATTAGCGCCTAACCAGATGGCGGTAACATCTGTCTCTAAGAAGAAAAACAAAATAGTACAAGGGAGAGTATATCTTTTTAATAACTTCTCTTATTTTGAAACAATCTTAAACTTACAGAAAACTCAAAAGTATCATATAAAGGTTTCTTTTTTCCCTGAACCATCAGAAAGTAAGTTGCCTCATTATGTTGGACAGATCAGAATACATTTCTTCCAATCAAGGGCGTTCCCCTAATACCAACAAAAGGACCATCAAAATTAGAAATTAACACCAACACCTCACTCTCATTCAATCTTCAGGCCCCGCTCAACATTCGCCACTTCTCTAATAAAGTCCTTTATGGTCAAAGCATCTGGTACGGAATCACGTGACAGGATTAAGTTGTCATCTTTCTTTAGTTTCCTTCAGTCTGAAACAAGTCTTAACGTTCATGACCTTGATATGTTGAAAGATTTTGCACCAGTTATTTTGTAGAAAGTTTCTCAGCTTGGGTTTGTCAGATGTCCCCTCATGATGCTTTTTCAGTGGGAACATCAGAGGATGTCACTGTCTTCTCGTTGCACCCTGTCAGCAGTACGAGTGTCGGTGTGTCTGTGGCTGATGGTGTTCACTGTGATTCCTTGGTTGAGGAGGTGTCTGCCAGGCTTCTCCACTGATTTTCCAAGTGCTTCCTAGGGAGGCTCTTTGAAACTGTGTAATGTCCTATTCTTCATAAAACTGTGAATTTGTCTATGTGTATATTTATATATTTGAATATGGACTTACGGTTTCCTATTTTGATTCAGTGGATTTAATTATTATCACGATCTATAGTAATGTCAGATTTGTCCGGTATTAGGCCAGTGGGCACCCTTTAAGTTGCTTTCTGTGTCTTTTTGACACAGTCCCCGTCATTCTTTAACTACTTTCTTCCTGGCATGAAAGGAAGTTCACAACTCATCTTGTGCTTTCCCAGCACCAGCCCTGTAATTAGACATTACTCCAAAGAGTCCTGGTCCTTTTTAGTGGAAAATGGCATTTAGGAGCCAACGTTTGGGCACCAGGTGCTCTCATTGATGCTGCGGTGGACAGAACTAGAGAATATATGCATGTATATACATATATAATATATGATATGATGTGATATGATACGATATGATATAATTATAATATAAAAAATATAATTTTTTTACAGGAAGTTTAGAAAACTGCCTTTATTCTATTAGTAATATAATTAATAATATTAATAAATATAATATATACACATACATACACATACACATATATACATTTCAACATTTACATGAATATTTTTGCATCTATTTTTATATCGAGAACTATGGGTTTAATTGATGCCTATTTTAATTTTACTTGTTTTATTTTTAACTTGTCCCTTTCCATGTTTGTAATTCCCTTCTTTGGCATTGAGAAAACAGCCTCCCATTATTTGAAATATATTTACATATTTGACCAATCCCCCTGTACGTAGCCCCCTGCATACAACCCATTTTTGTCACTGCCCTGTGTGTGACCCATTCCTATCACTCCCGCGGACATTTACACACATACTCACACCCACACACACTAACACACTCACATACACACACACTCACAGACTTCAAATACACTTCTCACCCTATTTGGGCTGTGAGACCCTGCACCAGGCCACTGCTACCCCACTCAGAATCCCTTCTTAATCTGCTCAAGCTCTGGAACCCGGACCGAGCACCCATCCATGTGGGCACGCCCCTCACCCCACGTGGCGTCTCACACCAATCACCTGGTCCAGCCTTCCAAGTGGACACCCTCATGACCCGGCCTGGGCTCTGGCACCACCCGCCCCCCACCCCTCCACTGTGACACCCTCTTCACCTTCCTCAAGCTCTTTCCTACAGAGACGTCCTTGTCACCTCACGCAGGCTTTGGGTTTCCACATCCCACTCCCAAACAGGGGCACCTACCTTGCCCTGCCCTACCTCATGGCTTCGAGGCTGAATTTTTAAGGAAGACAAGAGGAAAAGGAAGCAAGCATATACCTTGAAGTAAAATAAATGTGTCTTTCTGTCCTTATTGCTACTTAAGAACTTGATGACCTAACCTCTACTAACCTCTCTAGGTCTTTTTACCTAAGAAGGCACATGACATAGTCTAAAGAAGAAAGACTTTGGAGTCAGAGAGACTAGGTTTGAAACTCGGTTCTGCCACTGTCTTAGTCTGTGCAGGTTGCTGTAGCAAAATACCACAGACTGGGTGACTTAGAAACAACAGAAATTTATTTCTCACAGTTCTGGAGACTAGAAGTCCAAGATTGGGGTGCTGGCATGGTCGGGTTCTGGTGAAGGCCCTTCTGGCTTGCAGACTGCCGACTTCCTGCTGTGTCCTCACATGGTGGAAAAGGGCTAAAAGAACTTTCTCGGGCCTCTTTTATAAAGGCACTAATCTCGTCCGTGAGAGCTCCACCTTTATGACCTTCTATCTCCCAAAAGTTCCATCTCCAAATACCATTTGGCGTTAGTATTTGAGAGAGTATTTGAGAGAAGACACTAATGTTCAGACCATAGCAGCCCCTGGCTAGTCCTGAGACCTCAGGCAAATCACCGACACTCATTTATAAAATGAGAGTTGTTATGCGGATGAAGTGTGATCATGTATACACAGCCCCTGGCACTGGTAGGCACTTAGCAATTGCTAGTGTTATCTGTAAGTGGAGATGCCTACCTCTGTGTTATTGTGAGGATTCGTGGTAAGAGAGGTGAACACCTGACATACAGCAAATGCTCAGTATACAGTCACTGTTATTATTTACGCTTCCTTTGTGCACATATATTCTGCCTTGTAGGTTTTTTTGTTCATATCTTCTCCCAATTAGGTTGTAAACTCCTTGAAAGCAGGAATCTTATTATGCTCTTTTTGTATCTTCTGCAAAAACCTAGTGGAGTTCCTGGCATGTATTTTTTCATTAAGTCGATGGAAAGCTTTAAATCACCAAGATTAAAATTTGGGAGTTTTGTTCGGTGGGTAATTTGTAGTAATTATAAATTGGGGCGGGGGGGATATGGGAGAGACATCAAAAGCGTTGTTAAAGAGTGATTAATTGTATATTTCTATATAAGATGAATTAGAATAGGAATTGAAAATGGAAATTTAGAAAGTATTTGGTCAGCTCTATGGAATCTTCCACATTTGCATGTTTACAATGTGGTTTCAAATCAGGGTTTGGTGTTGCTGCATTTACTCTCCAGACAATGATTATTTGTTTTAAACATGGCTGGGGAAATGTTTTTGTTTGCAATGTCCAGATGGGTGGGGGAATGGGGCTGAACAGAGGAGAACATGAAGGCACTGAACGACAAAATAGATGGGAAAGCGGGCATAAAAGTAAGATGGGAGGTGGCTTAGCAGTCCATTTCCGTTTGGCCCAAGGCTCTGGTATCAACTGGTCACTTAGGATGTCAATCAACACCAAAGCTGAAAAGTCGGCAAAACACAAACTTCCTCCATTTCAACCCTTTTTGCCCCATATGACCTTCTCTGGTTCTAGGTCCTTCACCCTTGAGCCTCCCCAACTAGTTTATTGCTAATATTATACTAAGGCTTTCCCTCTCCATGGGGGCTATTCATCTGATTCCCTAGGAAGATCAAAGGCCTCGTAGGACACTGTTAACTTGTCCCCTGCTTTTGAAAACTTTGTATTTCTTCCTAGCACATACCTGTACTAAGGGTCAGGCCGTCTGAGAAATGCAGTGGAAGAAACTGCAGCTCTGGCCCCGTGAGGGGACTGTAAATCAGGTTAACAATACTAAATGTCATAAATGATGGAGTCCAGCGAGCACTCTTAGAAAAGCTTTTCTTTTGTAATCACAGCGTTCTTTCCATTCATTCTGCAGTGGAAACAGCCCTGCCGGCACTGCATCTGGGCAACAGGAGTTTTTTTTTTTTTTTTGGTCCAAATCATAAGCAATAGAAAGCCCTAGTAAAGAATCCTGTGTTTATGAGGCTGCAAATGAATCTCCCGTTTTGCCGCCTTCTCTGAATGACTCAGAGCATGACGTCTGTGATTGTGAGCGGTGGTACAAGAGGGATTTATACTAAGATTGGTCAAGACCTTGAAAGGATAAACAGAGTAGGATAAATAAGAAAGCTTGCTTGTATCTCCACACGGGCAAAATGTGAATAGACTTGGGATATTGACAGTGGAGTGAGTCAGTCCTACTGTTCCTGAAAAATTAAGACAGAACGGAAGCAGAAATCTGAAGATTATATATTTATAAACCTCAGTCTCTACCTCAGAAGAGAGCGATTGTAGGATATTCTAAGACTTAGATAATCTATCAGTTGGGCAACCGTTCCCTGAATAATATCGATAAAGGCTCATATTGATCTTATTAGGTCACGAGTATTAACACACATTACATGGTTTAGAAGCCAATTTCACTGATGGTATAGTTATGGTGCAACAAGACTGTGCCAACAGATGGGGGCCAAGAGAAATGTCAGCTGACTCTCAACGAAATACAACTCTCTGAAAGTGTAATGTATTAAATCGGACCCCAAACGTTAGCGCCAGGACACAAGTGGGCTTCATGTGCGTTTTGAAAAGCAAAGTGAGTCAACATTAGACAGTCTAGAAAAATGTCTTGGGCCAATGTACTTTGACAGGGCTTTGCTAAAAGGAAATCTCATCAACTTCACTGACCCTTGCACTTTGC
>NW_011888880.1:3610485-3622308 GCF_000151845.1 Pteropus vampyrus | reverse complement strand
ATTTATACTAAGATTGGTCAAGACCTTGAAAGGATAAACAGAGTAGGATAAATAAGAAAGCTTGCTTGTATCTCCACACGGGCAAAATTTGAATAGACTTGGGATATTGACAGTGGAGTGAGTCAGTCCTGCTGTTCCTGAAAAATTAAGACAGAACGGAAGCAGAAACCTGAAGATTATATATTTATAAACCTCAGTCTCTACCTCAGAAGAGAGCGATTATAGGATATTCTAAGACTTAGATAATCTATCAGTTGGGCAACCGTTCCCTGAATAATATCGATAAAGGCTCATATTGATCTTATTAGGTCACAAGTATTAACACACATTACATGGTTTAGAAGCAAATTTCACTGATGGTATAGTTATGGTGCAACAAGACTGTGCCAACAGATGGGGGCCAAGAGAAATGTCCGCTGACTCTCAACGAAATACAACTCTCTGAAAGTGTAATGTATTAAATCGGACCCCAAACGTTAGCGCCAGGACACAAGTGGGCTTCATGTGCATTTTGAAAAGCAAAGTGAGTCAATATTAGACAGTCTAGAAAAATGTCTTGGGCCAATGTACTTTGACAGGGCTTTGCTAAAAGGAAATCTCATCAACTTCACTGACCCTTGCACTTTGCCTTACGTGTGTGCTTCCTTGACAAAATTGTACCTTTTTCCCTTTGAGCCAGCGTTCAGGGAGTGTTTACAGACACCTTCAGGCTCATGATGAAGTGTGACCAGGTTGGAGAAACAGACATAAGCCTGCGAGATTTGTGCTGTGCATTTGCTAGGATGAAACACATGGGTGAACAGTTTGCGACAGCTCTGCTTCATTCTGATAGCATCTTCAATTGATTGACAGGGTCTCACATCAAAATTCTGCTGAACCCCCTTGCTGCTGCTGCTGCTGCTTATTTTTACCAGATGACTTACTGTAGTACATGAATGGCCCATCCTATAAAAATAGTTGTCTACTTATTTTGAGTAGGATTAGAAAAATAAAAAGGTTATATTTAGATATTTTGAGTTTCTGGGTTCCTTTGAAGTTTAAAAATAACCAATTTGCATTGATTTGCATATTTTAGTAACAAAAGCTAAAGTCATTTTTTATTCGCTAGGTATTTAAAGAGGGTAATCAACAAGATAGACAAAATAGATGCCCGTATGAGATTATATTCTAGTCATGGAGAAGAAAGTGGGCAAATGAAGAAGGTGTCTAGACGTGCTTTGTGGCAAATGTGTGAAAGAAATAAACAGGGTAAGAGAGAGAGAAAGGGATTCTTTGAAAGTTCAGAAAAGGCCTCTTTAAAAAAAAAAAAAGTAATAATAAGGCTCTATCTAACCTGTCACACAAAGGTCTCAGGAGAGAAATTCCAGGTACAGACCATTGTAAGTGCAAAGGCCGATTGGCCGAGCTGAGCTTGGTTGTTTGAGGGACAGACATAAAGCAAGTAGAGCTGAGGTGTAGCAAATAGAAGGGAGAGCGGGAAGATGTGAGGTCTGAGAGAGATAGCCCAGGGCAAGTTCACACAAGGCCATGGAGGAAAGGATAAAACCTCGAGTTTTGTTCAGAGGACAGTGGGAAGCCATTCAGAGTTTTGAAGCAGAGGTATAATGTGATCTAGAGAAAAAACGCTTTCTTCCAGGAATAGACAGTCTCAGCCGTAACACAAAACCAATATTGGAAGTGGTCTCCCCTGAGCCTCCAGCACTGTGATTAGAAGCCCGGTTTGTGTCTATTCCATGCTTAATGCCAGGCTCGGGAACAAAGGGAATAGGTTAGAATGAGTAGACTTTAGAGCTTGAGGGAAGGCGCCCGCAGCGCCAGAATCCAGCCTCTGAGGAAAGGCACTGCTTGCTGATACCAGTGCCCCCAGGAGCTTTGAGCAGACACCCTGCCGAGCTGAGATCAAACCTCCGAGGGTGGAGGGGTTTACTGGCAGATGGCGCTGAGCTCTCTGAAGCTGCACAGTCATGCCCATTCTGATACAGTGGAAAAAACTGCAAGTTGATTTCAACTGCTACCGCTAGAAACGACAGATACGGTAACAGACGCAGAGGGGGCAGCAGCATCTTCATGATTCAGGAGTGAAGTGGAAGCTGCAGGCACCACATCCATTCATATCCTATCCGTCTAACAGACATAAGCAGTTTTTGGAATAAATACAACGAATTCTTAGTGAGCATGCAGTTCAGCTGGTGGGAGCAGAGCAGCACATATGGCCTATGGAGAATGACCTACAGACTTCAGCCATCCAACAAGCCTTGGGCGCAAGTCAGTTTCCGTTCTGGAGAGCATGGGAAGTGTTCGTTACTCTGGTGATTGGTTAATTGCAGTACAATTAAGTCTGTTCGGGACTCTAATTTTGGCGATGCTCGAGCTTCACTGTTTATGCCTATCTCCTAAAGCAAACAGTCCTGTTTTGGGGCAAAGATAACATGTAGCCCTCAAAGAGGCATCTACTGAATGGGACAGGTAGGGAACCATAAACAAGACTTCACACGAGTAAGAGTTCTTTTTCATTATCCTCTTTCGCCCCCGACCCTTGCACAATCTGGCAGGACCCGGGTAGAGAGACGTGGAGAGAGGTGGCTTAGTAAGCTGAGCTTCAGGCCATAGGAGGAAAGGATCTTATTCTCCTTCCGTGGTCCTAGTGCTCACCTCAAGGTGAGATATGTTCTTACGACAGAGAACCTAAGCACCAGAACATTGGCCTTGCTCATGTCTGGGCCTTGGGCTAAAGGAAGCAAAGGCTGACATTCAAAAATGGTCCCTCTCGATTCACCAAAGTCTGAGTTCAGATAAGGATTCGGGAGGAGGGCTCTGGCTTGCAGCAGAGCGTGCATTTTTCTGGAGTGTGCTCACAGCAGTGGTGCTTCTGTGTGTGTCAGCTTAGCTAAGTTGGGACCGTGCTTCCCAGAATTCCCATCCAGTTCTGAGTTAGGACTAGCCACGGGAGACATTGCTGGAGGTAAGCAAGGCAGAGGTAAGCAGAAGTTGGACTGCTCCAAGGTCCAAGGCTGGGGGCCAGGCCCCGGGGCCACTGACCTCCCAGGTCATCCTCGCCTTGTCTGTGGGTCAGCAGGCTGGCACAGCTTCTCGGGTCTCACCAAATCTCCTCCGCCGCCTTCTTCAAGTTCTGTGCAGGTACACGTGCAGCTCTGTAGCACAGAATGCCAGCTCCTTCCTTGGGTGCCCGGATGGTGGTGGTCAGAGGCAGCAGGGGACTGGCAGATTCCACTTTGTCCTCCCCGCGCCCCCTGCACCAGTCTTGCTGATCTGCAGTGGTTCCAGGAGATCAGAGACAACACTGTCTCTGGTTCTGATCAACTTGTTCCCTAGTTCCCACGACTGCATAAAGTCTAGTTCCCATAATAAACCCCTTATTCCGTGTCACTTGAACTTGAATACAATAGCCAGGTTGTGCTGTGGAGACAAGTTATGCCTATATATTAACAACAAGGTTTAGTTCTTGCTTGTGGTCCATCCTCAGCTCTGTTCTGCATTGTCTTCTCTCTGGGACCCAGGCTGAAGGAGCAGCCTCTGTTTCAAACATTGCTGGTCATCGTGATAGGCGAATGACAGACAGGAAACCTGTGCTGCTCTTAAGGTTCTGCCTGGCAGGGACTCCCACCACTTCCCCTCGCACTTCCTTAGCCACAGCAATTCCCACAGAAATGCCTGAATTCAACAGGAAAATGGGTGAACCTAATAAAATGTGTGTGGTTTTTTCTGACACCAAACACATCTCATTTTTCCACACCAATTCTGCAATTCTCCAAGATCAACTGCTTGGCCAACCATTTAATTCAATTCTCAGAGTTAGCAGAGATCCCACAGATGAGGGCTTAGTTCTACAAGACTGCCCCTACTTCAAAC
Organism: Pteropus vampyrus; assembly: GCF_000151845.1. Classification (NCBI taxonomy): domain Eukaryota; kingdom Metazoa; phylum Chordata; class Mammalia; order Chiroptera; family Pteropodidae; genus Pteropus; species Pteropus vampyrus. Next base: position 3,618,438 of record NW_011888880.1, on the reverse strand, counting down.
ATCAGCTGAAAATGGGGTACCCAGGCTGCCCACACTTCTGCCCACCCAACTGCTAATTCAAGAGTTTCCAGGACCCGCTCCTCAGGTTTGACAATTTGTTGAATGACTCACAGAACTCAGGAAAGTACTTAACTTACAATTACTAGTTTATTATAAAGGGTACAACTCAGGAACAGCCAAATGTATAGGACAGAGTGTGGGGAGGTGGCACTTCTGTGCACTCTCTGGGCATGCCATCCTCCCAGCACTTCGATATGCTCACCAACTTGCAAGCTCCCCAAACCCCATCATTTAGGGGTTGTTTATGGAGGTTTCTTTATGTAGACATCACTAATGAAATCATTGGCCATTGGTGACTGAACTCAGTCTCCCCTCCTCAAAGGTTAGGGGATAAGACTATCATTTGGTTGTTATTTCTGGCTACCAGCCCTAATCCTGAAGCTATTTACCTCCCTCTATCACTCATGAGTCATCTCATCAGCGTACAAAAGACACTATATATTTCAGGGGTTTTAGAAGCTCTATACTGGGACATGGGGACAAAGACCATATGTTTATTTTTTATTATACCATAGTATGTCTGTCACAATAATAGATGAGAACGCTCATGCACACATACCCTTCAGGAATCTAGCAGAGTTTGGAAAGTCAAGGATTTGGGTTTGAAGATCACCATTGTTACTCTCTTTCCATCACAAATGACTTGATTGTTCACTCAGCAACATTTTGGAGACCTGAATTGGACACAAGCACTGTATTTGGGTTATTTTAAGACCAAGTCATTATTCTTTATTCTGTTTATTTTTATTATTTTTAGTAGTTTTCCTTTGGGACTAAAATATCACATGTTATTTCAGCTGCAAGATGATAAAATATTTATTGGAGAAATGAATGAGTTGAATATTGGGTCACTTCTGAATCTTGAGACCCAAGAGGAAAATGATTGTTGTTTCCTACTCTAAAGTGGTTGTGAGAGATTAATATTGCAAGTGCTTGAGAAATAAAGGATTGTTGCAGGTTATTTCCTGTATGCTCATAAAACTACTTCTAGTTTTCAGCTATGGTATAATCAATATCTCTTATAAAATGATATTACCAGAAGGTTTCTCCTTGTGTTTTAAACAAACAGAAAAAGTTAACTTGACAACTCAAAAGATATGATCATTACTCTTTATACTTGAAATTGATTTATCTACTTTTCTCCTACTGGGCTATATATTTATTGAATGTATGGACCATATCTTGTTCATTTCTGTATACCCAGCTATTATTATAGTGCCTGACATAAAGTAGATGCTCAGCAAATGCTTGTTATATTACCATCATTTATCTGTTTTGAGATGCACATGTTTTTCACATTTTAACGTCTCTGAAATTGGTATGCATCTTAAAATTGATAATAGCTTAAGTCACTGTCTGCCAGGTCTGAAAATCTTTAGTACCTCCTGGTAAAATCAAGAAAGCATCAAATTCACAGCATATTAGATTTGATGAAGTATGGGCAATTAATAAATTATTAAAAGGTTACCTTTCTAGAGTTACTTATTATAATTTTGTGTCAAACATTTTGTAAAGGGATGTCATGAGTATGACTTTACTCTTTTAGTTTTACCACCTCATAAATTATATAGTTTAACTCAAAATTATAGTTTATTCATCATCATTTTTTTTACTTTTTAGTTCAAATAAAAATATAACTTCAATTGGAGTTTATAATTTTAACCAAATCGATTAATTTATCCTGCCATGTAATTAAGTGAGACACGGACCCTTCTCCGCAGAGATTTTGTTGTCCTTTCCTTGATTCTTTTATAATTTATTCAAAATATTAAGACATGTTTTACATTAATTCATGTTTCATATTAACTCAATTATTGTATGTTGAGTCCACATAGTAACATATTCTGCTAAAAGCTGGAGGGAGAGGGGAGTTATAGACTATCTCCATGGCACCTGAGCCCTGCAGTCATAGGAAAAGGCTCCACTAAGCCATTAGCTTTTGTTTCACGTGAAGCTACGGCCACTACATAGTGACCACTACATAGTCCCTCAAGCTTTAGTAAGCAACCTGCTGCTGCTCCTATTCTATATTTGAATTTCAACTTACTTACCTGTGTGTGCTGCCTTAATTCTCTGATTCTCCACTTGTAAGCCTGGTGGTTTTAATAGCTGCCCATATTTAATGCATGACCATATTTGTTTAATTTTTTTTAAAAATGAGGAGAAAGGAAACTAAGAGGCGTTTTTTTCAAAACTGTGTTTTTATGTTGTGAATGAAGTATACAGATGAAAGGAAGAAAAAAAGTCTTATTTTTAAAGCTATCGTCTGTTTATTATGGCAGATCATGTCAGAAATGCGGACTGAAATTCTGCGGACTGGACCATTTCATCAGCTGCAGTCATGACAGGCTTTCTCATAACCCTAGCAGTCTGCAAATGTGCATAAAGGCAGCTCCTTATATTATACATAAAAAGATTATTCAAAGAGAGTCACTCTTTTCCAATATTTTAAATAGAGGATAAGTTTGCTGTGTGTTTAGTTGCATGCCACATATGAGAATATAGGTTATTTTCATAATTGACATTGCAGTCTTGGTCACTTATCCCAGAGAAATAAAAACTTATGTTTACACAAAAACCTATACACAAATATTGATAGCAGTATTTATAATAGCCCCAAACTGGGGTGGGGGGGGGACCCCGATGGCCTTCAATAAGTGAATGCTTAATTCTTTTTCAGTTTAATCTATATATTTAAGCACCTACCATGAGCTAGGAATGTCCTTAGAATGAATGGGGTGTAGTTCTTGTAGAACTTGACCATCAGCATCACCTGGGAACTTGCTAAAAATATAAACCCTCGGATCCCAGCCCAGATCTGCTGAGTCTGGAACTCTGGGAGTGAGATTAACACGCTCTGCAAGTTGATTCCATAGGCTAAAGTTTGAGGACCATTGGTCCACAAAACATGGTGTTGAAGGTGTAGATTTAGGCAATGGGAGTGAATCTGAGGGACATTTCAGAGCAAGAATCTACCTGGGGATCACCTGGAAGATAGACGAGGAAGAGGCATTAAAAGCAACTTTTAGATTTATAGTTTGGGTAGTTTGGGTGAATTCTAATGTGGAGAATAAACCTCTCGACTCAAAAAGAAATATGGGAGGAACTGTGGGTTTCAGAGAGAAAATAATGAGCTCTATTTTCAATACGTTGAATTTTTCTACATTACGCTTCCATCATTCTGAAATATATACATAATTCTAATTAACTACTTTTTGAGAACAAGTTACATATTTGAAAGAAAAATCACTTATACATAGCGCACTGCTTTATAATTATATGATATTCTAAAAATTGTTAGATTCTATAGTCATTAATTAAGTCACCGTTTCTAAAGAACATGAAATGGGATTTAAGTATACAGGCAGAAGTCTGTCTTACTGATAAAATACGAATCAAGCAAGCATTAAAATAATTTAGTACCATCTTTCATGGGAAAAAATGGTTCTAAACTCTCTACAAATAGCTTCTAGGATGGAAAGGTCAAAAGACTTCTCTTTTATAGCATCATTAAATGGGAGGTAGCAGAGCAAGTAAGGAGGAGAAGAGTAAGCTCTGCTCAGATCCAGGTGGCAGTTGGGGGTGAAGGGAAGAAAGTTTAAAGTTGCCTGTTAGAGACCTACATGACAGAAGTCGTGAATTACACATGCAAGCCACATCAAGGAACACGAAACGCATTTGGTGCCCTGATAACAATTATACGAAGTAGACATTTAGCAAAGCATAAGGCAGCATGATGTCTCAAGAAAAAGGTCATCTAAATATCCCTAAATGATTGCTCCCTGAGATATTTCAGAAAGAGTGAACTCCTCGAGGATGAGAGACATCCGTTTTAGGTGCATGTGCCTTGCAGTGTCTGTCAGACTTCGTGACTCATTCATTGCCATTTAACAGGAAAGCCATTGCCAGGGCACCCGCTCCTAACTTAGTGTTCTGTGTGCTCGGCCATGACACTGCTAAACACAACAGAAGTAAGCAGCGGGGACGCCCTGGAGTTGTCGTGAATGCGCTCAGGCCGGCTTAACAGCCATCGGAGAGTTCCTTCCTCTGAATTATAAATTGATACTCCTGGAATTCTGACAATGCATCCTGATTACATTTCTGCTCTTAGGATTAGAAACATTTTCCTCTTTTCCCGGATTTATCACAGCCTGGTTACCATTGGTTCCCCCGGTTCTCTGAATCTTTTATGACTCGGCAAGTAAAGGCCATTTCAGATCATCGTACAGTCACCACCTGCTCAATTAGCAAACAGTCAGGAATTTTAAAAAATAACAGCGGAGAGGGAGAGGGGGAGTTTTTATCTAATGCATATAGACGAAGTTCTGGAGATCTGTTTCATAGCAATGAGAATATATTTAACACTACCAAACCGTGTTTTAAAAAACAATAGTGGAGTAAAAAGTGTTTTAAAAAACAATAGTGGAGTAAAAATTCTCATTCTTATCATGTATGCCACAAGAAACCCCTAGAGATCTTTAAAGGGTACCTCAGAACTTCAAGATTACCCCAAAAATCTACCTCTTTCTTTCCACTCTCATTTTTGTTTAGAGATCCTGGTTTGATTCTTGGGTCTTTAACTGCTTATTTGTCAAACAGGAATTGAGCAGCATATTCAACTGATAGGCATATAATCTACGGCTCTAACAAGTTATATGATTCATAAACCAACACCTTGAAGTGGTACAGAAAAAGCATGCTTAATGACTTCAAATCTGAGGCCAAAACCTGTCCATTCTTCAGCATTCCTCTTCAGCGAGAATAACAAAAATGATTTGACACAGCACTTCGATGAGCATTTCCATTTTGTTTAAGAATGTAGGTGTTTTTATTACAATGCAATATATGCATTCCAGGAAACCTTGCATTCGACAAAATTTTACCCTAAAAATAACAGCTTTTGAGAAAAACTGCATTAGTGACAGACCACTCAAAACTATCTAACTTTAAAAATAGAATATTAACAAAAATAAACCCTGATACTAGCATAGTTTTAAAAAGTATGTTAAATTCCTACAGTTAACACAGGTACAGTGAATATGAGTATTTATTGCAGTGAATAACAGCTTGATAGAAAGGGATGACCGGAGGGTTGAGACCACTGAGCTTCATAGCAACGAGGACAACATTCAGAAGCATCGGGAAAAGGCAGGCAAAGGCCACTTCCAAGGCAGAACAATGGCCAACCTAAGCCAAGAGCAAGAATGGGGGCTGAATGCAATCATGACCCATGTTCCTCTGTGCCTTCTTGTCCACTGCAGAAGGACACTTTACGTTTAGCTGCTATAACTTGGCCGTGCGCTGGGAAAATCGTGTATTTGACATTACCCAGTAATACTGCTATAGACAGAATGTTTGTGTCCCCCCAGAATTCATTTGTTGAAACCTAATCCCAACTATGATGGTATTAGGAGATAGGCCTTGGGTAGGTTATTAGGTCATAAGGATGGGATCCTTACCCACAGGACTAGTGACCTTATAAAAGAGACCCCAGAGAGCTCCTTTACCCCATCACCATGAGAGGACACAGCAAGAAGATGACCTTATGAACCAGGAAGCAGCTTCTCACCAGACACCAAATCTGCCATCACCTTGATCTTGGACTTCCCAGCCTCTAGAATTGTAAGAAATGAATTTCTATTGTCACTAAACCATCCAGTCTGTGGTATTCTGATATAGCAGCCCAAGTGGACTAAGACCAATACCAATTATAATGAATACTCTGAATTACAGAAATGCACATTCTACCAGAACATACTGTATCTGCATTTGAAAATTTTCTGAAAAAATGCAAATACTGTATAGATTTATCTCAGGAACTACTTGAAAGAGCAGTCCCTAAATGCAAAGGACTTTCATAAAGCATGGCCCTCCGTATCCACGAGCTTCGCATCCACGGAGTCAACCAACCAAAAATTAAAAACAGGATTTTGGATCTACGGTTGGTAATCCTCAGAGGCATACTGTATGCATTGTTCTACACCATTTTACATAAAGGGCTTGAGCATCTGCAGATTTGGGTAACCATGGGGGGGTCCTGGAAAGAGTCCCCCATGGATATAGAGGGACAACTGTACATCAGAATTCTCTAATGGGCTTTTAAAAGGCGCATTCCCTTAAGCCAGCCCAGGATCCTCGAAATCAGAATATCTGGCAGTAGGTCCCAAAAATCTTCATTTTGTCAAGACATCCAGATGACTCTGATGCTCTCTGTTTAAGAAGCAGTGATATAAAGTTTCCTTGCCAGATAATATAAATGGACATAGTAGATAATAGTTGTCTAATGATACATTTTTCAAAACATGTACTACTTAGAATCCGATACATCCTCATGATTCACTGGAGGGAGGAAGGCATTGCAGGAATAGACATGCAAGGGCTACCCGATACTTCCTGAGGTTTCACCTAAACCATCGATCTGAAATATGCATCTATTCCCTGACAGAGCAGTCATGTCTTAGATTCAAGTCTTTAATCCATTTTGAGTTGCTTTTTGTGTATGGTGCAGATAGGGGTTCGGTTTCATTCTTTTGCATGTGGCTTTCCAGTTTTCCCACCACCATTTGTTGAAGAGACTATTCTTTAACCATCGTATATTTTTGGCTCCTTTGTCATAAGTTAATTGACCATATGTACATGAGTTTATTTCTGGGCTCTCTATGCTGTTCCGTTGATCTATGCATCTGTTTTTATGCTAATACCATACTGTTTTGATTACTATCATTTACAATATAGTTCGAAATCAGAAGTGTGATATCTCAGCTTTGTTCTTTCTCAAGACTACTTTGACTACTCGGGGTCATTTGTGGTTCCATACAAATTTTAAGATTGTTTATTTCTGTGCAAAATGCCATTGGAATTTTTATAGAGATTGCATTGAATCTGTAGATTGCTTTAGGTAATATGTACATTTTAACAATATTAATTCTTCCAATCCATGAGCACAGAATATCTTTCCATTATTTAAGTTTTCAGTTTCTTTCATCAATGTCTTATATTTTTCAGTATACAAGTCTCCCGTTTCTGGTTAAATTTATTTCTAAGTATTCTTTTTGATGCAATTGTAAATGAACTTGTTTTCTTAATTTCTCTTTTTGATAGTTCATTATTAGTGTATAGAAACGTAACTCATTTTTGCATATTGATTTTGTATCCTTCAACTTTGCTTAATTTGTTTAGATGTGAGCAACAGCAACAGTTTTGGGTTGTGTCTTTAGGGTTTTCTAGATATAATATGTCATCTGCAAACAGAGACAGTTTTATTTCTTCCTTTCTGATTTGAATGCCTTTTATTTCTTTTTTCTTACCTGAATATAACTTTCTAATATTACCCAGGGGGTTGAGTCATACAAATTAAACCATCACTTCAGAAATAATTGTTCTGGTAGCTTAAAAACCTTAATCAGCTGAACATTTGGAAATTTTTAATCCTTTTAAAAAATAGCAGTTATCATCCATCTGAAAGAACCACACTTGGCTGTCAATATATCTAACCTTTCTAATAGTTCCTCTTCTCACTGCTACAGGCATTTTCTTGTCTGAAGCAGATGATCTGACTCCAAGATAAAGGGGTGAAGGTGAGGTTGTAAGGACAAGCAGTCAAGCTTACCTCCAGTCTCATTCAGGATGTGCAAAATTACATGATTGAATGGTTTTTTGTTCCAGTTGAACTAGAAATGAGATTAACAAAATAACCATTTCTATTGCTATCTGAAAAAAAAAAAAATCTTACCTAAAAGAAGCTCAATGCTTATTGAGCCTAGAATGAGTCATTGTTTAGCTGGAAAGAGCACCCAGGAAGGCTAGCTAGCACTTACATTTACAAATATACATCTAAAACATCTATTTATTAAAGCCATGGTACTCAGCCTTAAAAACTTCCAAATGCTCTTA
>NW_011888880.1:3607914-3609086 GCF_000151845.1 Pteropus vampyrus | reverse complement strand
GGACACCTAGGTTGTTTCTGTATCTTAGCTATTGCGAATGATGCTGCAGTGAATGTGGGGGTAACTGATATCTCTTTGAGTTCCTGTTGTCATTTCCTTTAGATGTACACTCAAAGGGGGGACTGCTGGATCATTTGGTAGTTTTATTTTATTTTATATTTTTCATTTTTTTGAAGAACCTCCATACTGTTTTTCATAGTGGCTATACCAATCTTATCATTATATAATGACCTTCTTTGCTCTTGTTACCGTTTTTAACTTAAAGTCTGTTTTGTCTGGTGTAAGTATAGCTTCCCCTGCCCTCGTTTGGTTTCCACTTATATGGGGTATCTTTTTCCATTCCTTCCCTTTGAGTTCTGTGTGTTCTTAAACTAAAGTGAGTCTCCTGTAGGCAGCGTATAGTTGGTTGTTTTTTATCCGCCAGTTACTCTGTCTTTTGCTTGGAGAATTCAACTAATTTACAGTTGGAATAATTACTGGTAGGGAAGGACTAAATAATGCCATCTTATTGTTTTCTGATTGTTTTGTGCTTTCTTTGTGAATACTGGTATGCTTTAATTACCTTCTCACTATCTTTTCTGAACCTATTGTACGTTTTTTTTGTTGTTGATGTCACAGTTCACATCTTTTTATACTGTGTATCCATTAACAAATTGTTGTAATGATAGCCTTTTTTAAACAATTTTGTCCTTTATACTTTATATTACAGTTAAATAATGAACACATCACCACCATTCCAGTATCAGAGTATTCTGAATCTGACCACATGCTTACCTTTACCATTGTGTTGTATATTTTCATGTTTTCATGTTACTAATTAGCATGCTGTTTCAGCTTGGAGGACTCCCTTCAGCATGAATTGTAAGGCAAGTTTAGTGATGAATTCCCTTTGCTTTTGTTTATTAGGGAAAGTATCTGTCCTTCATATCTGAAGGATCACTTTACTCGGTAAAGTATTCTTCATTGACAGTTTTCCTTTTAAAACATGGAATATATCACCTCATTCTCCTCTGATTCCAAGTCCTCTGTCACAAATCCACTAGTAGCCTAATGGGGCTTCCCTTTTAGGAGAGATTTTTTTTTTTTTTCTCTTGCTGCTTTTAAAATTCTTTGTCTTTGGTTTTAAACACTTTTTAAACATGTCTTGGAGAAAATCGTTTTGGATTGGAATT
>NW_011888880.1:3601862-3606975 GCF_000151845.1 Pteropus vampyrus | reverse complement strand
TGGCTAGAGATCAGGACAGGGAGCAGTGGTGGCCAAAGATGGTAGGATGCATGCACTCAGCTGTGGTGGCCAGCTGCAGGTGCCTGTGTAGTGGCAGGGGCCAGATGCAAATACACTCGTAGTGGTAGAGGCCAGAGCAGGCGAGAAGAACTGGAGCCAACTAAAGTTTCACTGGCAGCTGTGAGGACCCGGCTGTCAGCATGTTCTCCCACGACTGCACAATCTGCCCCTGGGCGTTGCGCTGTATTGGGGGCTGGTGACAGGAATTCGTCTGGGGTATGCAGCTGGAAAGCCTACAGAAGAGTATGATAGCACAGACCAGCGACAGAAGACAGGGCCTGACCCAAGCCAGAAGCATCTGAAGGGGCCCTGGCTGTCAGCATGCTCTCCTGTGGCTGCCCAATCTCCCCCAAGGTGTTCATACTGTAGTAGAAGCTGGTGACAGGTGTCCGTTCAGTGGCATGCAGCTGGAGGTGCAGCCATAAGTGCACGCACAGCAGCAAAGCTCAGCCACAGAGGTCTAAGCTAGCATCTTGCACTCACACAGCCGTTAAGTCCTGATCTGGCTGCTGGTACAGTTTCCAAGCTCTGATGGGGGGTGAGGGGGCGGGGAGGACGGGGAGTGGGACAGGAAGTGAAGGAGTGGGGTGAAACTCAGGCGGTTGGTACTGGCAAATATGAACCACCAGGGCAAAAACTGGTGACATCTGCAGAAGGTCTGTGGCAGCTGTGCTGGCAGCTGGTTCCTTCTCCACTGGTGAAATCTGCTGGGCTTATCTGTATAACAGGTCATTATTGCACCGCGATGGCTCCCACTGCATGGCTGCTCTTGGTAGCCTGGCTTTTCTTCCTTGTTCATAGCCGTCTCTCTACATCTCAGCTAACTGTAGCAGGCCCTTCGTGCAGGGCCCAAAAGACTGGAGAAGCTGGTCGCTCACCCTGCAAAGCTGGTGGCTCACTCTGCCCTTCCATTCCTGGCGAGAACTCTTGGTTTGAGGGATGGGGGTGATACTGGCAAAATGAAGCTGTCTTCCTTATCTTTTTATACCATTTTCTCATGTTTTCTGTTCCACTGTGTTGCTAAACTTTAAGTGGACTCCCAGAGCTGTTTTTGCCCTGGGCTGGCCCTGTGACTGGATATCTAATTATTGATCTTTGTCGGAGGACTAAGGCTAAGGACTTACATCACCATTTTGGTGATGTCACCTATTCCTGCTATTCTATAACCTACTTTTTCACTCGATATTATTTTTGTGAAGACATTTCAAAGCCAATAACTATACATTTATATTGATGTGTATATATATTTATATTGCTATTATGCCCCAAATGCTGCTAACCTTTGAATTCTCACAGTTTACTTGAATTGGTTCTCTTGGCCTCTCTGTAGACAGTGGTTGATGTATGACAGTTTTGCTTCTTCGCTTCTGATTCTCAGCCTTTTATTTTATTTTATTTTAGCAATGACCCACAGCATGAATCTCTGAACTTGGTATTATAGTACATTTACTTGCTGTCTCACTTTTTAAAAAATGCTTCTTACACTACTACTATACGTAAATGTTTGCAGATTTTGGGTAGATACCTTGAATAGGTAAAAGAAATACACTTTTTCATTACTAATTTCTATAGATATTTTATAATTAATTTAGAATTTTGATAAGTTATTTTTATGAGTATATTGATATGATTGTATGGTTTCTTTCTTTTAATATATTTCTAATAATATAAAATACATTAATAGGCTTTTCTGAAGTTAAACTGCAACTGCATTCAGTTGTGATTTTAGTACTTTACATTTAGTTTACTAATAGACATTTTTAGGATTAGCACCTATGTTCTCTAGTAAGATTGGCTTATAATTATTTTCTTCATGCTATTCTTATCTGGTTTTTCTTATTGAAAATTATATTAGCCTTGTGAAATAATTTTAGAAGCATTTCTTCTCTGAACTCTGGATGAATTAAAATAAGATTGGGATAATATTATGTATTGCATATGTGTTAGAACTCCCCTGAGTCTGCTGGATTTGTCATCTTTTATGGTTTGGGGCATGCAGGGGTAGGGAAGGATATGCGTTTTTACTAGTATAATTTTTTTTAATAATAATAAGTCTATTCATATTTTCATTGTGGCTTTAGCTAATTTTCTAAGTTATATTTTGGCAAATTATGTTTCCCTATGAAATTTTTCATTTACTTTTTCAAATATATTGGCTTAAGATCATTTCTGGTATCCATTTTTTAATTTGATGAATCTAAGTTTACATCATTCTCATCGTTAATAATGGTCATTTGAATCTTCATTTCTTCGTTCTTAAGCAGATTTGCTAACAACTTTTCTATCTGCAATGTGTTTCAAAGACCAACTGTTGTGTTTTGTTGATCCTCATTATTACCTTTGTTTTCATCAGTTTATCTTCTTATCTATATTATGCTCTACATTCTACTTTTTTGTAGTTAATACTGTTGTTCTTAGTTTCTAACTTCTTGATTTAGACATGACTCATCAATTTCTCATGTTTACTCTTTTGCAACATGAGCACTTAAGGTCATAAATTTCTTAGAAATGTATTTAGTTTTGATTTGGTTCTAATTTTACCTCGGCATCTTTTTTAACCCACAAGTTATTTAGAGTCTGTTTTTAAATTTCTAACGGTAAATAAATATTTTGTCACTGCTTTCTAAATTTAATTACACTGTAATCAGAGAACATTTGTTTGACATCCATTCTCTGATGTTTGTTAAGACTTGTTTTGTTAGCCTGGTATTGAGTCAATTTTCAAAAAAAAAAAAACTATGTGTTCTTGGGAAGGAAATCTGATCTTTCAGTTACTGAGATATAACTGAGGATTTATAATTTACAATCCTTATGATATTGTCAATTTTTCCCATATATATTATGGCGCTCATATATTGGATGCATTCAGATGGATAGTATTTATATCTTCCTTATAAATCAAACATTTTATCAGTATGTTAAAAAGGCAGCCAGACGGTGTGTAATTTTTCACTTAATCTGTTTTCCGTCCAACATCGTATTCCCAGCTTCTACGTCCTATATCACCACTTCGAAGCCGTTTCTTTTTTCAGAGAACGTAATCTCCCAGGCATACAGCAGGTACCATTACCTGAGAGTGATGTTGATACCGAGAATTTAGAGTCTTTATTCAGATTTTCCTAAGATCTCTTTGTTTTCTTGTTACTATGTTTTCACTCCCACCTTCCATGCTCCACAGTAATACCGATCTCGGAGCCCGTCCTGGGCTTCTGTGGAGACCATGAACTGGCATTTCATTGATATCCCATCCCACACCTCCTCCCTAGCTGGCGAGATCTGAAATGTTTCTGATCAGCTAAGTCATTTACCATTTCTCAGTTTGCTTTTCATCTTTGTATTTTATTGTTCAGGTCTATAGCTAGTTTCATCAAAGATAGTGTTTTCTCTCAAGTTCCCCTTATTTTGGAGGCGATTGCACAGGAGGAGTGGGATGGCGATATCTTTATCCCCATCTTGAAACAAGAAGTTCTGTCAATATAGAGGAGCATTATTAGTTAAGTCAGGATCTATTATGTGGAAGTCAATTAAAAAAACCTTCTGTACTTTTATTCTCTAAATAAAGCATGAACATGCTTTTGTATAGAACCATCAAATAAAAACCGAATCTGGAGCTAGGTAAGCAGAGACTTTATTCAAAAGGATTATTGCAAATGCGGGAAAAGAGACTATTGCAATAGGGAGTCTATGCCAACCTGAAGATCTGTAAGTCTCAAAAGTCAGACAGAAAAAGGGCTTTCTTTTATGGAGAAGAATGAACAAGGCTAGAAAGAATCAGGTATGGGGAAGTGGGATGGACAGGTGCAGGTGGCTTGAACAGATAACAGATCAGAGAATGGTTCACCGTTGCATCAGCTGATGCTCAGGAGGGACTATTATGAAGTGGTTGTATACTCTCTCAGGCAGAGAGTGGGGAAAAGTTCAGGGGCAGAAATAGGGAAGCTTAACTAACACCTGGTTAAGTCAAGGTATCAGGCATTTTATCCAGATTGATTGGTGGGGACAAACAGTTCAGCTAACTATTTATAAGGCAAAGAAAGGGAATCAGAGGCTCTGAATGATGCCTCTAACTCTTCTTCCCTTCACCTTTTCCAGGCTAACTAGAACTCATCATTCAGTATTCTGCACAGGCAACACCTCTCCTGGGAAAGTGTCTCAAACCACTTCCCAAAATGTAGTTGAACAGTCCTCACGTGTCTTCTCTCTGTAGGGTAAGTGTGTAATGTCTGCCTAGTCCTTGAGAGCAGAGCCTTGTCTTACTCATCATTGTATACTCAGCATGGAGCTCAATGGCTGAGACTCTGTAGATACTCAGTAAATAGCGAATGGATGAGAGTGGTAACTGTAGCTGTGTCTTTTGAAAGTCAGCCTTTCTCACAGACAACTGAGAATCAGAACAATCTCCACATTCTCTAGATTGTTCAAAAGATGATGATCCAGTTGCTTGATTATCTGGTCTTCCACTTTGAGGCTCCCTCACCAGTCTTTACCATCAAGTGACAATTAATGTGGAAGAAAATAATATGCTAATTTCTCTTTAATCTTCTCAGCTGCTTTGGGAAAATGCTTTCAGTAAAAGGGTTGAAAATAACTTTTTAAAAAATTGAATAGTTACCTTGCTTTATGTATTATTTTCTATACTCACCTACAAGTCAGTGTAACGGATCAGTGAGAGGCGATTCTAGTGCTAAATTGTCAAGAGAGTCTTTTTTCTGACTTTCAGGGTAAAAAAAATTGGGATGAATTTGAGAAAGGTTTTTCTAGGGAAATGTAAACTTCTATACTCAGAAAAGCACATGGAGTTTGGCAGAATTATAGCTTAAAGGGTGCTTGGAAATCATGTAGTTTAACCACTTTATTTGTAATTAAGAAAATTCGGGCTCTGAAATGTGACATATCTAGGTTTAGACAGAACCAGGAAGTAGCCATTTCTTTTATTTCCTAAGCTGGGAATTTTCTTTTCACTAAACTAAAAATGTTTTGTTTGATTTCTTTGGATAATACATAGAATTCTTGAGCCAGAATCTGAAAAAGGAAATGCATAACAGAATTTGAA
>NW_011888880.1:3597573-3601812 GCF_000151845.1 Pteropus vampyrus | reverse complement strand
AATAAAAACCGAATCTGGAGCTAGGTAAGCAGAGACTTTATTCAAAAGGATTATTGCAAATGCGGGAAAAGAGACTATTGCAATAGGGAGTCTATGCCAACCTGAAGATCTGTAAGTCTCAAAAGTCAGACAGAAAAAGGGCTTTCTTTTATGGAGAAGAATGAACAAGGCTAGAAAGAATCAGGTATGGGGAAGTGGGATGGACAGGTGCAGGTGGCTTGAACAGATAACAGATCAGAGAATGGTTCACCGTTGCATCAGCTGATGCTCAGGAGGGACTATTATGAAGTGGTTGTATACTCTCTCAGGCAGAGAGTGGGGAAGAGTTCAGGGGCAGAAATAGGGAAGCTTAACTAACACCTGGTTAAGTCAAGGTATCAGGCATTTTATCCAGATTGATTGGTGGGGACAAACAGTTCAGCTAACTATTTATAAGGCAAAGAAAGGGAATCAGAGGCTCTGAATGATGCCTCTAACTCTTCTTCCCTTCACCTTTTCCAGGCTAACTAGAACTCATCATTCAGTATTCTGCACAGGCAACACCTCTCCTGGGAAAGTGTCTCAAACCACTTCCCAAAATGTAGTTGAACAGTCCTCACGTGTCTTCTCTCTGTAGGGTAAGTGTGTAATGTCTGCCTAGTCCTTGAGAGCAGAGCCTTGTCTTACTCATCATTGTATACTCAGCATGGAGCTCAATGGCTGAGACTCTGTAGATACTCAGTAAATAGCGAATGGATGAGAGTGGTAACTGTAGCTGTGTCTTTTGAAAGTCAGCCTTTCTCACAGACAACTGAGAATCAGAACAATCTCCACATTCTCTAGATTGTTCAAAAGATGATGATCCAGTTGCTTGATTATCTGGTCTTCCACTTTGAGGCTCCCTCACCAGTCTTTACCATCAAGTGACAATTAATGTGGAAGAAAATAATATGCTAATTTCTCTTTAATCTTCTCAGCTGCTTTGGGAAAATGCTTTCAGTAAAAGGGTTGAAAATAACTTTTTAAAAAATTGAATAGTTACCTTGCTTTATGTATTATTTTCTATACTCACCTACAAGTCAGTGTAACGGATCAGTGAGAGGCGATTCTAGTGCTAAATTGTCAAGAGAGTCTTTTTTCTGACTTTCAGGGTAAAAAAAATTGGGATGAATTTGAGAAAGGTTTTTCTAGGGAAATGTAAACTTCTATACTCAGAAAAGCACATGGAGTTTGGCAGAATTATAGCTTAAAGGGTGCTTGGAAATCATGTAGTTTAACCACTTTATTTGTAATTAAGAAAATTCGGGCTCTGAAATGTGACATATCTAGGTTTAGACAGAACCAGGAAGTAGCCATTTCTTTTATTTCCTAAGCTGGGAATTTTCTTTTCACTAAACTAAAAATGTTTTGTTTGATTTCTTTGGATAATACATAGAATTCTTGAGCCAGAATCTGAAAAAGGAAATGCATAACAGAATTTGAAGTGTTTTTCATTAAGTATTAAACCCCAGAAAAGAGCCAGAGTTTTAAAATGTAGCACTATCATGGTGTTGTTAAAACACCAAATGGAATACTTCTGAATGTAGCAATCAAATATCATGGAGAAATCATCCATGTTAAAACCATAAATCGTCAAAAGAGGATGGGGAGAAATCTCTCTTCAGGAGATGCAGCCTAGGGGCTCTTCCCTTCAAATATACCTACTAATGAATATCCAGGTGATGCGCCAGGTGATCTCTGATTATTTCTATCCAGTCTGCAAAGCTAACGGCTAAAAATGGTAACTTGATTCTCAGATGGATGTATTTTAAGCTAGCAAAACATAGTGAAATATTATTACTTCTCTAATAAATTTGCTTGGTGGCTGCTAAGATTTTAGTGGAGGAGGCAGGTCCCTTTTCTTAATATTTATAAGTCTTCGAATGTTCACCTAGAGAGTAGGAATTAACATAGTATTGACTCTTCTATATGAAAAAGGTAGTGGTATGTAGGTGCCACGAAAAGATGCAGGATGTCAAAGGTAGATGCTATGGACTGCCTCATTTTTCCTGGGTGGACCAGCATAGTTCTACATCCTTCATTCCATAACCGCAAAGTTCCTAGTCCCTAAATCACCTTGAGCCACCCTGGCCTGACAATGCTGAGAGTTCCCAGGCTTCGTTGAGCATAACATTATCACATGACCTAAGCAGAACAGCAATTACCCTGAAAAAGGGGAACCCAACTCCTGGCCACCCAGACCTCACTAGCACTACAGCTAGACCTTGCTGTTCTCCTGTTGAATATACACCGTTTCACAGAACGCCAACTTCAGACAAGACCACTCTCTGTCATGAAATAAGATAAAACAAGACCAGTGTGATCATTACTAAACACAGACCCAAAAAGGACATTGTCCAAACCAGAAGAATGACCAAACATCCCTTTTTGCGGGGAACTGGTAGAAGTGACCTTGGCTTTTTTTTTTTTTTAATATCAATTTCAGCTTTAGCTCCATGTTATTTCTTCCACCTTCTAAATAAAATTAAGATATCCAGTGATAGAATCACCCCTCTTTCAGGTAGTATTCAGTCAAGGGTAAAACTCCACTTTCTTAAAACCTTCACAAAACTACCTAACACGAGCCCAAGACCCCTAACACATTCTTGCCAAAATCACCCCTAGTTGCAATAAGTCAACAAACCAAACTTTTCTTGACTACCCCTATGTTCCAAGTCTTTGACTAATGGGCTTCAAGAAGCCTTCCAAACTGGTGAATGTGCCAATTAATAGTTCAGGGAAATGTTAAGAATCTTTTCCTTTTCCGATATGTGTGCTTTGTTTTGGTAAACGAGACTTACTATGCAATGATGACAGTCAGCCTTTAGCCTTGAAGAGAATTAGAGGGAAAGCTTGGGCACCAAAACCAAGCTTTCCCAGGCTTTCCCACCTTCACCTTGTGTTGTAGGAATAATGCCATGCGAAGAAGAGGACTCAGGCTAGTAGTGTCAACTGCTATTAAAATGTGTAAGCACTGCTTTCGCTTGGACAGATCTAATTTTATTTCAGTATGGGGCCTCCACTAATTTTTGTGATTATTTTAATCTCTAATCAGCTGTTAGTGAATATATTTTTATCTTTCTTTAACGGTGAAACAAGAAACTTAATTATTCAAATGTCTGGGGCCCTTTGCTGGATTTATCGGGACTGCGCTTTAGGGACATGGTGACTTACAAGATGCTCCTGGGCTTGGAAAGAGAAGACAAGCTAGGCAAGACGAGCCCAGGATTTTAACAACCTACCAAGTGCACATTCTCTGGCCAGGTTTCCCTTCCTGCAGCCCGCTGGTATTTGAAATGTTGACAAGTCATAAGAAGTAGAGCAAGGACAAATGATACAGTGGCAAATAAGCATTTTCCTAACTGTGTAGCTGAAGCGACCACTACAGTTATCAGAAAAGGAAGCAGATCTGTGACCTGAGAAGCAGCATATTCTACAATTACACTTCAAAGTAATAAGAATTAAAAATGACGGACCTATGAGTTGAGAAGTGAGATGAGTGGTCAAAATTTAAGTGAACCACCTTATCGATTTCTTGTAAGAGAAACTAGAATTAGGAACCTAGAAATGCTGTGAGGCAGTCTGGGAGAGAAAGGAAAGGGACACAGACACTGAGGAGAAAGCCAGGCAAAGACGAAGGCAGAGATGGGAGTGATATGGCCACAAGCCGAGGAACACCTGAAGCCACCAGACGCTGGAAGACACAGGGAGGGGTCCTCCTCTAGAGGCTTCAGAGGGAGCACGGCCCTGTGGACACTCCATTTTAGACTTCTGACCTCTAGAACTGTGAGAGAATAAATCTCTTTTGCTTTAAGCCATCTAGTTTGTTGCAATTTGTCATGGCAACTCTAGGAAACCAATATAACAACCATACAAATGAGATATAACTAAAGTTTCTATGGAAGCAGATAACATAGGTAATCGACCTAAACTTGGTAGTCAGAGAAGCCTCTTGAGAGTTTATAGATGAAGATTCTAAAAGAAGATTCTAGAAGATTCAATGAGTCCAGATCAAAAAGACAATTTTAAGAGTAAATGAGAGGGTACTTTGCAGTGCATTAAAATTTTGTATTTGCTAATATGTGAATTATGATTATGTAAATTAAATCAAGCAGTAGTTGACAATAAACTTAATATCAAGTTTTCTTACCCAGAAACCTGTCATGTGGTACGAAGACTTTTTCAACTCAACAAAAAAAATGAGTAAATATAGAACAGGAC
>NW_011888880.1:3573540-3596033 GCF_000151845.1 Pteropus vampyrus | reverse complement strand
AACCAGACCCCCTGAGACACTAAGTCAGGAAGTTGGAAGTTGCCTGTTCTTCTGGGGTATTCTCAGAAGATCCAGTTAGTGAATTATGGGCACTGGATTTAAGCATAACCTATGTCACCCCTTTGTAGCTGTGCATCCTTCAAGAGACTTGACCTTCATGAACCTGAGTTTTCTCATTTCTACATGTATCTACAATTAACTCCTATCTCAACGTGTTACTGAAAAGAAATGTAAGACAGGTGGCACTTTATAAATCTCACATGAAATAGTACAGTCCCCTATATCATATGCCTGTCACCCGGACTTGAATAACACTCTTTTCCCAAAGGATTACTGGAGAAAAGCTGATAATTCATTTTTAATTACTTTCCTAATATTATAACAAAATACAACTCCTGATTTTGCAATCTCTTTTTTGCTGGTTTACTTTAGACCACTGCTCCTGACGATGTGCTAGGTTTTCAGGAGGCCCCTCCAGGTCATGCCGCAGGGCTTGTCACTTTCATGGAATTTTCATGTGGGGAAGCTACTCTTCTGTGGGGTGAGGATTCCTATTTTAGCTTGTACTCCAGAAAATAACACAGACTCATCTCCAGAGTGATTATTCATATTATATTAAATTCCTGTGGCTCTTTACCCTATGAAGATGGCACTATTTCCTCATCTCCACTGTCATTAAAGGATGACAGCAAACCTTAGTATCAAAGATTCATCTCTATAGAGAAAATTGACAGTTGCCAGATGGGAGGAGGATCAGGGAAAGGGTGAAAAGGGGAAGGGATTAAGATGTACAAATTGCTAGTTACAAAAACAGTCACAGGGATGTAAAGTACAGAACAATATTACTAAGTTTGGCTGTGAATCATAGAGAATATTGTCAATAATATTGTAATAACTATATATGGTGTCAGATGGGTATTAGACTTATCAGGGGGATCACTTCATAAGTTATATAAATGACTAATCACTATATTCTACACCTGAAACTAATAAAATATAAGTCAGCTATAATCAAAAAATTAAAATTTTGATGAAATAAGCATGACAACCAACACAATCAGAAAAAGAAAACTAAGGGGTTTAGAGACAAGTCACAAAGATGATTAAAGGAGTAGAAATATCTAACATATAAAAATAGGTGAAAGATATCAACATGCTTTATCTTACAAAGTCAAGAAACCAGCCATTCCTCACTAAAGAATAGAACAAAAAAAGGAAACTATGCCGCAGTGTAAGAGATTAAGAAAAATGCCTGCACTCTTGTTAAATGAGGATATGAGTTACATTAGTATGTTGTCAACTCTCCTTTTTTAGAGACTTAAAAGATGTGGTTTAGTTGCATCTATTGGGGACAGTTTGATTCGATCCTAGATGCACCCTTGCCCAAGGGCTGACAGATGGATCAAATGATCTCTCAGCATCCCCTCCAGCCCCACACTTCTGTTTTTCTATGATTGTTGGACTAGCATGTCAGCTGAGTCAGACTTGCCCTTGCAAGTTAATGGAGGAGTAGGCTGCTTGAAAAAAAAAAACAAAAACAGGTAGACTCTTTGTCCCCAAAATAAATGCCTCTCTACCCTGTTCCAAATTAAATTATACCAGTAGAGATGTATTTTCCCTTGAGCCACAAAATAAGTTTAGTCCTCTAGAATTCTTAACAGAATGCAGACACTGACACCTAAGTGGATATAAAGTAATTCAATCTTATCAGATAAGGGTTTAGCAGAGATCAAGATTGTGCAACAAACCCAGACCGAAAATGCAGGCAGAGGGAGTCCTGAGCAGACAGACAGGACTGTACAGACAGACTGCACCTTATTGAAGATGTAGCTCTAGGCTTGTACTATAGCTGGGGTGCGCCTCCCTCCCAGCTGAGTTCAGTCATTCTCTCCATGAACATGGAGCTCCTGCCAGGTGCAGACAAGGCACTGGGGCCACTACAGTAAGCCAAACAGACATGCTTCCTGCTTTTCTGCAAAACACGGAACACACAGTGAACGTGCAGTGAATTGCTATGTGGGGTCTACACCCACGCAGTAAGTAACGATTGAGTTACTAATATGCATAAGGCACCATTCTAGGCATTGGAATGGATGGTAACCAAGTGGACAAACCCTTTGCCCTCATGGAGCTTACATTCTGGAAAAGGGAAGTTACGAAATGAAAGCAGAGCAAGGTGACCTACCCTAGCTGACACGTCCTCCCTGAGCAGGTTCTGTCTACATGTGAAAGCCAAAGGGAATGTGTTAGAGGAGGAGACTGTTCCATTTAGTGACCAAACATTGTCAAGCGACCACGACTCGCTCGTACAGTACAATGAAGGGTAATTTATATCTTTTTTCCTATTATTCAAATATTTATCCAATAAATACATTTAAACAATATCAAAATTATACTGATAACTATGTTTTCTCATTATTACTTGGTGGCTTATGCATTGGTCTGTAAACTTATCAGTTATGACTGAATTCGATATGGACATGATATAATTTGGAGACCAAGTTCAAAATGAAATAGGAGTTTTATACGAATGATGGAAGCATTGAGTCTAATTCTAAAATGTGTTTGGTGTTTCTGAATGCAAGCAATGTGTTTGACATTGTGACATGGATCTTTCCCCACCTACATCGAATGTGAATTATAGGTTGGTTCCTGCACTACAGGTGGATCTGTGGCAGCCCAGCAGTGTCTCCCATGTCTCAGAGGGAATAGTCACTGATGTCCATGTTCCTCAGAATGGCTCCCGAGCCCTGTTAGCCTTCTTACAGGAAGCCAACATCCTGTACAAGTAAGCGTTTTTCATTGCTTAATTCATTTGTGCTAAATTGAACCGAATGATAGCTGTATACAGGCTACTTATTGAGTGTCAAGACAATGTTTCAGATGCTGTTTACTGAATTGGGAAAACCAACATGAATATAACACAACTGTATTTACCTTGGATGAGCTTATTAGTGTGGTGGGGGAGGGGAGAGGAACCACATTGACATATTATGTCACCATCACCACAGAAGGTTTGCCGTATGCGAGGAAAGGAGAGCAGCCTAGAAAGTGGATAGGAAAGCAGAGACAGAAAAAGCTTTCTGCAGGAGCTCCGTCAATTAGGCAAAGGATGAGACTCGGGATCTTGCAAGCAGAGGAGACAACGCAAGCAAGGGAAGAAGCAGCCTGGTATGTGTGTGGGGAACTGATGTAGTTCAGTGTTGTTAATGTACAAAGTGCAAATCGAAGAGCAGGAAGAAAAAATGCTGGAGAGGCGGTGGCGGTGGGGGACAAAGTTTGCAGCAAGACCGATGGTAGAAGCTCAGGTTTTATCCCGTGGGTGGTGCTGCCCAACTGGGGGCTGGAAGTGAGACAGCCACCTGTAACTGGGTGGAGGGGCAATCGGAGGCTATGGTCACAGTCCAGGTAAGAGACGGTGAGGCCCTCTGAGTCACGACCGGAGTAATGGGGTCAGGAGAGCATTCAATAAAAGGCAAGACCAAAGGCAAGACCACCTGGACTCCACGCATGGTTGGACGTAGGTGGAAGAGGAAGAAGTCGAGAGGGACACCAAGTCTTCTAGTGTGGGTGACTGAGCAGATTCCAACAGATTTGGATATTTTGAGGGGTTTGTTTGTTTTTAAGAAATAGTTAGAACGGTAAGAATAGGGCGAGTGGAAGACAGTCACAGGAGTCAAAGAAGAAACGGAAGACTTTCGAGAGGCGATGTCAGGGGTCCCAAGTGCTGCAGGAAAAGGACTGACCAGTTTCCTCTGGAGTTGGCAACAGAAACTGTGCTGGTAACTCTAATGGTGGGATTAGACTGTGAGGAGCAGGAGACAGAGAAGTGGACAGGAAGTGAGAACATGAGCAGCGAAGCAGACCACTGCCCTTAGGCCATCAAATAAGGAGAGAAGCAGAGAATGAGAAGTGACAATAGGGAGATGAAGCATCCATGACTGCTTGAGATTTGAGCTTTGTCTGGGTGGGGGACAATTTTGGCTTGTCCGTAGGCTGAGGGCAAGGACCAGTAAGGAAGGAGGTGTCGATGATGCAGTGAAGATGCCCAAGTGGAGGAGGGGGTTTGTGCGGTTGGAAGGATACCTTATCCGCAGGGAGAAGGTAAGTGCAGGTCTGGTTGAAAGAGATCATAACTGATAGCTACATTTTCTGGATGAAGTAAGAAGCAAGATTCTCTCTTGAAAGTGAAGAAACGGGTATTGAAGAGTTTCAAAACAAGAAAACAACAACAACTAGGGTAGGAACCAATAAAAGTAGTTGTTACAGAGAAGAGAGACTGTAGCCCTGATACAGAGTTGAGATTTTATTGGCCGGCACCACAGAAAGGTCAAAGCGGCACAGAAGCTGAGGTTCCTAGTGAGGTACCAGCTCAAGAACTCATCTAAGGGGTCTGACCTGGATAGGAAAGGAGGAGAGTCTAGAAGGAATGATGGGACAAAATGGAAGTGTCGTGGAAGGGATAGAGTTCTTCAAATTGAAAACAAGTGTAGTGTGACTGAGGGCAACACACCGGAAGAAACGAAGTTTTGACAAAGTGTAGGCTATTGGCTGTTAAGAGTTCTGGGTAGAATGTTTAGGTCTGGTGACAAGATTCAAGGGGTAGCCATGGAGGAGAGATGGCTGAAGTGGAGTGGAGATCGTTGTGGTCAAAAATGGGTTGGCTGAATCACCAGAGAATCATCACATCACAGCAGTCTTAAATGTCCTCCGTGGCTGATGGCAAGATCAGAGGTGGAAGAAGAGAATGTTCCCAGGCAGGAATTTCAGGGAGTATTCAGGAGTGAGAGGAAAGCTATTGGGACTGGCATGATGCCGAAGGCAAGATACGCCTTCCCTGAAGTTAGAAGATGAAGGGGGAGAAGGAGGTGGGGGTCCAGGAAGAGGCTGACCTCCAGCCCTTCCGGCCCTATGGGAGGTGGAATAGAAGAGAAAGACATACAAAAAATCTGTGTGCTTAGGAGAGTCCAGTTCCTGCTGGGGCAAGGCTGTGAAAAGAGGGAGTTCTCTGAAGAGAGTGGAGGATGTAGGAAGCTTATTTACAATGAAAGAGGGGTCCCGGCGGGTACCAGGGAAAAGGAAGTGGTGGAGAGCTGGGGCGTCAGTGCAGGACCTGTGGGGGGAGGTGCAGTGTGGTGAATTTATGAGACTGGAGGGGGCGACTTATCTTTTGTTTAGAATCCTAGGATTTGAAGGTTGAGAGCCATGATGTAAATGACTAACATCGACTACCACAACTTTTTAGCAAGTTCCGGTACGGCCCAAACTGACACGAGATCCCCGGTGATGTCTGGGATGGGCTCGTGCTCTGTGTGTCCACAGCGAAGATCCCAGTCAAGTGGAGCACTGGGCCAGAGGGTGCAAAGTGGCAGTGACATCCCTCCCTGGTCCACACACATACTTTCCTGCCAGAAAGATGATTACAGCCTTAGTAAAGTGCCGATACGCTTTCTGCAATAAGGTATTTTATCTGTGCTTCTAGAACAAGGTAGTCACAGCTGTGCATAAAACTATTCGTACTGAACACATTTTAGTCATTGCTGTAGCTCTGATTCTCTGAATGCCTTGCAGGAAAGAGCTTGGTAATTATATATCTATAGGTGCTAAGTAACAGCTCACATGCTTCATTAATTATTACTTGGTAGAAAAGAATATACCAGTTATTTTAACAAGTCTCTATTTCCTGCCATTAAATCTAGGTCATGTGAAACTGAGAGAGAATAAAATATCACACTGTATGTCACAGGGAAAAGAGCATAAAAAAATGAGTGTTTTAAACCAGTTGTCTCCTCATGAAGAACAATCATTTAAAATTATTCATTTTGTTGGTCCCAAGATAATAACACATAAGAGTCGATTAAATTCTATAGGGTCGGTAGGTAGAGATCATTTTAATTGACTTTTATTGTATCTTAGGGATTCTCAAAAGATGATCATTTACTCTGTACAACTGTACATAATGTACAGCTATCGTCATCTTTAAAGCAGAGGTAGTGTGACCCCCTGTTTCTGGTCCCTAGGTGATCAGTTCCTCTTAATGACATGACAGATAAGATGACTTATTCTGCCATTAAAATTTTCTATCATTTTGTAAATTAAGTACTTGTAAAAATTGGTAGTGGAATTTCAAATTCTGAGCCCTCCTCTCTTCCCCCGCCCGGAAACTTTTGTACTTAAGTGATGATATCACTTTGGAAAGTTCTTAATAGCTCTGACCATTATTATATGATGCATACAATTGGGGCAGAAATGATAATCAGCTGTAAAGAACTAAGAAAATATAACACTTAAAAAAACCATTTTGGGGTACCATTTCCTGACCTGCTCATCAATCTTCTAGCTTCCAGTCAACTACTCGACAAGGAAAATGGGCTGGACCTGCCACATCACAATTATTTTAATTTTCCAGGTTGGTCTCCTAGGGCCTGTATTAAGGTACAGTCTAAGCTACTGAACAGAGACCCTGCATTAGTTTGCTATGGCTGCCGTATTACAGAATCGCAGACTGGCTGGTTTACTTAAGACAAATCTATTGTTTCACGATTCTGGAGGCTAGAAGTCTAAATTCAAGGTGTTGGCAGGGTTTGTCCCTCTGAGGGCTGTCAGGGGAGAGTCTGGCCCAGGACTCTCTCCTACGTGGCCATCTTTGTGTTTTCATATTATTTCCCTCTAAATGTATCTGTCTTTCTGTCCTAATTCTCCCCTCCACCCCCTTTTTACAATGATTATTCTACCAAGAGCTGCCAAACAAACGGATGTATCAGCATCAGAACTTAAAAACTTTCTGGTGATGCATGGGAGGGACTGCTCGTACCTTGTGTGAAGACCAGTTATCTGCACTTGTTTATATTTAGAAGATCTGTCCACTTGAGAAATACTGCAGAAGCAATATACTCCAGCTCCATTTTGTAAACATTCTGAAATTTTTTATACCTTTGGAAAGTTTTTATGTTTATGTGTTTTATCTCCTTAAACTGAAAATCAGGAGGAGATTCTTATGTAGATTGCTGGCTCTGGCAAATCTATTGACATTTTTTTTCTTAGGTTTTCCTAAGACCATCTGTCCATTTCTCCTGGCTATTTTTCGCTATCCCAGGAAACTATCTGAAGATTGCCCGCAGGAAAAGGAATATGTCGACAGTTTATGACAAGCCAGCTCAGCCTAATCAAACTTGCATCTTTCTTGACCATCCTGCATTCTCTCAACACAGGAAGTCTGGACATTGATATAAAGGTTCATTTGGTTCTTAAGACCTACACTGGTGATATTTTAAGGTTTTTTAGTCCATAAAGCCTTCTTTCATCCATAATTGCTTTCCTTGAGGGAAGAAAGCACTAACAAACACAGATTGTGTTTAGACCAACAATCTAATATTCCATTCACATTTTGAGCCATTGCAAGTAGCTACCAAGAGAGTTTACCAACTTTGTGTCACCCCTACCTTATCTTGATATTTAATGTTTATATTTTTAAAGTCAAAAATTGAACAGTAAGCCCATGATAAAGTATTTGCCACAATGAGTACAATATCTAGTAAATAACAAATGAGGGACGCAAAAGTCCTATGCCCAGCATGACCCTAAGTAAATCTATTTCCTTCATGGACCAAAAAAGTATTTATTTCAGTAATTCGAGATAATTTTTTTTTTATTAAGTGGCTTATATAGATTTGCTTTTTCCCACTCTGGGTATTTCTTCAGTTTCTTCTTGAGAACTGTAGCTTGTTTCTTCCTTTTCACTCTGAATCTTGGGTCAGGTGTGCTTGGTGATGAACTGAGAAAAGTCTCTCAGTGATGAAAGGGATAGGAACCAATAGAAACAAAAGGAAATGAGGCTAGAGCAAAGGAGTGAAAGAGCTCGTTTCATTTTTCATAAGGTCACACTGGATTGGAGTCTAAAGACTGGAATTTGGGTTCACATTCCAAGTTCAAAATCTGATTATGCACTTACTACTAGCCAAGGGACATTGGCCAGATCTTCACGTTTTGAGCCTGTTTCCTTATTTGTAAAATGGAGATCACAATAAAATCTACCTCATAGGGTTATTACCTAAGATCTTATGTGTAAAATATAAAGCACATCTGGCAGGTACTCCATAAATGGAAGTGCTCACACTCGTCATTCAGTTCCTGTAGCTGCTCAATGAATGGTAGTTATTATTATTTGGGAACATCTGCATGCAATTTTACATTTTATATTTACTACACTGTTTAACAGTTTTTATTTCCTGAAAGAGAATATTTTTCCAACATTTGGTATTTTTAGAAATGTCAATCTTTGCTGTCCTTTGTAGATTCACGGTTGTCTTTTGACATTGCCTGATTTTTAGGTTATCTCTACTTAATTTTCATCCTATCATTTCGAATCCAGGATCCTCATAGAAGATCTCCAGAAAGCACTGGAACAGGGAAGCGGTTTGCGACCCCCAAGAAATCGAAGATCCCTCTCTGAATACAATTATGAAGTTTATCACTCCTTAGAAGAGGTATGTAATCAAAGGACCTTTTCTTTTTTTACAAATGCATCTTTATCATTTAGATCTAAAGATTAGG
Source organism: Pteropus vampyrus (assembly GCF_000151845.1). Classification (NCBI taxonomy): domain Eukaryota; kingdom Metazoa; phylum Chordata; class Mammalia; order Chiroptera; family Pteropodidae; genus Pteropus; species Pteropus vampyrus. The sequence goes on along the minus strand of NW_011888880.1, from coordinate 3,587,480 downwards.
AGAAAAGCACTAAGACAGGGGACTATATGAAAAACACATATTGCTCTTATAGTATCTGGACCCCTCAGTTTAGTCCTCACTTCCGTTAAGCCTTTAACCGCTATAGAAGAAGGAGCAAAATAATTTGAATTTCATCTGGCCACACCTACAAAGGATAAAGGAAGTACATTGGAAGAACGAGGCAATATTGCGATAATTGTAAAGACCTTAACTAAAAAGTCTGGTGCACCTGATGATGGAGGGTAGAGCCAGCCAGAGTTTGAGGGCAATGATTTGGTTGAGGGGTAAAGTGAACTTCAATTCTTGCCTCAGCCCCTCTGTAAAGCTGAGACTTCCCAAAGGCCGTGCCTCATCTGTGGCACCTCTGGGTTTATTAACATGCTGTTGTTTATTCTACCTGGAAAACACAGCAACCTCATTCCTACTACCCCATCCTTTACTGTTCACCTGGACGACAACTAGTTATTCTTCAAATCTCAGCTTAAGCAAAAAGATAGCTGTTTCTACTCTCCCAGACTGGATCATAACTCCACACCTCACCTCCAACCCCAGCTTACTGTATGCACCCATAGCACATGGATGTATGACTATGTGATTAGTGATTTTTTCTCTCCTAATAAGCTGCAAGCTCCAGGAGGGTAGGCCATTTCTTTCTTGTCTATCACTCTATCCCCAGTGGCAAGCAAATAGAAACCCTAAATAGATAGTCGATGACAGAATGAATAAATAAATGCATATATACATTTTCCATGCTTCCCCTGAATTGAGCAAAGTGATGCCAGATATAGAATTAATGAGATCTGTTACATTCGTATATTTTAAAAAGGATTTTTGGTTCCGATCATAACAACTTTCTTATTTCTACATATTTTATGTTGCAACAAGAAAAGGTTTTAGATAGCTTAACACATAGAAGTACTATTAACATGCACTACAAAAAGTAAATTTTTAAATATCTAATAGTTATGTACACATATATGCGTGTGTGTGTGTGTGTGTGTGCGCGCGCGTGTGTGTGCGTGCATACACACACTCATTAGACTAAAGAATAGGAAGAAAAGAAAATATGAGTACTTTCTAAAATCTGTTTTTCAGCACAGACTCTTTTACATTATGGAACAGTGGGACATTTTTGCGTGACTTTCTTACTCCTCACAGGGCTTTTAAGTCAGAAATGTCACCTATCTTTCTAAGTGCCTTATTCATCTATCTCAAATATACCTTCTCCTGATGACAGATAAGTGAGTGTGAATGGATCAGTGCAAATATATTGCTATTACTGGAGAAATTATTCAGACTATGCCCTCTGATATGTGGCTCAGTAGAATATCTTTAAATAATGCCTTTTTCTTAGCATCTTCTGTTCAGTGGCAAATTACAATATATTAGACTTTAATGAACACTTTCAAGTAGTTTGGATGGTTTTCCTGAAGCCAATTTCTTTCATTTCCACTTAAATACTTGGGGGAAAATGGAAATAAATTTCGATTTTCAAAAGTAACCCAGAACACATTGATTAATTTTCTGTAAAACTCTGCCATCAAGACATTAATGATAAATGGTAGTAGAAGGTATGCTTTAAAGATAGAACAATATAAAGACATGACGCTAGTATTTATAAAAGCAAAAAAGAAAATGTAATTTTAAGTATCCTGAAGAAAATTAAAATAGAGAATTGGTTTTTGATCAGTTTTATATTCCATGCATGCTCTTTTGAATTCTGAGACCTATTGTTGCTTTTTGTTATCTTTTGTTCTCTAAAAGCATTATAATTAAGAGAGTCTGACATGGTTTTTATTTATTTGCTTTTAGATTCAAAATTGGATGCAGTATCTGAATAATACTCACTCAGGGCTCATTCACATGTTCTCTATTGGAAAGTCATATGAGGGAAGACCTCTTTTTGTTTTAAAGGTAAAAATAGGAAATTATTAACTAAAGTATTTACTAACCATTCATTTTTTCCAACTTTGATCTATGGGGAAGAGAAAATGGTCTGTCATAGTGTCTCATATTTAATATCACCTGATATTTTTAAATTTTCCCTTAGGTTTTTAAGCCATATTGAATTTTTGCCATTGAGTAGTCCAGAATCTACTAACGTAGTCAGAGTTAGCAATGCACTTCAAAAATAATGCCCTTCGAAATGATTTGTGACTTGGTGCTACTTAAAACGAACCTTAAAATGCAAAACTACATACATGTATAAGAAGGCATACATCATTCCCAGCCCTTGACCCTGCATTCTCTTCTGGCCCCTGACCTATAGCTCTCTATCCCTTCTCAGCCAAACTTCGAAAAACATAACTAAGCACCACTGTCTCTGCTTCCTCACCTCCCATTCAGACCTTGGCCTTTGTGACCCCACAACTCCTCTAAACCTTCTCTTGCCAAGATCAGTGATGACTCCTAGTTGGTTCTCCTCTCATCTAACCATCCTCTTCGGTCTCCTTCTCTGGCTTCTTTCCCTAGGTTCTGGTAATCCCAGGATTCTACCCCCATATGTGCTCTCATTCTATGAACTATCTCCAAATGGGCACATCCACCCCATGGTCCCAACAATATATTCCAGACTTTTCTATTCAGTGGAGTCCACTCTCTGGAGCTTTAAATTCACATCTTATTGCCTACTTACTTACATTGTCATCTCGATATTCACGAAAGCATCTCGGCTCAGAATGGCACCACTATGCTGCCAATCAAAACGCATGAGCACCATCCAAAATTCCTCTCCTTTATTTTAACTGCTTACTTTAAATCTACTACCAAGAACTAGCCATTCTTCCAAATATCTTTTCTCGCCCTAGCTCATCTCTGGATCTACTTCCCCTGGACTCTTACAAACTTCCTTTCCAGTCCAGTCCCCAGCCTCCACCTTCTCATCCATCACATGCTGTTGGTGTGAGCTCTTTCTCTCTCTCTTTTTCTCTCTCTCTCTCCCACTCCACACACAACCCTCCCATGGAATTCAGGCTGAAGCCTTCCCTTTTACATAGCATTGAGGAATTTCAGGTGTTCTCTGCCTGTGTCCAGCTTCATCTGCCATTCCTCCCTCATACCCTAGAAACAGTTCCTCAAATACGGTGTGTTCAGATTCTCTTCCAAGCCTGAGATGCCTTTCACTCTTTTCCCATTTGCCCCAAGAATACTCACAGGCGGCGCTTGCAGCTGCAGCAGTTACCCCAAGATAACTCGCAGATTACAGTCCTAACCTTACCCCCAAAATATGCCACGAAATGCCTCGCTTTTATTATTATTTTCGTATGTCTCTAGCGCATCGATAGTCTTTGGAAACGAATGACATCGTTTTATTTATAACGTTGTTTTTAGTAGTGGTATTTTCATTACAAAAATATAGTAATTCGCGATCGCTGAAAATGCCAAATCCCAGAAAACGTAGCATTCCTACGTTTGATGTTAAATGAATGCTGGCGGCAAGCTGCAAGTTGTTTCTTAAATGGGAAAAGGGTTCAACTCGTCTGCCAGGCAAGCTTCACGTGTTGCTCAAATGCTCAAGAAGAAGGCTCCTCTTCCGAGAAGACTTCTTTTATTTCTCAGGAAAATGAGACATGTTCCCATGTTCTACACTATCCCCATGTTCCCAAAGTAACATACATATTCATCCTGTAATGATTAACTGCTCAAACGTCTGCCTTCCCCACTAGCACATACATCCTTGTCTTTCATCTTTGAATCTCTGGTACTGAGTATGATGTCTGACATTGAAAAGGATTTTCTGAAGTATTGATTAAGTGAATTAATGAATAAATGAAAACTAGATCCCCTATAATGTCAAGGGCCACCTATTGACTACTGGGTTAGAAACCAGGTTATATGGAGTATTGATCATAGGATTGTAAAGAAAAATCTGTCACTAGATTCTACAAATCGTTTTGTGCTTTTCCATTTTGTGTCAAAATAAAAATTTGACTTTGTCCACCTATAAGAGTTATTTCTTTAAGAAATATTCCCAAAAAGAAAAAGAAATATTCTTTGAGAATATTTCTTATTCCTTGGATGGAAGGGAGAGAGGAAATTTGGCTTTTTACTTAACTGTCACATATTATGTTAAAATGGAGAAGCAAATCTACTTAAGGGATTGTCTTTGTGTATTTTTTAGTCCTTTGATTTGTAATTAGGGCGATAAATTTATTGTTTCTGCATAAACAAGGTTGGACTTCTAAAGTAGATAGGGAATGTCTTTTTCATGGGTTACCTAATGAAACAAACGATAGTGAAGAATTATGCTGAAAGCTTATTAAATTACACTGGTCAGTGAATCCAAAAATAAAAGGCTGTGTTGGTTACTATGAATACTCTTGTTTTCAGCTTGGCAGAAGATCACGAGCTTACAAAAATGCTGTCTGGATAGACTGTGGTATTCATGCAAGAGAATGGATTGGTCCTGCCTTTTGTCAGTGGTTTGTAAAAGAAGTAAGTTAAACCTTTTACACAATGTTCATTTCAGCTGGTCGGTGCTTCCCATGTGTTTTTATTCTGCTCAAGGAACAGAGCTGGGAATATAAAGCCAGTGATACCTGACTGAATGATAATACTTTTTTTGTGGGTCGCTGTCATGTTTATGAAGACCTCGCAGAACCCTGGCTCAGTTTATCCTTGCCTCTCACCCTGGAGGTTGGAATTATCAACCCACATTAAAGAGAAGGAAACTGAAGTCCAGAGCTTTTATGAATTTGTGACGAATTGGGAACCAACCATAGTAGCTGATATATGGCAAAAGGCTAAAGTCCAATTTATGGTATTCTAGAGCTGTTCCTCATATGATATTCAGCTTGGAAAATTCTATGCCACCTGTCTTTATCAAAATGATCTCACATATGTAGAGCAATAAGGAGATGAGCAAGTGATTACAATCTGCCCTCCTGCTATGGATCTGTAATTTAGATACCAAAGACCTTTTGGCATCTGTGGATTTAACATTCTCGGTTTCAGTAGTTTTTTTCAGTGACTCTAATTGTTAATGACTCATAGTGATTTTTCCTTTTCCAGAGGCTTCCATAGGTTAATGTATCAAGTGGGTCCTTATCCCAAGAGTGGGCCAACCTCATGAACCAACATCTTAATATGTCAGATATTTTTCTATTAACCTTTTAATTAAAAAAAAAAAAAAAAGACAAAAGAAAACCAACCACTACTACTGACAATGCAAATGAAGTCTAAGGAAATGAAGGTTCTAAGCCAGAGAATAACCCTACAGATATTTTTAGCCTTCTGCTTATGGAGAATCATTAAGAATATGAAAGATATTTAAATATTTCAGTTATATTTCACTGTGTTTTATGGGGAAATTATGTGCCCTAGTGTGGTTTGTGGTTTTGAGGACTCTCCTAGTCCTAGAAAATCTCTCTCATAAATGTCAAGACTGTACTAAATTTGTAAAATCTGCCTCTCTGCCACTACCAAACCCATACAAGTATCCTTGATTTTATAAATATTATTATAAAATTTCAAACTATCCCCACTCAGTGTATTGAGTAATTCATATTCTCTTAAAATACCATTTCATCCTGGTAGGACAAATGCAAAAGCTAATAAGAAATTGTTAATTCTATTACCTTGTAATAAATATCCATTGTATACCTACAACATATTGTTTGCTGTCTCAAGTTTCAAAAAGGGAAAATATAAGTACAGAACACCTGTTGTTTATAAACTATGGTCCTGCGTATTATTGAAGGACATAAATTATCTCCCAAACATTTTACCTCATATCCATATGTGCAGTCTCTTCTTTATAACACCCAAACTTTGCTTATTCATGGTGTTATCTATCTCTTTTTGTATCAATGCCAAGGGCACAGACTCTGTCTTGTTCATGGCCAAATTCCTAGCACCTAAAACACCTGGCACTTTATATATCTTCAAATATTTGTTAATGGGAATCCAGTGGTAATGATGTGGAAATATTACTGAGAGATGACTTGTCAAATCATCTCATACAATATGAATGGTACCACCTGGAATTCTGCAATGCACAATCTGTACAGCCATGTACAGTGCCTTATAACTCAAGCTAAGTTTCCAAAGAAGAGGAGGACACAATGTGACCACAGAAAAAGGAAGAGGCATGTATAGTGACTGCTAATCGAAGGTAGTTGATTTTGGAGCAAGAGCAAGAAGTATCAATTAAGATTAGGCTCCATTTCCCCTGAGGTGAGTAAGGAAAGACTTCTCCCTCTTACACCAGGCCATCTTAAAGCATGCGGGTACGTCTAGCCATTTCTGTGCCTCTGCTATCCTTTCCATACCACTCTCACCGTTTATGGCTGTCACTTGCCCCCTACCCCACACCACACCACACACACACACACACACACACACACACACACACACACTTTGTCATTTATGTTTTTTATCTGAGTCAAGATAGCAACCAGAAATGGAAAAACAGGAGTCCTAGGAGTTCCTCATCCTAGGGGGAAGCCATGTCATGTGGTAGCAGTGATTGGAGTAGACCAACGCTTACACATTATGGGCTTGTAAGAAATACTCTCACTTGCTTTAAAGCCCTCATTTTCACTAATGGTGCTGTTGGTGGCAGAGGGAATGGGGACTTTAAAGATTTAAGGAACATTAAACCTGCCAAGCATTTGAACATCATCTCTTGCACATTAATTCAGTCCCTTTTTAAAGTCTCAGTCTCTCAAAGAAGACAGGTGGCGGCTGATCTTAGAGGGGCTCCAAAAGGTGTCCCTTCCACAGGTTACCTCCCCTCCACCACAGAAGTCTCATGACCAGCTCCCATGCTCTCAACTCATCTAATTTCCACGTCCCCTCTGGGGACACCAGGGAACCTCTGGGTTCTCCCTCTGCCTCCCAAGAGACTCTTGGATGCTGTCTATCCCTCTCTTGGCTGACACATGACACATTTCTGGTCGTCCTCTTCTGCATTTGCCCCTTACTGGCATATGAGGATCTTGTGAGGTGCTGTCCACTCAGGTACATGGTAAACCAGGACAGGGGGTCCTCTTTTCTTACGCTTTTTTATACCAATCTCTCAGTTATCTCTACCACCTCTTGCTTTCCCTGGAGTTTCAACCCCAAGAGAAGAGAGTAGTATCAGAAGCCAAAAGATTGGGTTAAAGCACCCAAGAAAGAGAGAACACAAAAGTAAGAAGTCAAACTCAACAGCTTAAAACAGCAGATAGTTTCTGTGGGTCCGCAGCTCAGGCACAGTTTAGCTGGATGCCTCTGGCTCAGGGTCCCTCACAAGGCTACAGTCAAGGTGTCAGCTGGAGCTGCAGTCGTCTCAAGGCTTGTGTCGGGGAGGATCTGCTTCTGAGCTCATTCACATGGCTGCTGGCAGCCTCAGGTCCTCCCTGGCTGTGAGCCTGAAACATCAGTGCCTTGTCACATGGGCCTCTCTACAAGGCAGCTCACAACATAGCATTTGGATTCCTCAGAGCTGATGAGGGGGAGAGAGAGAGAGAGAAAGAGAGAGAGAGAAGGAGCAGGCCCAATATGGAAATCACAGTCTCTTTGTAGCCTAATCTCAGCAGTGACATCCATCATTTTTGTCATATTCTGTCCATTGAATGTGAGTCACAAGGTCCAGACCATATTCAAGGGGAGGGTCTTACACAAAAGCTTGCCTACTAAGAGGTGAGAATCATTGGAGACAACCTTAGAGGTGACCTACCATATTTGGTGGGACTTTCCCCATAGCCACCACTGTAATGTTTGCATCATTACTCAAATGTCAATTGGAAGACAATTTATCGAGCCCTCTAAGATCAGCATAGAACAGCATATTGCAGAGGTTACATGCACATGCTTAATAGACAACCCTGGGTTGGCATGCCAGCTCTGCCATTTACTAGCTCTGTGATCTTGGGGGGCAAGTCATTTAACGTCTCTGAACCTCAGTAATAATATGTGACACATTGGGTTATTGGGAGGATTAAATAATATAATGCATGTAAAAGCCTTAAGAGCATGCTTGGCATATGACAAGCACTTAATAAAATCAGTGTTTAGTAGTAGTATCTGCAAGTTAGTATTTTTAAATAACCAATGTAAAAAGAATCATTAGGAAAAATCTGCAAGGATATGAAACCCAACAACATATTGCAGGATCTAAACAACACTTATAGATCACTCCACCAAACAACAGCAGAATATACATTTTTTTCAAGTGCTATAGAACATATATCAAGATATGCTATATCCTGGGCCAAAAAACAGATCTCAACAAATTTAAAAGAATTAAAATCATACAGACTGTATTCTCTGATCATAGTGAAATAAAACTAGATATTGATAGCAGAATGACAACAGGAAAACCTACAAACCCTTGAAAATTAACATGCTTCTAAATTATTTAAGGATCAAAGAAAATCTCAAGGAAAAAACTTAAATACATTGAACTGAATGAAAATGAAAATGTAACTATCAAAATTTGTGAGACAGAGCTAAAACAATGGTAAGAGGGAAATTTATAGCATTAAATGCATATATTACAAAAGAGGAAAAGTCTCAAATCAATAATCTAAGCTATCGCTTCAAGAATCTAGAAAAATAGAAAATAAAACCAAAGCTAGCAGAAATAATACTGATACAAGTAGATATCAATGAAATTGAAAACAGAAAAATCATCAGGAAAAAAAAATCAGTGAAACAAAGAGCTGGTTCTTGAAAATATCAATAAAGTCAATAAAGCTCCAGCAAGAGACAAAGAAAAAAGAAGATACAAATTACCAATTTAGAAATGAAACAAGGGATATCACTGCAGACCCTGCCGATTGCGAAAGGACAATAAGACAATCCTGTGAATAATTCTACATATATAAATTTGACAACTTAGACAAAATGGATCAATAAATTAAATACAAACTACCACGACTCATTCATTATGCAACGGATAATATCCCTGTTACTATGAAGGACATTGAAGTCATGATTTTAAAATTCAAAAAAGAAAGAAAAAAAATCTCTAGACCCAAATGGTTTCATTGAAGAATTCTACCAAATGTTTAAAGGGGAATTAATATCAACTCTATATAATTTCTTTCAAAAAACAGGAGAAAACTCTCCCAATTCATTTTACAAAGCTAATATTACCCTGGTACCAATATTGGACAAAGATGGTAGGAAAAAAAGAAACTAGCTTTCATGAAAATAGATTCTGAAATCCTTAACAAAATATTTAACAAATAGAATTTAGTAATCTATAAAAATAATTATACAACACAACCAAATGGGGTTTATTTCAGGGATGCAAGCCTGGTTTGATATTTGAAAGTCAATGTAATCTACCATGTTAATAGGCTAAAGAAGAAAAAAATAAATCTCATCAATTGATACAGAAAAAGCATTTGACAAAATTCTACACATTCATGATAAAAACTCAGAAAAATAGAAATAGAGGGCAATTTCCTCAACTTTATCAAGAACATATGCAAAAATCCTACAACAAAAATGATACTTAGTGGTAAATGGCTAAACACGTCCCCATTAAATCAGGAATAAGGTAAGAATGTCTACTGTCATCACTCTTAACCTAGCACTGAAAGTTCTAGTCAGTATAAGGCAAGAGAAAGGAAAAAATAGGCATACAGATTGGAAAGGAAAAATAAAATTATCCCATTTATACATGACATGATTGTCTATATCAAAAAAAAACAAGGTATTTGGGTGGCTCCATTGTGTAGTGGTTAGCACCTCTGCTTTACACGCAGAAGGTCCTGTGTTCACTCCCCAGGTGGAGCCACAGACCAGGCCCCGGGTGTGCCAGGCCCCAGGTGTGCCAGGCCCCTGGTGCACACCACAAGCGTATGGGAGGAGACTCCCCACCTGCAGAGATCCAGTTATTAAGAGGAAACGGCAACATCCATGGGTCAGGGGTAGAAGTTTGGGGGGAGGGGAAGAATTAAAGAAGGGGAAAAAGAAAACAAGGAATCTACAAAAGATTCATAGAATAAGTGAGTTTAGCAAGATCACATGATACAAGACAAACATAAAAAACTCAATTGTATTTCTATTAATGAACATGTAAATACTCAAAAATACAATGCTATTTACAAAAAAAAATGAAATACTTAGGAGTAGATCTAACAAAACATGTACAGAACTTACATGCTGAAACTACAAAATGCTGGTGAAAGACATCAAACAAAATCTAAATAAATGGAGAGAGATCATGTTCATGGATTGGAGAACTCAGTACAGTAATCAATTCTCCCCAAATTGATATATAGGCATAACATAATTTCTATAAAAATTCCAGCAAGACTTTTTACAGATATAAGATGATTCTAAAATTTATATAAAAAGGCAGAGGAACTAGAAGAGCTAAAACTCTTGAAAAAGAGTCACTCTACACAGTTTCAAAACATATTAATAGCTACAGTAATCAAGTGTGTGATCTTCATGAAGGGATAGACAGAGAAAAATGGAGAAGAACAGAGGACCCAAAAATAAACCTACACAAATGTACCCAACTGGTTTTCAACAAAGGTGCAAAAGCAATTCAATGAAGGAAAGACGGCTTTTTCAACAAATGGTGCTGGAACGAGTGAACTTCCATGGGCAAAAAGATGAACCTTGACCTAAGTCTCGTACCTTATACAAAAGTTAACTCAAAATGTATCACAGACTTAGATGTAAAATTATAAAACTTTTAGGGAGAAAACATAGGAAAAAATCCTCAAGATCTAAAGCTAGGCAGAGTCTTTAGACGGTATACCAAAAGCATGTTTCATAAATGAAAAAGTTGATAAATTGGATATTATCAAATTTAATCCAAATTGAAAACTTTTGTGTGTCAAAGACCCTGGTAGGTTGAAAAAGACAAGCTACGAACTGGAAGAAATTATATGCAAACCACACATGTAATAAAGGACTCATATTTGGAGTATATAAACTCAAAACTTGACCAAAAAAAAACAAGCTATCCAATTGGAAAATGGGCAAAAGACAGAGATGTTTCATTAAAGAGTACACAAATGGCAAAAACACACAAAGATGGCATTAGGGCAACTGAAATATAACCACAATGAGCTATGACTACGCATATATCAGAATGGCTAAAATTAATCATATATATGTACATGTGAAATAACCATATATATACATGTGAATTAATCGTATATGTCATCTGTACATATATACGTGTATATACATGTGATACATATTTGCAAATAAGCATATATGTATCACATGTATATATATATATCATAAATGCTTAATTTTATATGGGGGAGAGAGAGAGGTGTGCTAGAAAGAATGCAGAAAAACTGGATCACTCGTGAGTGGCTGATGGGAATGTAAAATAATAGAGCTACTCTTTAAAATGGTGAACACTTTCTTTTAAAACTAGACATGCGAGTACCATATGACCAGTGATCATGCTCTGGACATTTATCCCAGAAAAATTAAAATTTAATGTTTGCTCAAAACCTATACAGGAATGTTTATAGCAGCTTTATTTCTAATAGTCAAAAAACTTGAAACAATCCAGAAATCCTTCAATGGGCAAATAGATAAACTAGTACGTGCACACCATGGAAAACTACTCAGCAATAAAGAAAAAACAAACTATGGGAACATATAACCACCTGAAAGAATCTCCAGGGAATTACACTGGAAAAACCAATCCCAAATAGAAACATACTATATGATTGCATTTATAGGATGTTCTTGAAGTGATAAAATTATAGGAATGTAGAACTGACTAGATATTGCTGGGAGCAAAGGAGAGGTGATGGTGGGAAGAAAATTGACGTGGCTATAATAGGGTCTGATGAGAGGTCCTGGTAGTGATGGAGAGGTCCCGTGTCTCGACTGTATCAATGTCAGAACCCTGATTGTGATATTATACTATAGTTCTGCAAGATGTTTCCACTGGGGGTAAAGGCTACATGGGATGTCTCTGTATTGATTCTTATAATTATGTGTGAATCTACATTTATCTCAAAATTTAAAAAATTATTATAAAAATTCTAGCCAGGTCTCCACACTTCTGGGTCCATTCTCTTTGGAACCAGGTTTTATCTCTTGCCTAGAGAATCAGGCAATTTCATCCCGGCTCTCTCTTCTCTGATGCATTATCCTCATCGACTAACCCTGACTTATGCCATGGAAACTAGAAGTATCACAACACGGCTCTAGCTCCATATGTCCCTCTCCTCTTCAGCCAGCTTGACTCTCCCATGCCATGCCCTGGGAGCCACTTCCACCTCTGCCTCCCACTCCAATTTAGTGGATGAGTTCATGAATGTCTTGGCCACATAAAACTCAGAAAACAGTGACACATTAGCAAACCACCTGACTTAGATGACTGGTACGATGAGCTTCATTATTATTTTGAAAATTGCTCAAATGAATTTGTTATTCCAACATATAAATGCTGGTTGGCAGACATTTTTAAATACAAAATGATTCTGGGCTTTTATCATTTAAATTGAAAATCACTTAACTACGGTGAAAAATATAGAGCCATCACTTTGATTTCAATACTTGCCATCTCTCTTTTTTCTAGCATTCATATCACAAATTTTTAAATCTTATAAGCAAAATAAAACAAATGGAGGGGCACTTGGAATGCAGAATCTTTCTCTTGTTAAATACCAAGTCAGCAGAACCATTAGAGCAGACATGGTGGACTTGTTTATACCAAGTCAGCAGAACCATTAGAGCAGACATGGTGGACTTACTATTGAAATGTGTACTACAGATGTCCTTTCACCATAAAACCAAAAAGGAGCTTTAAGAAACTCTACCTTTTGGTGATAAAATTTTCTTAAATTTGTCAGGAGCCAAGACGGATGATACAGATACTAAATTCATCAAAGAAAGAAAACTAGAATAGATATATAAGGAAACAAAGATAAATATACAGAACTTGGAGGTTATCTTCCTGTAAAAGCATTATTTAAGGAAAACAAAGGACTTAATTCTGAGGGCAGACAGAGGGCAGGAAACAAACAAAATCGACAGCAAGTAGAAACTTATGAAAAGGGGCACTCAGAAAGCTTAAAAGTAATGGGCTTAAATTATAAAGCAAACTATCAAGTTTAAAATAGATTAAAGTCAGTTTAGCAGTTCCTCAAAAGATTAAGCATAGAGTTTCCATGTGACCCCAAAAGTTCACTCCTGTGTATATAACCAAGAGAAATGAAAACATGTATACACGGAGACTTGAACATGAATGTTCACAGCAGTATTACTCATAATGGCCCAAAACCAGAAGCAACGCAAATGTTCAGCTAATGAATAAAAAAAATGTGATATATATCTATACAATGGAGTATTATTCAGCCATAAAATAAATGGATTACAATATAAGCTACAACATGGATTACCCTTGAAAACATGCTAAGTGAAATAAGCAAGACACAGAAGACCACACACATATTGTATCATTCCAATTATATGAAATGTCCAGAATAGGCAAATACATAGAAACAGGAAGTAGATTAGTGGTTACCAGGGGATGAGGGAGAGGGGAATTGGGAGTGACTAGTACCAGATATAATGGTTCTTTTGTGGTTGATTGAAAAGTTCTAGAATTAGATAGTGATGATAATTGCACATTATAAATATACTGAAAAACACTGAACTGTCCACCTTAAAATGGTAAATTTTATGTTACGTGAATTATATCTCAATAAAAAAGACATGAAGTGCTGATACATGCTACAGCATTGATAATTCTTGAAAATGTTGCTAAATGAAAAAAAGCCAGTCACAAAAGACCACCTATTATATAATTTAAATGCAACGTCCAGTATAGGCAAATTTATAGAGACCGGAAGTATATTAGTGGTTGCCCGTGGGCAGGGTAGCTGAGGGGGTTAGGGAATTGATACCTAAAGGACATGAGATTTCTTTTTGGATTATGAAAATATTCTAAAATTATGTAGGTGCGATGGTAGCACAACTCTGAATTACTAAAAAGCACTGAACTGTACACTTTATAA
>NW_011888880.1:3570130-3572490 GCF_000151845.1 Pteropus vampyrus | reverse complement strand
GAGCAGGATGGGTCAAGGATGGCAAGATGTGCAAGAAAATGATAGTGTCATTGAAATTGAGAGAGCATCAGCTGAAGTGTTGGCAGTATCATTAGTGTGAAGGAAATATCCATAGACTATTTAAAAAATAACTCAGGGAAATATTTGATTTCCAAGGGAGGAAGACATTCTCAAGCATAAAAGGCATAAGGGAGATGACTGAGCCCTGACGTCATAAAATATTTTAGAGAAGTAGTTACTGATGTGATTGGAAAACTGTCCATGGCAAGATGCTAGATACAAAAAATAGAAGAAAAACCAGCATCGATTGTATGATTTCAATGTGAAATCTAGATCTGAGATATATATACATGAGAAATACATGAAATGCTAAAAAAAAATTGGGGGGTGATTTTATGTTCTTCATGTCTGTTTGAATTTTCCAAATTTTCTATATATAACAGAAACAAAAGTGATTTTTTAAAAAATTTAACCCAGCCAAAACAGAATACATTTTACTCCCAAACTACACTCCCTTATACCTGAGTCATATATTCGTACAGGTATTTTAGAAGCAGTGGTTGTATGCTATTTAACTCAGTAGCAGACCAAAGATAAAGCAAGGGTTTGTGAGAAGATAATGCACGGGCGAACTGAGATGGTAATGGTCTGAAATGGAAAGTTCTTTCAGACTTTGCACTTAATGTATATACAGGTAGATATAATTTGGTCCTGTTACAGAAAGGCAGCCACACTAAAAAGGGGTGGGGGAGAGAAGGAGGAAGAAACACCCTTAGTTTACCAGGTAAGCCACAGTTTTCTGCTGCTGCCGCTACACAGTGTGAAACCTCACCCGCCCTGGCCCAGCCTGATTACTGGGCAAACTGCCTTCGTTACACATCCCCACGGATCTAAACTCAGCACCAGTGATGGCTAATCCTGGTGTCAAAATCTGGCATATGATTCACATGTACTAGATAAATAATTCAAAGAGCCAAAAATAAGAATAAGCCGCTTTCAGGGAATAAGTAATTGAGAAAGTTATTAAGCCAAGATTAAATATCTAATGAGTTCAGTTGAGTAAGCAATTAAGTCTGTGTTCTTACCTGCATAATAAAAAACATAGTTCTTCATATAAAAATGACCTTCATTTTTTTAAACTGGCTGACTTTGTTCACTACCATTCCAATTAGAATATTTTTATTTTCTACCAGCCTTTTAATACCTTCCCCTCCCCAGTCTTTTCTTTAATCCTCTGTATCCTCCAACCTAGCTCTTTCTCCTTTTATTTAACTTCGAATGTCTCATACATAGCAAGGCCTATATTAATGTTTGTTCAATTTAATTGAATTGAAATTCATTTCATTCACTGTACTCCACTATCCAATATTTGAGAATGCTCTGGGCATTGTTTATACAGGCAGTGCTCACTCTTCCAGCACAGTAGTGCAGAACCGTAAAAGTGACCGTGCAAGCTGGAGCCGTAAAAACCTAGCTTCATAATCAATGAGGACAATCTAGTTTGTTCTATGACCTTTACGTATTTTTCTCAAACGATTAAAAACTCCCTCTGTTATAAATGTGTAGGGAAATGACAAAAAATAGTAAAACCAATATTTATTACACTAATTTAAAATACTAGAAACATAATTAAAATGTCTTGTTTCTTTGTAAAAACGCCTTATCATGGGTAGTTTGCATAGTGCCTGCCTTCTCGTTATATAACTTACAACACAAAGTGAGCATCTCTGTCATGCCTTGGCAAATTGTCATACTCCTTAGTCTGGATCAGCTTCCAATATTTTTTTCCCTTTTTTGCTTTCAAGTATCTGTAAGAGTTCCTTTAGTGCGAAGTGTCGACAGCATTATTTCTCCAGGAACATCTTCCTCCTCCTATCACAAGCACTCTTCTCATTTATGACCGGGAGTCCATCTGCACTAAGTTCCTCTGGCTGCATATCTGGAGTTAAATGGCGGCCGTGTCAACATCCTGTGGCCGGCTATTTCTTCTTTAACTTCATTTCCATTTGACTCAGATTTCACCTCTATCATTTTTCATTTCTTTGCTGAAACTTAATCTTTACTGGCCAACGCCTTCTTATAATCATACATTTGTGTAAAACGCCACTGGGAGACAAGGGGGCAATGCAGCTACACACTTTGCTGTCTGTGTGAACTGAATAACAGATGCTCAGGCACTGATCACCCACAGACGGACTTCAAAAGAAGTGGCATAATTGGTCACAGACCTTGATGTGCATCTGTTTTTTACATAGTGATTTGTAGACTGAAGAACTAGCAGTGATAGCTGAAATTTGAACTGTACTTGTTGGAAGATGATGTGATTTAACTATCCCATAACCGAAATTTGTGTATATCGG
>NW_011888880.1:3539603-3570080 GCF_000151845.1 Pteropus vampyrus | reverse complement strand
CTAGCTCTTTCTCCTTTTATTTAACTTCGAATGTCTCATACATAGCAAGGCCTATATTAATGTTTGTTCAATTTAATTGAATTGAAATTCATTTCATTCACTGTACTCCACTATCCAATATTTGAGAATGCTCTGGGCATTGTTTATACAGGCAGTGCTCACTCTTCCAGCACAGTAGTGCAGAACCGTAAAAGTGACCGTGCAAGCTGGAGCCGTAAAAACCTAGCTTCATAATCAATGAGGACAATCTAGTTTGTTCTATGACCTTTACGTATTTTTCTCAAACGATTAAAAACTCCCTCTGTTATAAATGTGTAGGGAAATGACAAAAAATAGTAAAACCAATATTTATTACACTAATTTAAAATACTAGAAACATAATTAAAATGTCTTGTTTCTTTGTAAAAACGCCTTATCATGGGTAGTTTGCATAGTGCCTGCCTTCTCGTTATATAACTTACAACACAAAGTGAGCATCTCTGTCATGCCTTGGCAAATTGTCATACTCCTTAGTCTGGATCAGCTTCCAATATTTTTTTCCCTTTTTTGCTTTCAAGTATCTGTAAGAGTTCCTTTAGTGCGAAGTGTCGACAGCATTATTTCTCCAGGAACATCTTCCTCCTCCTATCACAAGCACTCTTCTCATTTATGACCGGGAGTCCATCTGCACTAAGTTCCTCTGGCTGCATATCTGGAGTTAAATGGCGGCCGTGTCAACATCCTGTGGCCGGCTATTTCTTCTTTAACTTCATTTCCATTTGACTCAGATTTCACCTCTATCATTTTTCATTTCTTTGCTGAAACTTAATCTTTACTGGCCAACGCCTTCTTATAATCATACATTTGTGTAAAACGCCACTGGAAGACAAGGGGGCAATGCAGCTACACACTTTGCTGTCTGTGTGAACTGAATAACAGATGCTCAGGCACTGATCACCCACAGACGGACTTCAAAAGAAGTGGCATAATTGGTCACAGACCTTGATGTGCATCTGTTTTTTACATAGTGATTTGTAGACTGAAGAACTAGCAGTGATAGCTGAAATTTGAACTGTACTTGTTGGAAGATGATGTGATTTAACTATCCCATAACCGAAACTTGTGTATATCGGAGCTGCACAAAGTAAGAATGTCCGTACTTCCTTTTTGGTAGGTAAAAAAATTCTTACGTGGATTTTAATAAAGCCACAAAGCTGGTCCTGGCCTGCACTCTGTTGGTCCTGAGTAAACAAAACCAACCATTGTTTTTAGGCTATCTCAGTATAAAAGTTCTAGAAATGTGAAGTAGTATTACTTAGGAAAGTGTAGAGTGGACATGCTTCTAATATTCTTCCTGATGACACAAAACATTCCAAATATTTATCTATATCTCTTATAGAATATAGAATAATAGATAATAATTTTCAATCATCACCTACCCCATTAGTCATCTCTGGGCAGTTCTAAGTTTAATTAGGTATAAAAATAACTAAAATTTACAAGATTAGCATATGATTTTCCCGTTCTCCATCACTCATTCACAGAGCCTTTGCTCACGTTGCTTTCAAACTATTATGTAGTTACCATTTTGTATTTAATGAGCTTCTCATAGTGTGACATCAAATATCTTTCTAGACTAAGCTCCTCTTTTTAAATTTTCCTGGAGATGGTTCAACATATGCATATCGATCAAGGTGATATGCCATATAACAAAAGATTTAAATCATGTGATTCTATCAATAGATGCAGAAAAGGCATTTGACAAGTTACAACATCCATTTATGATTTAAACCTTAAAAAAAAAATAGGTATAGGAAGAAAGTACCTCAATATAATAAAGGCCATATATGACACACCCTCAGCTAATATTCTACTCAGTGAAAATTGAAAGCTTTTTTCCTCAGATCAGGAACAAGACAACAATGCCCACTCTGACCACTGTTAATCAACATAGTACTGGAAGTCCTAGCCACAGTAAGCAGGCAAGAGAAAGAAATAAAAGGCATCCAAAATAAAAATGAAGAAGTAAAACTGTTGTTGTTCACAGATGATATGATTCTATATATAGAAAACTCTAAAGACTTCACCAAAAGACTATTAGAAACAATAAACAAATAGAAAGTCGCAGGATACAAAATCGATGTACAAAAATCTGTTGCATCTCTGGATACCAACAATAAAATGTCAGAAAAAGAAATGAAGAAATGATATCACATGCAATTTCAACAAAAAGGATAAAATACCTAGGAATAAACTTAAAGGAAGTGAAGGACCTATACGCGGAAAACTATAAGACATTGTTGAAAGAAATTGCAAATGACAAGAAGAAATGGAAAGATATTCTGTGTTCATGGATTGGAAGACTTAACATAGTTAAAATGGCCATATTAGCTAAAACAATGTATATATTTAATGCAACCCCCCTTTAAATTCCCATTGGCTTTTTTCAAAAAAAAATAAAAAATCCTCAAATTTGAATGGAATCACAAAAGACCCCAAATAAACAAAGCAATCCTGAGAAAAAAGAACAAAGCTGAAGGTATCACATACTCTGATTTCAAATTATACTATAAAACTACAATAAACAAAACAATAAAACAGAATCGAGAGCTCCAAAATGAAGCCACATGTATATTGGCAACTAATATTCGACAAAGAAGCCAAAAACATACAATGGAGAAAGGAAAGCTTCTTCAATAAATGATGCTGAGAAAATTGGAAAGCCATGTGAAAAAGAATAAACTAGACAGCTATCTGATACATACACAAAGATTAACTCAAATGGATTAAATATAGGACCTTGAATATAGGACCTGAAACAAAATACGTAGAAGAAAACACAGGTACTAAACTTATGGACCTTGGTTTCAGAGGGATTTTTGTGAACTTGACCCCAAAGACAGGGGAAGCAAAAGCAAAAATAAACAAACAGAGCAAAAATAAATGAATGAGACTACATCAAACTAAAAAGTTTTGGCACAGTGAAGGAAACCATCAACCAAACAAAAAGGCAACCAACTGAAGGGGAGCAAATATTTGCAAATGATAACTCCGATGAAGGGCTAATATATAAAATATGTAAAGAACTCGTACCACTCAACACCACCACCAACAACAAAACAATTCAATTTAAAAATAGGCAGAGGACCTGAACAGAAACGTTTCCCAAGAAGACATGCAGATGGCCAACAGACATATGAAAAGATGCTCAACTTCACTAGCTATTAGGGAAATGCAAATCAAATCATAACAAGGTACTACCTCACACCTGTTAGAATGGCTGTTATCAATGAGCCAAGAAATAAGTATTGGAGAGGATGTGGAGAAAAGGAGATTTTCATGCACTGGGTCATATGGTAGCTCTATTCTCAATTTTCTGAGGACCTTCCACACTTTTCCATAGTGTGGTGGTTACTGGGGGGTGGGGAGTGGGTGGAGGATGAAGAGGGTAAAGGGAGTCAAATATTTGGTGAAGTAAGAAGACCAGACTTTGGGTGGTGAGCCCACAGTGCAATATACAGACAATGTATTATAGAATTTTACATCTGCAACTTATATAATGTTATTACCAATGTTGCCCCAATAAATTTTTTAAAAACTTCCCTAGGAACTCTCTCCTGTTCTAATTAATTCTCCTAGTATTGAATTTTAAATACCTCTTTTGTATCTAGAATGCGTGGTTATTATATTTAGGTTCTCTGTAGTAATTCTAGAGGAAAAAGAAAAGTAATGGAAAATTTAAAAGCCATCTTTTTAAAAGCTAGTGACACCAATCCTCGAAAAATACCCCAACATTCCAGGTTGTCATGGGGCTCTAGAAAACAACATCCAACCAGATAAATCCAAAAATAGTCTTGGGCCTAACTTTGTCACACCACAAAAAAACTTTAGCAGTTGCAAAATTTTCCTTCAAATTTACCCAAAGTTTATTTGGTGAATTCTGGTATATGACATA
The DNA here is from genome assembly GCF_000151845.1 of Pteropus vampyrus. Lineage (NCBI taxonomy): Eukaryota > Metazoa > Chordata > Mammalia > Chiroptera > Pteropodidae > Pteropus > Pteropus vampyrus. Next base: position 3,566,146 of record NW_011888880.1, on the reverse strand, counting down.
TATCTGTTTATGGGGAAGCCAAAATGGTCTTGGTAGGTGGTGAGTACCAAGTAGATTCATTCTTTGCCTTTCTTAACTCCAGAAACTCCCTAACCTAATGCCAAAGATATCATTTTCCTAGAAAAAGATAATAGTCAGGACTTTCTCTGATATCTTTTATATTAAAATTAAAATTCATTCCGGTGAAATATTTTAAAAATAAATTGAAGTATATGTAGTACCTAAAGACCGCCACATGGAGGCGTGTAGTACATTGCTTTGTAACTGGCTTTCGATCACGACTACTTACTTAAGCCTTCCTCATAGGTGATAGTACTAGTCAAGAAATTAAACTTGTAAAGCCCAGGTGGAACTTAATTAGTAGGCATCTCCTTGTCTGTGTGTACAGGTGGTGTGAACTGACAGCTAGTGAGTCTTACACATTTGAAGAAAAGCACACCCCTCCGTTCTTTGTGATGATCATATGTTGAAATCAGGAAAGAAAAAGTCACATGGTCATCTTTTTTTCCTAGAAACTCCACCTAAACCATAAAAGAGAAATGATCTATATCCTATTACTTAAAGCATTCAAGCAAGGAGGTCTATCAACCGTCTTGTTCACTTCTGAGCAGTCATCACAGTGTGATCATTCTCGCTTTGTCTGACCAGATGGAGAATGGCTGCAATTCTTAAGAGAGTTATAACAATCACAGATATAGCATATGCAATACAATGACACCCTGTTTATCAGAGGAAGAATACGTTCTGGCAAGTCTTGGAAATTAAACCACTCCAGAATAGAATACTAGAAAACACTTTCCTTATTAAATAAATTATTTTGAAATGAAGAACTTTAAAATGAGGCCATGTGAATAGCTTTGAAATATAAAACACAAAATTTGACAGAATTATAAGAAAAAGTGACAAATGCAATAATGTGAATTTTTTAATATAACTCTCAGTGACTAAGACACCAGACAGGCAAAATTTTTAGTAAAAATAGAGACTATATTAATAAGAATATAATATAAGTAGTATGACTATAAACTTCATCTAATAAACATATATAGAATCTATACCCAATAATTAGAGAATGTATTTACTTTTTAAGCACAATAGAAACATCGCAAAATTTGACTAGATGCTGGGCCACAAAACAAGGTTTAAGAATACCAAAGAATCTACATCACATAAACCACATTCTCTGACTGTAATGCAGTTGTTAGAAATTATTTTTAAAAATATGACTTAAAAAAGGAAACACATATTTTAAAATGTAAAAATATAAACAGTTCATGGTTTAAAGAAATCTAGGAAAATTTTTAATATTTACAACTGAACGGAAACGAACCTGTTATATATCAATAAATCTAGGATGTAGCTAATACCGTACTGAAGGGGAATGTATGGTTTTAAATAAATATATTAGAAAAGAATTAGGCCTCAAAATTAATGAGCTACGCTTCCAAGGCAAGAAATTAGAAAAAAAAAAAAAAAGAGCCAACAAAAGAAACAATAAAGAGTAGAAATCAATGAAAAAGAAAGCAAAGATATATATCTTCCCTATTATATCTTTGTTTTAGATTTAATTAATTTCGGTTCTAGGCCTATCCAGTTTACTCCCCAAATAACAATAGAGTAACATATCCTTGATACCAAAACCAGACAGGGACAAAATCAGAAAGGAAATTATAGGCCTAGCTTACTTAGGAATAGAGATGCAAATATTAGCAACCCGAATCCAGCCAATATAATAAGAATACATATTATAACCAAATGGGCTTACTCCAGGAATACAAAGATGATTAAACAATAGAAAATTACTTACTGAAATTGATCATAACAACAACTCTACGATTGTGTTTATACGTGAAGAAAGATGATTTGCTAAAATTCAACATCCATTAAAGACAAAAAGAAAATAACAACCTGGGACAGGACAGAACATCTTTAATGTGCTCAATCTTGACTTCAGAATTAAGATGAAGAGGGAAGGGTCAAAAATAGCGAAGACAATTCTGAAGTGGAAGAACGTCCTAGAAGACTCAACAGATTCTGTGTAAACCACCCTGTGGTTTTGGCGAATGGATATAAACCGAAGCGCACCAGGGCGAGTCCACCACAAATTAAAACTTAACGTTTGACAGAGAATATGCTAACTCACTGAGGAAAAGACAAACCATCCAAATGAATACAGCGGCGCAACTGGTCTTCCACGTGGAAAAATGATTTAATAAATCCCAACCTCACATCGGGTAAAAACTCGTTCCTAGGAGGTTTAAGGCCTACATTTGAAAAACAAACTTTAAAACAACTTTTTGCAAAAAAGACGGAATAACATACTTATGATCTTAAGGCAGAGCTGGGTTCTTAAATAAAACATACATTTAATGGTGATATAATTAAAAATTTATGTTCAACAAGGACGTGATGAAAATAGAAAACAATAATCTGCGAGAAAGAAATGTCCGTGATGCATATAATCAAAGGATTAATATCCAGAATATAAGAATGAGTTTAATATAAAAATGGGTAAAAATATGAGTGAGCAATTTATAGAATGGCCTATTGTTATATGAAAGCTATTCGACATAGTTTATAACCAAGGAAATGTGAAGTAAAACAACAAATAATTTCATACCCATTAAATATATTTTAATTAACAGTTTAATAATACCAAAGGTTGGTAAGGTTGTAGAAATGTGGGACTCCCATTCACTGCAGATAAGAGTATTTACCGATTTAGAGAGAAAACGACGACATTTAATAAAGTGGAAGGCATGTAAATCTATCACCCAAAATCCATTCCTAGATATATATCACATAGAAATTTTCACATGTTTCTAGAAGAAATATGCAAGAATGTTCATTACAATATTGTGTCAATGAAATATCGGAAGCAACCTGGTCCATCAACAAGATAAGGGATCAATATAATGCATGTTTACCTGTAACGTAATACCATACAGTAGTTAAAAGAGTCATCAACTGAGTATCAAAAAATATAAAATGGGGGAGAACAGCAGATTGAAGAATGATGCATCTTGATCTCTTATGCATGAAATTTCAAAGCATACATGTATTGTATATTGTTCATGAATCAAAATATATGTAGAAAAACAAAATCATGTGGGGAAGGATAATGTCACATTTAGGACAGTGATTACCTTGGTGGAGGGGAGGAAAATGGAATCAGAGAGTGATAAAAAGGAAGCTTTAGTTTTCCCTACAACATCTCAATTTTTTTAAAAAGATTTCACAAAGATGTGACATGTAGTTGGTGGGGACATAGATGTAATATTCTTCTCTGTATTTTTTCTATTTACTTAAAATATATTGTGATTTTAAAAAAAGAAGTTAGCAATATTCTTTCAAATACAAATGTATGGTGATCACTTGCATTGGTGGAGGAGAAGGCCGGATAAGAGAACATCCTCATGCAGGTCTCTAGCATAGCCTGGCACTTAGGTACTAACATGGCCCATGATCCAAGCTTGGAAAAGGTGAGATGTCCCCAGTTTGGACTGAGACAAATGAGCTAAGGTCCCCAATGCTAGGAGGAGAAATTACCATGACTTTTTCCTACCCGCTTCTTTCCTGCTTTGTTGCCCCCAGCTCCCTTTTCTTCCATCTCTTCTCTCTTCCTCTCTAGAATGGCGTGAAAAGCCACAGCTACCTAACTTTAGAGGAGGAATGTAGCTAAGCATATAGCTATGTCACTGCCAAGCCCAATAGGAAATTCCTCCAAGCATTGGGGAACCTCCATTTATTAGAGAAAAACAAAATTCTAGGATATGTACGATTGATCATATACTAGGGATAGTCTTCTAGTTTGAAACATTAGACAGTTCATGGAAATTCAAGCATATATGAAAGTTCTACAAAAGTTCTACTAAAGCAATAATTTATTAGGCCAACAAATTATTATTAAGCCTTAAAGGAGAATAAGAGACAATTATATTAACCTTTATCGACTTGTGTTAATCACACAGATATTTAAATTATACTTAACAAAATTGTAGTTAACTCTTACATTCTTGAATATATCCCAATATTTTCATTGTTATTTCCAGGATAGTGACAGTTTCTCATAATAAACTATATTATTGGATTGCTCTCTATGAACAGAATTCTCACTGTGCAAACACAGAATTATGCTTATCATGAGTTTGGAATGCCTACTTAACTAGATAGACATAAAAGAAGATTGAAATTTTAAGTATTAAATTTCCCAAAGCAGTATATACATAATTTAAGAATTATTTTATTTTGAACTGTATTTTTATATGGCAAAAACTCAAACAATCCAAATGGGTATAAAATTAAAAGTAATTCTCTCTCCTGTGCATTGTCCCCCAGTCCTCCTCCCCTGAGGCAGCCATTGTTATAAATTTCCTATGTGTTTCTCTAGGATACTTTACACATAGATTACATGCACCAAAAATAACTTTTTAAAAAAGGAATGGTATCTCAAAATGTCTTAAGTTGACGTAGCATGTTCAATGCTTCTCTATTTGTGGCCAAATAGATATATAGCACAGAATCTTCAGACTTGGGGTCAGACACGAAATAAGTAAAACCCAATCTCAAGAGCAAGATGACAGATGTTATATTGTCCATTAAACTTTTTATAAAGTCAGGAGAGAACCGAGTGTCCATGCAGTAAGTCTTAAAACTGGAATCTGGTACCGATTAGACAGAAACAATTAATTGACATGTATAACTAGCCTGTTATGATGTATCATGTAAGGATATCAAAGTATATTTAGGTAAATATTTTGTCTGCGATTAAATGGAATCTTTAAAAGAACTGATTATACAAAAGCATATATAAATCGTTGCTTTCTTAATAAGCCTAAAATTTAGCCAGATCTGAAATACTGCAAGAGGCTGCCCAGTTAATCTTTCACCACCTCTGCTAAAATGTTATCAGTAACAAAGAGTTTGAGACAAAAGTCTCGGTAGAGAATATGTGATGTCCAAGAGTATAGTTCATATCAGCTTATTATGTTTTAACCCAATATATTTGGTATTTCCCATGGAGAAAAAGGAGTTTTTGTTGTTCTTTCTGTGTTTTTTTGTTTTTGTTTTTTTTCTAAATCTGTATCTGAGATCAGTTTGTAAGAAAAATGTCACCTTTCTCTTTTAGGCTCTTCTAACATATAAGAGTGACCCAACCATGAGAAAAATGATGAATCATCTGTATTTCTATATCATGCCTGTGTTTAACGTGGATGGATACCATTTTAGCTGGACCAATGTAAGTCACTTTGCCTATCCAACCGGAGAGAAAGGCTGAATAAATCATAGAAAACAGAACAGGCAGGAAGCTTGTGGGCAGCCAGCTTAGACATTCCAGAACTACAAGAGACCTCTGCCCCTCCCCCATCATAGCAGCAACCTTTTGATTGTGTTTGTATGTGTAGCTTGGCATAAGAGTTCATGTAAACAAAGATTTCTCCTTTGAAATTAATTGTGAAAAAGCACTACTTTAGTCCAGCTTATTCCATTTGCCTGTGAAGAAACGAGGCCAAGAAAAGACACAGCAAGTCTGTGGCAAATACCAGAGCATGAACCTGGGTCTCTCCTGCCAATCCAGTCCTCTGTCTACTCCCTGGAAAGCTTCCTCTGTTCCTGGAGAAACTCCCCTCAGCGCTGCAATTCCTTCACTGGTTGAGCTAGTAAAATGCATGTGACTACCCTTCTGAGTATTTTTCCTATACTTATTTTCTTAATTACATTCTAGGATCGATTCTGGAGAAAAACAAGGTCAAGGAACTCCAGGTTTCACTGCCGTGGAGTTGATGCCAATCGTAACTGGAAAGTGAAATGGTGCAGTAAGTTGGGGACTCATTGAGATTCACATCCAAAGGTTTCCGCGGCTTTTACTCGCAAATGTAATGAGCCCGTTAGGACTCTAAAGTAAGACTGATGTTTTTGGGTATGTGCAAAGCTAAGAGAGAAAAAAACACAGATATGTGTATTGGGGCTGTAATTTGCAAAAGAAAATGAAAGTGTTTTTAAATATGTAAATATCAAGAATTTAAATCTGTCTCCCTGATTCTGAAAACTGAAAATTTAAACACAGATGTAAAAGCAGAAAATGGAGGAATACAGTATTTGTCATTCAGAAACTAAAATAAGAATTGTAGTTTGTGGTATAAATCTGGTTCAATGTTTTCATCCTTTCACTGAGAGTAACACTGATCCTGCCTTCATCTGTCTGAGGATCAGAGCCGCTGGATCCTTGTCCAGAATCCACCAATCTGCCAGTTATGCATTGACTGGACACATACTCGGTGAATGTATTTCTGCTATATTTCATCTTTCATTACTACTACCTTTCAAGCAGGGATAGGATATCATTTTAAGGAAGGAAACTTGCAAAATAAAAAAGCAGGTAGGGTACTGGAGAGAGAGAAAATTAGCCATAGCTAGTGTACACTAGGCAAAAACTTTACCTCTACCCATCTTGGTTTTTTAGCTGGGACTCTTAACGAAAAAGACAGCTTAACAAGAAGAAAACAGTTTATTAACATGTGTGGCTCCTGTCACACGAGAGAAACCTCATGAAAAGTTACTCAAAGTAGCAACTTCGAACTCTGGCTTATGTAGCGTCTTCAACAAAGAGCAATAAATTTGTAGAGAAATAGGACAAAGGAAAGCAGCTTGAGGCTTTCGAGGACAGCAAACTGTGGGAAGAGACATATATGGGAGGAAACGAATGGAGTAAGCTTTGTTTGCAGATTCCTCTGGTGCCCTCTCTGGGCTGAGAAGATTCTGTCTCCAGTCAAAGAATTTATAGCCTGCATGTACGCAGAAAAGAGAAGAGTGTACAGAGAGCTTTTCCCGCATGTGCTGCTGCTACATTTCCTTCAGCTCAAACTAATTTTTATATCATGAGGTATGTTTTGGGGTGACATATGTTGGTTTCCTTCACCAGCATCATACTTGGCAACAGGAGGGAGGACAAGGAGAAGAACTATCAAAATGCAATTGTAAGGCGCTGCCCTTTGCAGAGTTAGACCTTAGCTCCCTCAATGTGTAGACTGTTGTGTAACAGAAAATCTTCATTAGTCCCTTAGAAATGAGGCCTGTCACAAAATCACCCATCTTATGATGCTTTGGGTTCTGTGTTAGACACCACTCCTCCCACCCCACGAGCATCAGGCACAATAACTGGGCATGAGCTAAGACTGCTTCCACACGTCCCTCCAGGCCACCTCCCTTCATCGGTTAGAATTGGCAAATAACCTGGTAGAGCAAGAAGAATATGGCTCTGGAATATGACAGATATGATTCGATTCTACCATTATGAGCTCAGTGGTATGGGCAATTCTCTTTAATCTATCTAATAATAATAATAATTAATAATAATAATAATAATAATAATAATAATAATAGCACCCACCTAATAGGGTTCTCATAGGAATTAAAGGAATTTACTATGTTTTATGCCGAATTCAGTCCTAGCTCCAAACAAAGGGTCTAAATATCAGTGACCCATCCCTTCTCCCCCACCCTCCAAGCCTCAGGTCAATTGATTGTAAAACTACTTCTTTCCTCCATAAGACAAGCTTAAAAGTGTTTACACTTATCGGGGAAGAAAGAACATTATATAAATGAACATTGTATAAATACTATAAGGTGTTACTATTGATGGCTGTTTAAAGTTAAAACATGTTTCTTCAGCCTGGACTGAGACAACAAACTTGTTTTCGTTAACTCTCTAAGACCACTAATTTTAACTCCCTTTTCCCCCGTCTCTCTGCTGAGACCATTTTGCATGCTCATGACTGTGTGTCCCATTTCACCAGTTGGCATCTACCCACATCCATATGTATGTCATACACATGCTGCTCATGATCATCTTGAGCACCCTGAATGGGTAACTGAGCTGCGTAACGCTAGCAGGCCGGCCAGCTCTGCCTGTGTAAAGTTAGACTCTTGTTTATATCCGATTACAAATAAGCATCTTGCTTTCCTTGGTTCTTCTTCACTTACCCAGCTTGTTTCCTTCATACATATGCCTTCTTTGATTTCTTAGTTTCAACTGCTGTTCCAACTAGAATTCCTTTGATTCTTCCCATTTTTTGATCATTCTGATTCTTCCTGTAAGTCAACACTCAAGATGTTGAAGAGAGAATGTGGCAAATGTCAGTTGCAAAATGACCTTGATAGACCATTGTAAGTGGTGTAGAAATGCAAACAACCTGGCTGGCACCATCTCTTGCCCCAAGTCACCCAAGTAGATTCAGGTGATTTGACAGGCAAGCAGATGTGGCCTTCCCCCCTCACAGCATCAAATCCATCTCCCTACAGGTATTTGCTATTCCCTCACTGAGAAAACCACTCTTAGATCAAGGGCATTGAAATAAGTGAAATCTCTAAGTGAACCTCCAAATAAGCGTCCATAGTATAAATAATATGGAAATGCCCATATTATTTAGGTCCACGGAAAACACCTTCAATTCAACACTGAAGGCACAGAAACAACTGCTTCTTTCTCTTAACTAAGTGAGTCTCAGATTTAAAGAGTAGAACATGAAACTGCTTATTACCATGAAAAATCTGTAAACTCCCATATGAGTGTTACACTTGAGTGCATTGAATGAGGAATAGACAGGCAATTTAAAGCATACACATGAAAACAAGCATACCTTTCCAAGACTTCATAGCTCCCCTGAGGGCCTTGAGCCATGAAATGAATATCATTGCACTGAAAGTCCAACAGAGACTCAACAATTCAGAGTAGGGATGAGAACCAAGAATAAATATATAAATGTTATACATTCATTGCCAAAGTTAACTGAGCACATATATTCTGCTAGTCACTGTGGGGCGGGGTTTCCCCTTTCCCTATGTACTCTATTTAGAGAATTTTATGAATACTGCTTTTTCCAAATTGGGATAAGTCCAGGAGAGAGGCAAAGGGTTTGGATGATAGCCATACATAAGCCTTAATCCCTGAATAATTCAAGTGTTGCCTACACATAAATTACTATTAGGACAACCTACAGAATGGGAAAACGTTTGAAAATCATATATCTGGTAAGGACTTGTATTCAGAATATTAAAAGAACTCTTACAACTCAACAATAACAAGACAACCCAATTTTAAATGTGCAAGTGATTTGAACAGATATTTCTCCAACGAAAATATACAAATGGGAATAAGCACGTATAAAGATGCTCAGTGTCATTAGCCATCAGGAAAATGCACATCGACGTACCACATCATAGTTACTAAAACGGATGTAATAAAAGAGAAAGACAATAACAAGTGTGGGTGAGAGTGAGGGAAAATTGGAACGCTCCCACTTGCTGGTGGGAATATGAAATGATGTGGCCACTTTGGAATACTGTTTAATAGTTTCTCAAAAAGTTAAACAGAGAGTTATATGACCTAGCAATTCCACTCCTAGGTATATACCCAAGAGAAATGAAAACATCCGTCCATACAATGACTTTTATATGAATGTTTATAGCAATATATTTTGCAATATATTCACAACAACCAGAAAGTGGAAACAAACCAAATGTCTATCAACTGATAAAGTGTGGTATATCCATACGATGGAATATTACTTGGCCATAAAAAAGAATAAATACTGATATATGCTCCAAAGTGGTAGAACTTTGAAAGCATTATGCTAAGTGAAATAAGCCAGTCACAAAATAACAAGTATCGTATGATTCCATTGATGTGAAATGTCCAAAATAGGCAAATCCACAGAGAGTAGATTAGTGGTTCCCAAGGGCTAGGTAGAGGGAGGAATGAGGAGTGACTGCCAATGGGTAAGGAGTCTTTTGGGAATGAAAAATATTTTGGAATTCGACAGTGGTGATGATTGTGAATATGCTAAAATTCATTGAATTGTACACTTCGAAAGAGTGAATTTTATGTTACGTGACTCATTGCTTCATAAAGCTATTAGAAAAATTTTAATTGCCATTTAGGAGCTAGTTAGGCACTTAATGAAATATAACTACTTTTTTTAGAACACTCAACCACCTACTATTGTAAATTAGGTGTGAGATGGAAAAAGAGATTTGTTTGCATCCCAATTACTGTGTCCCTCTCTGCACATGCCCTCTCCTACCAGAACCCACTCACTCTATCGAAAAAGAAAAAGAAAAAGAGGGGTGGGGCTGTTTGGGGCAAATATTTTGATAGATCACCTGAGATGAAAAGGGAAACTACTACATACTGGTTGTTTTAAGACAATGCCTGTGAAAGAATACATGGTCACTGGCTAGTTTTCTAAGAGGATGGGATCCTTTAGTTGAAGTGTCTTAGTTTTGAAAAAACTATTGTGAGAACCTGAGCTGAATTTCTGTAAAAATACAGGGAATTTCAGAGACTAAATTTGGGGCAAGGAGAGGGGGCAAAGAATGAGAGGTGACCAGAATATCTAGAAAGGAACTTTGGAATTCAAAAATGTCTAATGAGGATTTTAATTAAATTTTGCTGCAAAGTATGTAAATTATCTTTGTTACTGCATAACCACCATGATCAGCAATATTCAGCACAATCTACTTCACTAAGGCTTGTGGCATTGGATCTATTTGGGAATATGAGGAAGTGCTAAGTCTGGCCTCCGGGTAAGCTCGGGGAGAAAAATAATCCACATCAAATTTTCATGGAACTCGCAACAGGAATGCATTGCCTTGTAAGACGGTGAATTTACATCACTGGAGATTTACAGACGAGGTTGGATAACTTTGGGCTGAGAATGACACGTAGATGGGATTAAACATCAATGAGATGTTTGAAGTAGACTCTTAAAATCCCTGCCACTTCTACGAGGGGTGATTCTAACATATTATGTGTTAATTCAATTTTAAATCAAAACACATGTATTAAGCATATCTATAATGAGAGGTGCTGTAAATCGTATCAGAAAGTTCTGAAAGATTCAATGAATCCTTATCTAACACCCAAGGAATTATTTGAGATTCTAGAGAAATAGAAAGAGGAAATCCGTTGCCTTATCCTAATTGCTTTACAACCAATTTAGTGTAAAAAGATATATCAATCGCCTAAAATCTTCTGTAGAAGTTGATAGAGAAATTTAAAAATTAGAGAATCAATGAGTTAAAATATTATGCTTAGTTGTACTTTTTATGAAGGGAGTAAAGGGCATAGAATCCCAGAGATTTACAAATTTAGATTATAGGGGGTTTGCTCACTGGTGGTGTTCAGATATGGCTAACATTTATGTAGGATTCATTATGTGCCAAGCATGTGCCAAGTGCTCGAAATAAATTTCTTGTTGGTAGATGCTATTATTATCCCTATTTAACTGACGAAGAAACTAAAATTCAGAGACGTTAGGAAACTGCTCCAGATTACACACAGATTGAGCCAGAATGGGAAGCCAAGTCTGATGGACTCCAGCATCCCTTTTCTAGCCATTAGTCTGACCCCTTTAGGGATCAACTTGCCTTGAATGGTCACTCCACTCGTTAATGTGTGGCTGCAAAGGAGTTATTTACGTGTCAAAAGAATAACAGGACTGGGCCTGTTTAACCAAAACGATGAAACAGACAAAAGAGATTGGGGATACATGGTAAGAAGGAAGAAGAGGCAGATTCCCCAGGGGCTATTTCTGATCTGGGGCCACCTCATGCTATGCAGGTAGTTTGAATTTGCATGTGATATCAAGCATGTGATTATGAATTCTCCAAGGAGATATTTTTCTCCCCCAGTCAGACCTTGGTATCCTCCCACGGATGCAGATTTTTTTCTGTAACCCATACTTTCATTAACAGTTTCACCCTTTGAGTTTCCCAGGTATACGTGCCCAGGTCTTGTTCCTCCTTCTTAAAAATTGTGGGTCCAAATCCCGGTCCCTCGCCCTCACCACAGGCCGCCATCGAAACCAGCCTCGCATGTCCGCGAATGCCCCTGATAGGCATCAGGTTTTGCTTCAGCTACTTTCATTCCAGCTCCCTCTTCCTGTCTGTTCCCTCAGGAGTATTTTTACTATATTGATAATGTAGAGATATTTTTAACAGGAACTTTTTTCACAGTATCTGCCACAATTCTGCCATATTGCCCCAAAACCCAGCTATCACTCTAGACATGAACACAATTAGAATTACTGTTAGCCTGACTTCTTGGTGGTGGTCTTAAGACTTTCTCCCATCACCATAACGGTCTAAAACAATCCTGTTTGCACCTGACTTTACAGAACCTACCAATGCCAGGCCAATTTCTTTGTTTGCTGCCTCCTACAAGCCATAACACCACAAGAGCCATACTATCACAGTTTTGAATTAAGGCTTTCCAAATAAAAGTATGTAGCTTTAAAGTATTTCTTACTCTTATCTCAAATGTTGTCTTTTAAATCCTTGTATAATAGTCCTTTTGATATGTGGAGAGAGCTGACAATGAATGTTGAAACTTAGGATGAACTGGTTCTCACTGATTTTTCTGAGTCTGTTATTTTAGGCGTTTTCTTTTTGTTTCTCTTGTAATGCAGTCTGTAGTGTGTGCCATGGATAGGCACTCTCCATCCATTTCAAACTCTTTTTAGCGTGCCTTCCTGTACTCCTGAGGTCAAAAAAGATAAAAACTACGTTTCTTAGAATCCCTTACAGTTGGAGATCTGGGTGTGATTTAGTTTCCACCATTTTGGTGCCCTCAGATGAGACTTTGAATGTGCAAGAAGGCAGTCATTTTTCTGTGACCTCTGTTGCCCCTGATGTCCGGCAGCATTGTGGAGGTGTGTAGTTTATCAGAGGCAGCTTCACCATCTGCTTTTCCCTTATGTGCTACTTCCTCATTTTAGTAAAGGCAGGAGCCCTCCAGGTATCATCCCTCTTGAAGGCTCTTACTAGAATTTCTTTCCCAATGGCTCTGAAAGACTCTTAACACCTTATTTAAAAAAACAAAACAAAACTCTGCTTAAACTAGCCACAGGGAATTCTATACCCTTTTCATGAAACCCTGACCAATACAAAGTCACCCAGGAACATTTAATTTCCCAGTCCACATCTATTACCTCAGCCAAAAATACTGTACGTTCCTAAGCTCTTTCTGATACTCTCTTCAATTGTTCTTTTTCCTTGTTTTCATTATTGCTACTTTCCCACCTTTTCATATTCAATTATCATCCACCCTATTTTGGCCTTTACAAATAATATACCTATGAGAAACATTAGTAAGCTGTTATCTCTGTCTCCTTAGTATCACTCAGCTAAAGAATATATTGTTGATTCCTTTCAGTGATTCTCTAACTCATCAACCTTAAATATGTTTTTGCAAATTTCATTTTTTTTGCAGAATAGGAGATCATAAGGCTGAACTGAATATCCTTCTGTTTCTAAGACTTAAAGAAAATACAAAAAGCTTTCATTTCCTTCTCTTGCTATAGAAACCTGTTTTCCAGGTAATACACCACTAAAAAGAGCTACTTTATCTTTTGTGAAGTCACTCTTAAATCCTATTTTTCCTAATTCAGATACTGATTATATACAAAATTCACTTTGTCTCCTTGTTTTATATTTCACGTTGTTTATACAATACACACCCAAATACTTTTTTCAATGAGCTTTTTGTAACCATAGATTAAATAAGGTTTGGTACTGATTGTGTGTGTGTACGTGTAAATGATATATTGTCTTTTTACTTCTCCGATCATGCTTGTGGGTAGATATGTAAGAATTTGCATGTGAAGGACAATATCTTAATTTGTAACATTCATTCCAACATCATGAACAAATATCTGTTAAAATTTTTGAAAATGATGTTAGAGTTTTAAAACCTTTTACAAATAGCTCATTTTTCAAAGTCACCGAAGTAAGTAGCATCTAAGAATATTTTTGAAGTGAGGCATGATGGAGGTCACAGAATCACTCCCTCAGCTCCTTGGACACTGAGCTACTGATATTTCATCTGTTACTGATTTTTAAGTCCACTGATTTTATTTCACCAGTTTCAGCAGGTAACCATCCCATGCTGCTCAGTCTGGAGGAGACTCCAGTCTTGCCGTGGGTAAAGCTTTTATCTATTCTTTTTCCACTGTGCTGGTTGCTTTGCAGCATTATTGCATTTCTGAGTTTACCAAAAACAAACTACATCTCCATGATAATTTTCCTCCAGCTGTTTCATTTGCATTTGACAAGTCATGTTATTTTTTATTTTCATAAATTTCATGCACATCTAACTGCCTCAAATTTTTTGGCTCTTGTTTTTAACATCTCATAAACATTATATAGCATTACATTCCTTCTGGGCCACTGTTGTTAAATATTTTCCCTGTGTTCAGATTCCTAATTCTCTTTCAATCTATATGCATATTTTTAATGCAAACTCCTCCTGAGGTAAGTTTTCTGTTATTAAAACAATCTCTTTTGAGTGCTATTCTTACATGCAGAAATAGGAAAATGATGATATTCTTTTTACCTACCACTTTTTATAACTGTTTATAGCTGTGATACGCTGAATAATGACAAGAGGCACATGGAAGTCACCTTGCCTTTGAGCCATCTAGGTGAGAGAGGGGTAGGAGATGAAATCAGAGAAGAACCGGAGGCAAAATAACATAGGTCCTGCATCTTAGGAAGAACTTTAGATATTTCTCCGAATGGGATGGGAAACCACTGGAGAGTTTTGAATTGAAAAGTGAAACGATCTAACTTTTTAAGATAATTATTCTGGCTACTTTGTACCAAAGGGATTTTTGAAGGCAGGTATTTAGCTTCAAATTATATTGTCGAAAATATTGTAATAACTGTGTATGGTATCAGATGGATACTAGACTTATCAGGGTGATCAGTTTATAAGTTACATAAATGTCTGATCACTATGTTGTACATTAGAAACTAATATTGATTAGACATTTATGTAACTTATAAACTGATCACCCATAGTGAAACTAATATTGTATTTCAGCTGTAATTGCAAAACAAAAATAATTAAATAGGAAAAGATGCCTTCAAAATAATAAACATGTATAATCCAAAACCTTAAAATATATATATATACTTTCCTATTTGAAAGCATTGCTTTGAAAATATATAATATTTTCCACATCTAAGAATATTATTATCCACATCTTTAGAGAATCATGGGAAATACCGCAATGAATTCGCAATGTAAATATGTCTGTATTATATAAAGAACTAAGTGCTTTTTTACAGGAACTAAAATAAAAATAAGCCACCATGCAAAAAAATTTCCAGTAAATATAGCAAAGACAGTTTTACTTATCATTTTTACATAAACACTTCAGAATCAAGCATTACATAAAATAATTTTTAAGAGTCCATATAAAATATGAAGAAAAACTCCAAGACTCTAGAGGTTAAAATTTTTTTTAAGTCATAATTTATGAAAATAAACCAACATGATAAAATGGGCAACCTCCTGGTAATCAAAAATGATATTAAAATAAAACAAGATAACATTTCATCTATTAATTTATTCCCCAAGATGTTTAATATGATAATCTACACTGGAAGCAATGGTGAAACTGGGAGAATATGTATCTCTGGGGACATTAGAAAACCATCACCATTCATTACTCCATTTATTCAAAAACTAAAATTGTACTGCATGCATTCTATTTGCTAGGCATTTAGGACGCAGAGAAATCTAAAAGATTCCTTTTCCTCATTGGATTTAAAATCATTGAGGTTGGAGTAGGTGAAGAGAAAGAAGAGAAAGGGAAAGGAGAGGAGAAAGAAAAAGAAGGAAAAAGAAAAAATGAAATAAAACATTATAGATACTATGTAGAAATATATAATGGTATATCTATGTAGATATATATAGACATGCATATGGTACAGTGGAGATATAAAGGAAGAAGGGACCAGTTCTACTTGATAAAGTCAAAGTCTTCACAAAAGAGATAATAGCAGATTTAAATATTAAAAATGTGTTTGTGTTTCAGGTAGACTAAACTGTGGGGCAGGAGGTAAATACAGCAAAGAATTCAGAGTCAAGAGGGCACCCAGGTCGAGAAGAGTGGTATGTGCTTGAGGAAAATATGCAGCATAAAATAGAATGGGGTTTTGTGAGGATGGCAGGTGGCGCTTTATGGCTGGAACAAAGGATGATGAAGGCTTGGTGAGAGAAGAGGCAGGGGAAGGTACCAGGGTTCATGATGGACGATGCTGAGATTCAGTGCTGTGCTGGCTCTGATTCTATTCTAGAAGCTGTGCCTGTCACACTGAACTGAGGTTATGTGTATATGGAGTTTTGTTACAAAGAAGGTCACAAAAAGTCATTGCAAACCTTCAGGGCATATCGATTTCATCTGAAGATTTCAGAAGGAGAATTATTTTATGTTAGCACTAACACAAACACATAACTGAGTGGACTGGACAATCCACATGAATTTTTGAGGTAAAACAAAAATCCCAAAGAAGTTATGGGCTTACAGTCTATATTGACTTTGCCTGTCAGGGGTATTTTGATAGAAAAGTTTAATAAACACCAGGTAATTAGAAATCTTTAAAGGGAGGAATAAATGGGAGCTTTCAAAGCTGGGAAGAAAATGACTGATCTCTGGGCGTCACCTGAGTAGGAGTGTCAGCCAAAGGACTGGGCAGTAAATTGCAACAGGACCGTAATCCAGGAAGCAGTGGCAAGGATGGAGAGGGCACAGACGAGCAATGTGGAAACGGCAGCATTCGCTTAGACCTCGGCATGTAGAAGATAAAGTTCAGAGGGACAAGGGAGAAGTCTAGGATGGCTCCATTTCTGGCTAGAGTTGTGACAAAGGTGTCATCCACCAAGACTTGGCATCTAGTGAAAGGTGAGGATTTGGTGGCAAACATGAGTCCACTCTGAGCAGTGGATTTGAAATGCTTGTGGGAATCTAGGAGAAGATATACAATAGGTAACTGAGTCTATGCTTGAAGTATTGAAAAGAGTCTGGTCTTATCATATAGGCTTGTGGGTCCTTAACACAAAGGGAGTAGTTGAAGCTTTGAGGACAGACTGGATTGCTACATATGAAGAGTAAAAAGACCAGACAGTCAAAGCAAAACCTTTGACCTTTGCATGCCCTTTGATCTAAGCATTCTATTTTAAAAATGCATTGTAAGGAAAAAGAAAAAGATACTTACCATGGAGTAATTTGTGATCATAAAAGATTAAAAACAACCTAATGTTGAACAGGGCAATGGTTAAATTAATACATATTGGTGAAATTTTAGGAAGTCATAAAAATGGATAAGAAGTTCATTTAAAATAACAAAAAGCTTATAATACTGAGTCTAATTCTGGCTAAAGCTTTTTTCCTTGACTACAATTCTATAAAATATATAATGATTCTATATGTACATGTGTCAGATATGTGTGTACGATATATACACATTCACATACAAACACGGGGAAAAAAGATGAGGGAAAAAAATACAGCAAAATGCTGAAACTGAAAAACTAGTGCTGTATTTTCTTCTTTTAAAAGTTTTCTAAACTTAATTTTACAATTCTACTTTAAGGAACAAACTTGCCTTTCAGAGTATACATTCTGTATTTAGTTTTCCCATCCAATTTACAAGTGATTAGCCAAATGACCAATCAATAAAGATGAGTATTTAAAGAGAGGTACATAATGAAATGAATTCCAGACATAAATTCCATTTACATATATTATCTTATTGCTCCTACGAAACTTTAAGCTGGCCACCCTACTATCGCACTGGAATTTTAACAACACTCAATAGAGCCACAGGAATCATTTAAAAAATATTTATTGAGCACCTGATAGATGTATAGATGCTACTTTGGAATGTTTCTTTAGATCAACGAATCAGTTTCTAATTTTTGAGTACATTTTTCTCTACCTATGTTCAAATGAGACTTTAAATAAAAACATCTCCCTGACCATCTAACTTGGACCTATTGTTAGTCTTATAAATTCATTTTGCACAAATTCTATTTGTTAAAAGACAGAAAGAATAAAATTTGAAAGATGTAAGAAAATAGGCAATGTTATACTTTCCTGTTGAGACTGAATGAGTACAACTTTTGTGGAAAGGTATTAGGCAATGTCTACAAATTTAAAAAATGCACATTATTTTGACTAAGTAATTCTACTTTCAGAAATAATTCCTATTACTATAATCGCATCTGTGGAAAACAACATGTACAAGGACACTTACTGCAGCATTCTTTATAATAAGAGTTGGAAGCGTCCAAAATGTCCATCAACAAAAGACTGGTTTAATAAATTAGACTACAGTTATACATTGAAATAGACAGAAATGGCCAGAATTAGACAGCTATTTTATGTACTGATATGAAAAAATCTCCGGGATTACATACGTATACTAGTTGAGCAAAGCAACGTTTAAGATTAAAATATACAAAGAATACTGCTATTTGTGTAAAAATGTTTTCACAGATGGATATAATAAAACTGGCTTTTTGCTTATAAATGCATAGACTAACCCTGGAATAATACTAGAAAGTAGTAAAAGTGATTGCTTCTGGGGAAAAGAAATGGATGGCTAGACAGATGAAGGAGGGAGCAATTTATGTGGCATAACCATGTACATTCACTGGCCACTCAAAAAAATTAAATACAGCAAAGATAAGTCAACATTCTTTTCTGAAAAAAACTAAAAATAAAATTTTAACAAAAATTAAGCTACAGAATGTACTACCACCATTCAGAGCGCTTCTCTTTTTATATTAGTTTTTGTTATTTAGCTTAGTTTTTATTCGTAAAACATGGGGGAGTGGGACCTAAAAGACACAGCTGATAGGCTTATAAAGAAACCATATTATACCCCTTCCATCACCATTCCTCACTGCCCCCACCCCCAGCCCCACCAAATGGGGTAGGCGTGGGAAATGCAAAGTTAGTTCCCACTTAATTACATGTTAGGTAATCTAATAAACACCAAACACAAAGCCCTTCGCCCCTCTGGCCTCCTCCCCCATCATCTTGTTGATATTCCCCTAGAAGTGTTGGCTACAGAATAGATGGAGGAAAAAAATTAAGTTGTACACTGATTCAGAACATTTTATTAAAATTGATTGTTTTACTATGTGGAGAAGTAGAAAGTACATATCAGCAAAAATATTTTGATTCATGTGATGGATTTCATTAGAACACAGAAACTGTCTTCTTACACCGGCATTTTTTAATGTGAGGTTCTGGCCGGCCCTTCTAGCCCATGTAGTTCTGAGAGAGAGATTCCAGGTTCCACAACAAAAATAGCACTAATTCATCTCATTCGTCACCCTTAAACTGGGAAGGCACCTTGGCAACAAAGACAAATATGACTCAGAGCTGTGGAATTCCTTTTCTTTTTGCTTATTCTCCTTCTCAGGTCTGTTCTTACCCTCAGGTATAATTTTATTGGCATCTATTTTCGGCATAGGCCAGAAACTTAGAAAACAGCAGCGATGCTCAGGCTCTCGTGCCATCGCTTACCTTTTATCATAACCTTAAATGATAATGAAACCGACCTTAAAATATAAAACGCAGATGAGATTTTGACGTGATGGAGTAAGAGGGGCCTTCCCATCGTGTCACTGGGTGAACACTGAGCTCCTGCCGTGAGCAAAGCTCAAGCCAGGCAAATAGGAACACTGCTATCCAGGGCTTGTTCTTGGGAACTGGAAGCCCAGTGAAGGAGGCCAGCCCGTTGACCATCAGCTGTGACTTGAGGCCAAGTGAAAGCTGATGCCTCGAGGCATGAATGTCAGCTCACAGAGGAGAGAGGAAAGAGGAATTCTGACTGGGGTGAGGAAGCGGGAAAGCTGCAGACAGGCGCTGAGCCTTCCAGGCGTGGAAGGGTTTTAATAGGTTTCAAGAGAGGAGCTGGACAGACAGTCCAGGCTGAAGGAAGAGGAGGAACAAAGGGAAAGACACATGGGAGGGAATGACGGAGCAGGATCCAGCTCTGGCAGCGCTGGGGCTGGGGCTTCGGCTGCTTACAGGGTGTACAGAAAAGAACATGAGCCTAAAAACGCTCCATCAGTGAGGGCCATGCTGAGGGCTCAGGGCTGATGCTGTGGGCCACAAATAGCCAGGGAGAGTTTTCAAGGGGCTTGGCAGAACCCCATGATCTTTGTGTTTTAAGAAAGCACTCTCAGTGCTGAGAAGGATGGGTTACAGCATGTGGTGGCAGGGAGAACAGCTGAGAGGCCATGATACCGTCCAGGTGAGAGATTATGAAAGCCCAAATTAGGTGGGGACGCAGAGGAAAGAAAGAAGATTAACTTGGTTGGTTGTTTGGGGGGGGGGGGGGGGGGTTCCGTTGGGGTTTAAGGACCCCCTTGAAAAAACAAATCCCCCAGATGTCCAGTTTTAAGGATTTTGACACCAAAACCGAAGAATGGTAATAGAGAAGAGAAAAAGAAAGATTTTTCTGGAGGCATCCTCTAGTCTGAATCACATTGATAAATTCGTTAGTTTATTTAATAAGTATTTTTAAGGGCAGTACGCTAGGCACAGGAGATACAAACAAGAAAAAGACAATTCCTTTCCTCAAGAAGATTGACAGTTTAATAAAAATACAATTACATTAATCTGTGATAAGTGCTGTGTGGAAATAATTAAAGGGTGCTTAGAAGAGTATATCAGTGTCCTTTTGCCACTCTCACAAATGACCACAAATTTGGTGGCTTAAAACAACACAAGTTCCTTTTCTTAACAGTTCTGGAGGCCAGAAGTCCAGAATGGATTTCGCCAGGCTGAGGTGTGCTGCGACCACACTCCTTCAGGAGGCTCTCGGGAGCATCTGTCTCTGCCTTTTCCAGCTTCTAGTGACCACGTGTACCCTTGACCTTGTGACCTCTTCCTCCAAAGCCAGGGACATAGCGCCCTCTCTCTCTGACTCAGCTTCTCTCTGCTTCTGTCACACAGCCCTCTCTTCGTCTGTAATCAAATTTCCCTCTTACAGGAGACTTGTAAGTACATTTAGGGCCTACCCTGTAATCCAGGATGATCTCCCCATTTCAAGAACTTTATCATGAAATGCTGTGTCTGGTGCTTTCACTTTCTGCAAAGGCCCTTTGCCATATAAGGTAACATTCACAGATTCGAGGGATTAGGACCTGGCAATCTTTAGGAGCCATTATTCAGCTAACTACACGGGATATAGAGAAAAGGCCCCTAATCTGGCCCCTTTATCCTGAAGGCAATGGTGAGCCACCAGAAATTTAAAGTGAAGGAGTTACCTAGTAAGATGTGATTTTGGAAAATTAATTCAGGACTTCTGAAGATGCAGATTGAAGAAGTGCCTGGAATAATAATAATAAACCCCTATAATAATTCAGGAGAGTTTTGATTAAGACAGTAGTAATTGAGTTGGGTGTATTGGAGAGAAATTAAGACAATGTCATTAACAGTTCTTTATGGATTGTTGTATGCAATAAATGGTTTCCGGTGTGGTCAGGTGCCATACTCCAAGATTCGTTATACAAGAGCAGAAGCAGATTTGGGAGAAGGTTGGAGGAACCTTAGGCCAGGAGGGAAATTTTTATCTAAGAAAAAGTATGTTCTGAGAATTAACCAATTTGCTTGCCAACTGTTTTAGATTGCAATCCATTCTTGGAGCCTGCCTCTAAGAACAAAAACAATTCTATCACACAACTTCTATCGCTAAATGTTATCTTCACGTTCTTAGAATAGAATCTAAGGATGTTAAGGAAAAATAAATATGTAATTAAAGTAGAATTTTTTTTTTCTTCTGGACTGGAATCATAAACTGTCAATGCTATAAAGAGTCTTAGCAATCATTTTCTGGCCAAGAGTTCTCAGCTTTTTTCCCCCACTACCAATACCCAGTTGATGAGTTGAGCAAACACTCTTGGTTACTTCCAAGCACAGCCACTCTGATTCATCCTTTTCCTCCCCCATTACAAGAGTATATTAGAACAAATTAAGAGTTATTTATCAGAATAACTAAATCATTTTTTTTTTTAGTTAAATAAGTGTATAATGTGTAACTAGCTACTGCGAGACAGCTCCCACAACCAATAGCAACAGGTCATCACAATACCACATGAGAACCACGGTTTTGGGTCCCTAATCCACTCAAGACGAACGCATCCAGAGCAGTGGCGTGCCTGTCACCGACCAAGTTCATTAGTACAGTTCTGACTGAAGCCCTGTTTTGTGATTTTTCAGTCCACTGCTGCTTCCAATATGCCATCCTCATCCATTCCTTCTCTAAAGACTGCCTCCACCCTCATTTGTCCATCCAGAAGGACAAAGGCTCAGAGAAGCAGCAAAACCTTTTTTTTTCTTTTTAAGTAAAATCATATTTTTTCACGTTCCATCCATCTCGAGTCCCACAGAGTCTCCTTGCCATCACCACGTCCCCAGGGCTCCCCATCCTCCCTGCTCTCTCCCTCCTTCGTGCCGCATGCACTTAGTCTGCACTGCACGCTTCACAATCGTATTATATCTACATTGCCTTGTCCTCTAATTTCCTCATAGGCGCATCTCTTGTCTCCTTTCTAGATTTATGAGGGCCTCGTAGAGTTTTCGCAGCTCAGTACTCAAAAACCAAAGAGGTGATGTATGGTATGGAAGCTAAACTGCTGAGACGTTCAGAACAGAGATGTATGCTGTTTTATTTGACAAGACTGAAATCTCTCGCCTCTGCAGTGCAGAGATCTGTTATATATTCTTCAGTTGTTCTACATGTGAAGATGAGAAAGAGAATTTTGTCTCAGCTTCAGAAACAACCTATTGGCTCCCATAAACTAAGGAAAAACAAAACACCTTTAGATTCTCATGCTCCTAAAACCTAAAGTTTTAGGTTTGATGCTTCTTGTTCCTTTCCCCGTAGAGATCTATTTTATCATTGTTTCCTGGATATTGAATCCTTTTCGTTTATTTGTTTGTTTGGTGTTGTTTACTTGTGTCCTTGAAATGCTATGTCTGGTGCTTTCACTTTCTGCTATCTTGGTCTTCTACAGTACAGCAGGTATTTCTGATCAGAATCTGTGTGATTGAGGCAAGATATAGACAGGATTCTTCAAATTGTGTATGTAACACAGCTACTGAAAATCTCAAAGGGACTTACTCTTCAATAATGTGTGTGAGCTATTCCCTTACATTTTAGTAAAGCTTGGATAATGCTCCCCAAAGGCTATAAATAAAATTAGGTCGTTTTAGTGGCTTTCTTTCCACCTGAATTAATTTACTTCCATTGTAGAGGCCCCGCTATTCAGACTGTTTTCATTTTTTAAAGACAGGGTTGGTCTAGGAGATGAGTAAGGCAAAAATTCAGAGAAAAACACAGGCAGAATTTTGAACGTAATATCCCATTCTGCTAAATCAATACTCAATCTGTGGTAAGTAACACTGGCAGGATGCCAATCCATAAAATAAACCACAAAATGCTATAGCATACATATTCCAGTGTCTGCTATGCTTCTCAGGCAAACAGCATTAAATCGAAGGATGGCCCTTCTTCATAGTATACAGTTTAGCTTGTGCATGATAATTGTGAATTAAAATGTTTTTTTCATTTCATTATGTGCCCAATATTGGTTTAACACTGTGCTAGGCCCAATAATAGGGAAATAGGTATGCATACAATTTTAACACAAGGTATTAAATTTTATGACAAATACAGGTAAAGGATGTTATGGACACATGTAGGAGAGGCACCTAACCAAGCCTAGGGCCATTAGAGACAATGCCCCGAGGTAGTGGTAACTGAATTGAGCACTGAAGGACAAGGACAACCAGAATGTGAAGAGATGTTTCTGACAAAGGGAATATGTGCAGTCATAAAGGCAAAGGGGTATAAAAATCTCAGGAAATGATCAATAGTTTAGTAGAAGTAAAGGTAGAAGGCTTAAGGCAGACAGGTAGAAGCTAAAATTTCAACAAGGTCGACCAGAAACAGAACACGAAGGTCCTTACCCCCTAAGAATCTGGTCAGAGGGAGGGAGCATGACCCTCTGAGTTCCAAGGAAGGGGAAAACGGTGTAACTCTGAAACTCTTATAGAAAGTACATGAAATTATCAAGTAGATGGTAAAATACCAGTCACAGTCCTTTCTACACAGCAATGGAGAAAAATCAAGTTTTTTTTAAGACAGAAAAAACACACCCACAGATTATAATACATACTACTACCAAATTCAGACATTTTGATCACACTACCTATGTGGCCTTTAAGCCATAGTAAAGATATTAGAAATTTGTCCAGAAGGCGTCCACTGAAGGGTGTTAAGCAGCAGAGCAATGAAATGAGATTTAAGTTTTTAGAAGATTACAATGACATTGTTGAGGAGGCTGAATTCAAGGTATGCCAGGCTGGAGTTAGGGAACTATTCTGACAATGCAAGGGTCTGAACTTTGCTGGTAGAAGTAGGCAAAGAGAGATTTAGCAGATCAGATCAAGAGAATTTGCAATCCAATCCAACAGAGGGGTGAGACAGAAGAAAATCTCCAGATTGTTCCACCTAAGTTTCTGATTTAGGCCACTAAATGAATGAGGAAAACATAGGTTAAGAAACACAGCAGGAAGAGATCAATGTGCTGGAAAGAAAAAGAAGATTTCATCTAGGGACATCTGGAGCCTTCAGAGCCTCGAAGACCAGCAGATGGAGATGTCCCGAGGCTACCGACATAGAGGAATTTGAAGCTAGAGATAGACATTCAGGATTCATTGACTCGCCTACTCAAGACTTTTGCTCCAGTAACTGTCTCGTCTCCTGTGTTCTGTTGTCTGGTGGGTTGGTTGGTTTAGAATGTTGGTTCTCTACTAGATTTTCCTCTTCAGCATAAAAGCATGTTACTCTCCCATCTGAAAAAAATCCTTCTCGTCTTCACTTCTTCTACCAACTACTGCCCCATTTCTTTGTTCCTTTTTAATTCCTCTTTGCTTGATCATTTCGTTTCAATTTTGCTCCTCTCCTCCCCTAACTCTTTTCATTGGAACGCCCAGGGTTCAGTCATTCGGTCCCCGACTTTTTCTCTTCTCTATACACATTCATTCCTTTAGATATCTCATCCTCTACCATATATATGTCTATGACTCCAAAATGTACATCTTCAGCCCAAAATGTTCTCTTAAAATCCTATTTATAACATCTACTTGCCATCTCCACTGGGGTAGCTAATAGCCATCTCAAAGTCAAACTCTCCAAAACTCAACATTTGATCTTCACTGTGCCAGAGCTGCTCTTCCTACAGCCATTTTCAACTCAATTGATAAACAACTCCATCCTTCCAGTTGGTCAGGCCTAAAACCATGTTATAATCTTTAACCTCTCTCTCTCATACCCTACCTACATCTAATCTATTAGGAAATCCCTTTGGCTGGACCTTTAAAACAGCTCCAGATTCCAACCATTTTTGACCACCTCTATTATTACCTTCTTTGTCCAAGCCATCGTCATCAGCTCTCACTTGGATTATTGTAGGAGCTTTCAAACTAGTCTCACGGCTTCTACCCTGGCATGTACGCATGTGCACACATGCACACTATCCTTCAGCCAAAACGAACCTTTGAAGTATAAGTCAGATGATGTCAGTCCTCAGCAGAAAAGTATTGCAGTGGCTAACCATTTCACTCACCCAAAGGGCATAAAACAGCCTACAAAACCTCGTATGATGTGGGCCCCCACCGACTGTTCGGTCTCATCTATTTCCACCCTCCCCTCAACACTGGCTCCATCCACACTGGCCAGGCAGACCCCAGGCCTGCCTTGGAGCCTTTGCATTAGCTCTTCCCTCTGCCTAAAACACTCTCCCCAGATGCTATGGCTGACTCCCTGCATTCTTCACGTCTGCTCGAAAGTCGGTTTCTGAGAATAACCTTCATCACACTCTTATAATTACAACCCACCTCCCCAGAATTCCTGACCTTTCTTACACTCTTCTATCCTTTTTTCTTTTCCACAGTACTTTTATAATACCCAGTGTAATTCACTTATTCCGTGTTTATTGTTTATTGTCTCTTTCAACTCCTAGCAATGTCACTAGAATGTAAGCTCTACAAGGCAAAAACCTTTGTTCTGTTCATTAATGTATCCTCGTGTATAGAACGTGGCATGTGCATAGTAAATATGTGCTGAATAAATGGAAATAGTTGAAGAAGCCATATTCATTATAGAGAGAAATAACAGAAGCGAATGGACTAAGGGCAGAACAATTGTGTACTCCTCCTTTGAAGGGACTGATAGGGGAAGAGAGTCCCATGAAGAGGACTGAGAAGAACAGAACAGGGTGGTTGGAAAAAAAATATAAGAGAACAGTGTGTCCAAAGCCAAGGGAGGAGAATATTTTAAGCAGCAGGTCAAGCTCTGTGAAAAGCGGGGTAGGGTGAGCCCCCTGGCCCTCCTGAAGCCACTTCCCCTCTTCCCTGCTTTGCTGGCAAGCCTATGCCTTTTAGCCCTCCTTCATCTCCACATACCTGTGCTTTCTCTGCATCTTACACAAAACCTTCCTGTTGTAAACAGTTCTCTTCAGTTACAAATATCTCTGCATTCATTCTTTGGAAGAAAGCTCACCAGTACCAATTACAGTTTTTATACAGTCTAAGAGGAAATTTAACGGCCCTATTTTCCCTAAGACTTGTTTAAAGCTTACTCATGAAGCTATCACTCTGTATTTTGTTGAG
>NW_011888880.1:3524759-3539553 GCF_000151845.1 Pteropus vampyrus | reverse complement strand
TTTATTGTTTATTGTCTCTTTCAACTCCTAGCAATGTCACTAGAATGTAAGCTCTACAAGGCAAAAACCTTTGTTCTGTTCATTAATGTATCCTCGTGTATAGAACGTGGCATGTGCATAGTAAATATGTGCTGAATAAATGGAAATAGTTGAAGAAGCCATATTCATTATAGAGAGAAATAACAGAAGCGAATGGACTAAGGGCAGAACAATTGTGTACTCCTCCTTTGAAGGGACTGATAGGGGAAGAGAGTCCCATGAAGAGGACTGAGAAGAACAGAACAGGGTGGTTGGAAAAAA
This sequence comes from Pteropus vampyrus, assembly GCF_000151845.1. Lineage (NCBI taxonomy): Eukaryota > Metazoa > Chordata > Mammalia > Chiroptera > Pteropodidae > Pteropus > Pteropus vampyrus. Next base: position 3,539,253 of record NW_011888880.1, on the reverse strand, counting down.
AATATAAGAGAACAGTGTGTCCAAAGCCAAGGGAGGAGAATATTTTAAGCAGCAAGTCAAGCTCTGTGAAAAGCGGGGTAGGGTGAGCCCCCTGGCCCTCCTGAAGCCACTTCCCCTCTTCCCTGCTTTGCTGGCAAGCCTATGCCTTTTAGCCCTCCTTCATCTCCACATACCTGTGCTTTCTCTGCATCTTACACAAAACCTTCCTGTTGTAAACAGTTCTCTTCAGTTACAAATATCTCTGCATTCATTCTTTGGAAGAAAGCTCACCAGTACCAATTACAGTTTTTATACAGTCTAAGAGGAAATTTAACGGCCCTATTTTCCCTAAGACTTGTTTAAAGCTTACTCATGAAGCTATCACTCTGTATTTTGTTGAGGCCAAGGGAGGATTTGTACCCATGTGCATAAACAATTTAGGGCTCATCACCTGTATATAAAAAATTTTTAAGTACCTCATTTTCTTTCTGAAACTGTTAACATATGTTAAAATACTTATAACTTAGGGGAAGCTCAGAGTTGAAGATTTGAAATTATTCAAGAAATGTTTAGGTAACAGAATATTGTCATGGACTAACAGACTTTTTGAAGGTATTTTGTTGTTGTTGTTGTTGTTGTTGTTGTTGTTGTTGTTGTTGCCCTTGTATGTCCTCAGCCTTCCATGGAGGTGAACTGAGGTTTAGTAGTCTAATCAAAGAAATAGTCCAATATAATAATTAAGGTTCAAGTACCTTCTCTGAGCAGGGTAACCTCCACTTATTCATTCAGCAACATTTAAAGAATAGTGAAGACATCCACTTCCCTAAGTACTTAGAAAGAAGAGTCCATATAAATAACTACAGTACAAGTACTACCGGATTTACAGCCAGACACAGTCATCTCTAGAACTATCCTATATTCTATACCCAGCCACTCTTCCCACCATATGTTAGATTTGTCCCATCTATGCTAGTACAGGATGTTATAAAAACCTCAAACCTACCCAGAGTGGATTGGTATTGGCTGGATGTTGTAGGGATGCTGAGGGTAAAGCTAGTGGCCTCGAGTCAACAGGGGTATCTCACTGAGGCTATATAGCCAGAGACACAAGGCTAGATACTCACCACCTGCATCCTGACCTACAGCTCTGGGTGCTCCCTATTCCAAAAGGAACATATAGCACTGGTCCTATTTTCAATACCAACTAGTTCTCTCTCTTGCTGCTCAATCTTGAAGGAAAAGAATCATTAAGTTTTTCTCTCTTTATAAAGGATAAAAGACAGTAAATCCACCCTTTGTTAGTTGAAAAACAATTAAGTCCCTAGCCTCTATGAAATTCAGGAGTAGCTTAGAAGTAGTTATAATGTACAGAGAGAATAAGAATGAGAATACTAAAGAATTAAATGCCTTCTTTGATACTTTGAACAAAGCAAGTAATTTATCTTTAGCAACTTAGAATGTTTAGTTATTTAGAAGGGGGTCTAATTTTCTAAGGAAATGTCACTAGAGCTGTTACTCATTATCCTAAATATTTGGTAAGCATATACTTTAAAAAAAAAAGTTATCAGAACACTATGTTTATATAGTATGTCATACTGAATATAAAATTTTCTCAATGGGTCATATTTTTATTTTGATAGCACATAAGCCTCCAAAATGAAGTTTAAAGAGACAGCTCGGGAAACTTACTCCCAGTTACATTTGATGGAGTTGAAGGATGAAGACAGGAAGGCAGAGGAAGGGAGGAACATGGTGGCGTCATGAAGTGACTTCTGTAGTGCGCTAAAATGACCATTTGAAAATCAGTTATCAATTCACAATAACGACAGCAACACAATAATAAAGATAACACACTAAAGAAAAAAATGTTAAAATACGAATGTAGAATAAAAAACAAGATCTAAGCAAATGGAATGACATAACATGTCCTTGCACTGGGTGACTCGGCACAGTGATATCCTCCCAGAACCAGTAGAAATCGAATGTAGTCCCAATTAGAATCTCAGTAGGGTTTTTCATTTTGTTTTCTGCTCTTGGGAATTAATAAAATGATCATAAAGTTTATAAGAAAAAATTAATAGACCCTAAAAAGCCAATAAAACTGTGAAAAAGAAGAACAGTAAGGGGAACTTGTCTGGCCTGATATCAGAGCACATTTTAATGCTACCATAGCTTGACAGGATAACAATATAGAAATAGACAAAAAGATCAGAAGAGAACAGAGAATCCAGAAATAGATCCACACATGCAGACTTTAATATACGACCAAGGTAGTGTTTCAATTCAGTGAAAAATGACAGAATATTAATAAATGATGCCAACAGAATTGGCTATCCACATAGAAAAAGCAAAGGTATAACCATGTGTCACATATGTAAAAAAAAAAATTCAAAAGAATTAAAGACTTAAATGGAAAAATATAAAATGATAAAATTCTTAGAAGAAAATCTATAAATTACCTGTAACTTCTAAGGACAGGGAAAACTTTCTTAACCAAGACAGGAAACCCAAAAGCCATGTAAAAAGAAAAGACAGTGATTATATAAGATGTTAACGTCCCAAATTATAAAAAGTTACCATAAACAATTGAATAGAAAATTTATAAACGAGGATGAAATGCAGTACAGATGTCAGACAAATATCTATACAAAGCTCTTTGATACACAGGTAAGAAAAAGATAAACAGCCCAAGAGAGAATAACATGAATTGCTTAGGACACAAGCAAGCAATTCAGAGAAGAGTCCGGTTAAAAACAAACATATCGACTGATGCTCAGAAATACTTGCAGAAAGGAAGGAAAATTAAATTCTTGCCATCAAACTGGCAAAAATCAAATGCGACAAACTTGTGGGGTATCGTGGTTAGAGATTAAAGGGGGATGGCACTCTTACACGATGCTGTGGGCGTGTAAACAATAACAATCTTAGTAAGCAATCTGGCAAAATCTGTGAGAATTCAAAATACAATCCTTTTAAAACTTCATAATTTTGAATCATGTGAATTTAACACCTACTCATATATATATTTAAATATATCCTTCAACCCAGTGTCCTATTCCTACAAATATTTTCCATAGAAACAAAAGCACTCACCTATAAGAATAGTGTACTACAATCTTTATCGCAGTATTGCTTTTCTCAGGTCAGTAGTAATGTAGAGAAGGAAGAAGGTGGAGAGGGAGAAGGAGAGGGAGGGATGGGGAGAGAAAGAAAGAAGAGAGAGAGAGAGAATTCCCAGCAATAGGCAAGTGGGAGACTAAATTATAACTGTGATAGAATAGAACTTCTAAGAATGAATTCAAGTTGATGTGGAAGGCGTCCCACAAAATATTACTGAAGTAACTAGCAAGTGGCAAAAAACTATACGATGATGGTCTTGTTTTATGACCAAAAAATAGCTCCTATATAAATGAATGTATATCTATCTCTTTATATAAAAATATATACATGCATGGATACATAAATACATATATACAGTTACACATGTGTATGTTTACAAACTATCTTAACAACTATACTCCTTAACATGGGTTACCTGGGGTTAGTTGACAGTGGGAGATGCAAGTGAAAAATAAATTTTAAAAAAGACTACAACAATTCAAAAAGAATATGATTCTATTTATGTGAAATTTAGAAGAGATAAATGAAAAGAAAAACATTGAAAATGAAAACGTAACCAGTGAATTTATGTGGCAATAACTGACTTTCCCAGATACAGCTTACTAAAGGACCCAGCTGCTTCTGTCAAATCAATTTCCATAGAGGCCAGTTGCTGCAAAATGTAAAATATAACCAAACTTGCCTATCTTTTCTGTTTTTGTTTTCCTCTAAAAAACTTTAAAAATTTTTCCCTTTTAAAAACAATTTTTAAATGATCATGGAAATGCAAATTAAAGTCATAATGAGATATCACTTTGCACCTGTCAGAATGTCTATCATCAATGAATTAAATAACACATGTTGGTGAGGATGTGGAGAAAAGGGAACCCTCGTACACTGTCGGGGAAATTGCAAATTGGTACAGCCACTATAGAAAACAGTATGGAAGTGACTCAAAAAATTAAAAATAGAGCTGCCATATGATCCAGCAATACCACTTCTGGGTATTCATCTGAAGAAAACAGAGACACTAATTCAAAAAGATAGATGCATCCCAATGTTCATTGATGCATTACTTTAAATAGCCAAGATATAGAAGCAACCTAGGTGTACACTGCCAGATGAATGAATATAGAACAATACTCGGCCATGAAAAAGAATGAAACCTTGTCATTTGTGACAACATGGATATTTCTAGAAAGTATTATGCTAAGTGAAATAAGTCAGACAAAGACAAATACCATTTTAAGAGGTACAAACTTGCAGTTATAAAATAAATAAATCATGGGAATGTAATGCACAAAATAGGAAAAATAGTCAGTCACAGCATAACTTTGCACAGTGAGAGTTACTAGACTTATCTTAGTGATCACTTCATAAGATATATATGTTGCATCACTATGTCGTACACCTGAAACTAAGGTTAACTGTACTTTAATAGAAAAAATAAAACTTCATGTATTTACTTGTACTTTTTTTTTCTGTAGACGTGATATTGCTGAACTGTCTTTTTCTGTATGACAATGTCAATTTTCTTGGTGGGTTTAATCTGTAAGGATTTTTCATAATCACTTTTACATTAACAGTTATTTCTGCCATCTTAATTCCTGTTCTCTATTTTTAAATATCTTTCTCTCTTACTATTTTCCATTGAATGGATCAAAGTTACTTATGCTAGCTGTGAAGTTTGTGCTCTATTTTTCTTCTCTGGTGGTTATTCCTAACTTATTAAAACCTAAGCTTAGGTTTGTTTTTCTCTATCAATTTCTAAATTTAATCGATAACTATATCTCCTTTGCAAAAGACACCACTCACTTAACATGCTTTTAATGCTTCTGGTTCCCCACCCTTCAGCAGTTTGTTATACTCTAGAATTTGAACTAGATTACTATACATTTTCTTCCTTTGGACATTCCTCGTTTAGACAACAGATCTTACTGAGTTGATTACTCTCCAGTAGTTCTCATTTAGAGTACCTTCTTTGGAGTTGTTAATCATTTTGTTGGAATACTTTCACCAAGAGTGTTCTCAAATTATGTCTGTGTATAGCATGACTTTTAAGGCCTTTTGTGCCATAGGACATCTTTATTTCACTCGCACATTTCAATGACGGTTCAGCTAGATATAAAGGTCTAGACTCAAAAAATGGTTTTTTTAATTCTTTGGAAATATTACTCCAGTGTTGCTATTAAAATGGTAGATGTGAATCTAATTCTTGTTCCTTTATAGATGACCTGCTTCTTTCCCTCTGGAATTGTTTCCTTTGCTTAAATTTTATCCAAGGATGTCAGTATTGTTATTTTCTCTTGTTTGGTACACAATAAGTTCATTCAATCTTTTTCTAATTGTGGGGAAATTGCAATTAGCAGTTCTTCAAATATTTAACTCTTCTTTATTTTTTTTTTTTCTCTTTTAGGGCCCCTATTAATCAGATATTGACACATTCTATTTTTTAAACCCTTTAATTTTTCTCTCATTTTTTTAGTTCTTTGTTTCTTCTTGATGCCTTCTGGGAATGTTTCAAAATCCACTCCATCTCACTAATTCACTCATCAACTGTATTCATTCGACCCAGACATTAAGTTTTTTTTTTTTAATTTCTATTATATCTGATTGGTTCTTTTTTATAACTTCTTGGCCCTGTTTAATGTTTACAATGCCCTCCTCTATACCCTTGAGAATATTAGGATTACTGTAAGGTCTTGTTTCTCTGGCTCATTAATTCTGCTCTCTCTAGAATTAGTTGTTCAGTTTGTGATCTCTCCTTCCCAATGCTTTACATTGGTGTTCTTCAGATATCTCTTTATTCTTCCTGTTTCTTTTGGAGAATCAGCTATAGTTTATATGTTGAGTTCTCAGTTCCATCCATATCCCACTTGCTTCTGAGGCATCTCCAGAATGAGACTCAAAGGAGGAAAACCACAATTGCTATAAGTCCCCCATCTTGACACTCCTACATCATAAACTAGACTTAAGACCCTCAAGATTTAGTCTGATTTAGTTTCTTCTCATGTTCAGTAGAATTAGACTATGTCACAGGATCACCAAACAATTTCCATTTGTTTATGGAAAGAAATAGTTTTCTAGGCACATGAGAGGGATAATAATGGCAAAGAATGGCAAATAATGATGGAAAATGTAATAATTTCTGAAATTTCTTGGAACCTTAATACTTTGTGATTGTTATAGTGAATCTTATTTTCCTTCTTCCCCTTCATAGACCCTTATGAGGTAATTTCTTAATTCGAAAATTATTAAAATTTAGTTTTGAAGATTTCTTAACTGAACCATATCTGACCACCAAGATAACTGGAAAGGTTTTTTACAAAACCAGTTTGGATATTTCTGATCTAAAAATGTAGTAAGAATTGGTTTGATGTGTTCGATGGAACTATTTCTGTCTTGCCTCCATGTTCTTGATGGAGATAAAATACAAATATTGATATTTGTATCTTACCAGATACCTGTACAAATATCTAGCCTTTTCTATTGATCTAACACTCACTTATTCAAAAATATTTGTTGAAAACTTGCCATATGCTTGTTCTTGTTGCCAGGTGCCCAGCAAGAAAGACACAGTTCCTGCAGTCACAGAGCATTCGAGTCTAACAGAGAATCCAGATTGAATATAGGTTCTGTTAGAGCAGGGATTTTTTTCGTGTTGTCTTCCAGTGTATTCCAGGCACCTAGAACAGTGTAAATATTGTTCAAATGTTAAGTGACTAAATATTTAACACTAATTGCAAGTGTGGGGAGCATTATGGAGGGAAAGTACAGATGTTGTGGAGTAGATAGAAATGAGAGGCCTTAGCTGCTCTAGGGGGTTGTATAGAGCTAGTTCTCTTTAGAGGGGTTCATGCAGGCTCAGTTAACCAATCGGTACCTCTTTTCTATTCAGGCCACCCTCCTACTAGGTATGTAGGCTTCGGTCACCTTAAATTTTTTCAGTAATTGATTTCTGTAAATGAGAAGTTAGACAGATTGCTTAACAATACTATGTGTTTATAGAAATAAAAGAAAAATCACAGTTTAACAGATTTGTGTTTCCTGCTTCTTGTCTGCCCACGCCCATGCCCCCACCCCATTTTCTTTTCTAACTTGCAGATGAAGGAGCATCTATGCACCCTTGTGATGATACCTACTGTGGACCTTTCCCAGAATCTGAGCCAGAAGTGAAAGCTGTAGCTAATTTCCTTCGAAAACACAAAAAGCACATTAAGGCTTACCTCTCATTTCACGCCTATGCTCAGATGTTGCTGTATCCTTATTCTTACAAATATGCAACAATCCCCAATTTTAGCTGTGTGGTAAGTAAGTATTTGACCCTGTACATGTGTGTTGGGCTTCACGCTTCTTTTCTAATGCTAAGATGGTTCTAAGTAGTAATGATAAAGCGAATACATATTGTGTTTATTCTAATAAGCATTTTATATATTTTAACTCATTTTTTCATAAGCAGATAAGATAGGAAACTATTATCTCCATTTTACAGATGAGAAAATTGACACCTAGAAAAATTAAATAGACTACAAACACAGTTACTAAGTGTCATAGCAAGATTCAGCTCCAAATCTAGCTCTAGTATTGTTGTTTTTAACCACTGTGCTATGTTGTTTCTCAAATGCAATCATTTCAAATCTATTTACATTCTTACCACAGGTCACACAGAAAATGTCAGTATGGATTTGATTAGTATTACAGCTTTGGTCACATGTGCAGGGCTGTGATTAACTTTATTGAGCAAATAATTGCTCATAAATTATGGTCTGACTCTCATTAATTAAAAGCAAGTTTTAATTTATTTGCTTAATGCTACTTGCTTAATGCTATTTGCTTAATGCTACTAAGTCTCTGGGCACATATCTGACAAGGTAGTGGTAAGAAATAACAGCCTTTCAGGCATAAGATTACCTGAAAGTGAAAAAGCAGTGTTCCTTTCTCTCTTCATTTCAGAAACTCAACAAGCTATCCACTGTAGGCATAATTCCTAGTAAAGTGAGCCTGATTCAGAACCTACAGTATCTAAAGGCCTACCAAGTTCAAGACCAGGCCAAACTAAGATACAGTGAGGAAGCGGAGCAGAGGGAGCAGTGATCATGAAGAAGCACAGGAGGGCTTTGGGGTTGCTGCTAACTGTCTGTGCCTTTACCTGGCTGGTGTTTCATGAGTGTGTGCAATTTGTGATCATTCATTGAACTTTAAACTTAAAATTTGTATTCTTTTCTGTATGTTATACTTAAATTTTTAAAAGTTTTATAAAAGAGAAGCATCCATTTCTCTCTATATACCTTAACTCTAAATCCTGCACCAGTTACCTGAGGTTGCAGTCCAGGACTAGAAGGGTTGGGGAAGGTGAGGAGGTCAGGAGATGGCCTGAGAGAAGACTTACATTCTGTCCAAAAGAACTTTGTTCTTGGCATTCCAAGCAAGAATTCTGAGCAAATTCTCTCCCTTGACTAATATTATGAATGTAATAGTTCTATTTGACAGTGCCATTCTTCAGCTGCTCTGCTGGTCAAATAGGCATTTTGTTGGTGGGTGGTGGTGGTGTTGACCTAGCATCCTAACCACCACGTATCACAATGTTTCTATAGGCAAACGTTTAGCCTTTTCTAAGTTGGGCACAGTGTCTATTTATAGTCTCACAACAGATTATATAGGGTATATGATATATTAAAACTATTACATGAGAATGTTCTCCATATTTTGAATTTATCTTTCCACCAAGAGTTAACCTATTTTCTTTTTGTCTTGGTTTGGAGGATGTGGTATAAAGAGTAGATTAGTTGTTCACAGCCAAGGATAGATTTGCCTCCCAAGGGATATTGGACAATGTTGGAGACATTTTTGATTGTCACAACAGGGCTGGGGGATGCTATTGACATCTAGTGGGTAGAGGCCAAGGATGCTGCTAAACATCCTGTGATGCACAGGACAGCCTCCCACAGCAAAGAATTATTCAGTCCAAACTCTCAGTAGTGCCACTGTCGAGAAATCCTGTTAGTGGGTTACATATAAATCATTAAAAACAGGATTATAATTCTCCAGGTCATCTCTGAGTGTTAACCAGAGACCATTAAATTCTATTAAAATTGTTCAAAAACATTCCATCAATATATAGGAGTCTGTGTTTCTGCTAGCATTTTTTAGGTCATTCATTAAGTTGCTTTGGATATGCAAATAAAAAATATTCTCCTTAGCTGAGGTCTGATAAGTGAAGCCAGGGTCCTTTAGGACAATTGGAAAGAGAAAGCAAAGAGAAAAGAGGAAGTACTTAAGCTCTCTCAAATAGGTGTCTAGCTGTGCCACCCAGGAAAGTAATCCTCAGAAAATGTGCTGAAGTTTCCACTTTTTGTGGAAAGATCATATCTAAACCTCTTATCTATATGCAACTGTACTGAGTAGCAGAAATGCAGTGAGCTGAAAAGGCTAAACCTACGCACACGTTTTGTGTAAACAGGCAAAGTGGATATGTATTATTTCTTTCTTAATGGATTTTTCCCCTCTGTTTTAGTCATCTGTAATAATGAGGAACAAAAGTCTCTTCACTAGCAGAATGCAATAATCTTCTAAATGTAGAAATATCTGCCCTTGCCATGGGATATTTGTGACCATTGAATAAGATGTTAGTTAGAATCTTAAAACATTCTCCATATTATGGATACCTCATTATGGTGTTTACATCCTTTTTAATACTGGCTCCTGAGAGGAGACTACCATCACCGGTGAGATCAATAATAAACTGTCTGCCAGGTTCTGGAGCCTGGTCCCTGAATATCCATGAGGGGTGGCATTTTCTGCAAATGCTGCTTTATGCATCCCTGAGGCGAATGAAGACAGCAAGCGGAAGCTGGGTCCAACACACAGCTCCACGTTGCCTAGAGTGCCTCAATTGATGTTTTAAATTATTTATAGGCTAATTGAAATGGGATCATTGTACACTGGTTTCCACATACTGCTTTTTCTCTCACCGGTCATACAATACTTCTCTAACTCCTTGTTGAAACCAGTGTTTTTATGCCATTTGAAAATGTTTTCGAGGGTAGTCCATATCATTCTAGCTCATGTTAGAATGTTTACCATTTTCGTGTTTTGATCACGTTGAGCATTTCAGCATTGGTGGGAAGAATTCCACCTCAGAATTTCTACATCTCAGCACTACCTGGCTGAGCTCTGTCAGGCGTACGTAACCTTAGCAGTCATGGAGCATTCTGAAATTGTTCCTGTTCCCAGTGGAGATAAACATAAGAGAAGTCATTCTTACTAAATTAGAAGGCTTCTTAATTGATCCAAATGTGTTTTAAATACCATGTACTCAAACACTGAAGTAGGTACTTAAGGATCGATAAGATTATGTTGATACTCTTACAGATCTATGCTTATTCAACATTCATGCAAGAAATATTGATTAAGCATCTGTTATATATAGGCTCATGGCTAAATACTGCATATGTGGCTATGAATGAGACGGACATGGGTCCTGCCTATCAAGCATTTTGTAATTTATGGAAATATGTGTCTGAACTAAAAGTAAGAGGACAGAACCCTACATCAGCATCAGACGATATGAGTACTTATGCACTTATCCCAACTCGACCCCTCCTTGCTGTAGAACCCCAGCCTGCCCATTTAACCTTGATGAGCCTTCCTTTTCTCACCTGTAAAATAGGAATATTACTGATCACTGGCTTGTTATGAGGATCAAATGTGTTCTCAAACATATTGTACAATGCAGCATGTGACAAAAAGTAACATAACAATATTATTAAATATAGCTATTAACTGATGTGCCCATCATTGTTCTTCAACTGATGACTGACAAGGCTCAAACAACATGCCAGTGTTTCCAAGGATTTCAATGCAGTAATGTAAGTGATATAATTTCTCTATTTTCCCTCACAGGAATCTGCAGCTTATAAAGCTGTGAATGCACTTCGGTCGGTATATGGGGTACGGTATAGATATGGACCTGCCTCCAGCACATTGTGTAGGTTTCCTGTGTATGTTGTGTTAGAGTCGTCTCTTGAACTAATATCCTGTGTAATTACTTCCCTTTAAAAAAAAGAGAAGGTGTGTTCCACCCTAAAGTGGGATTTTTGACTACCAAATTAGCCAAGGAAAATGAAGGGAGTTTATCTCTGATTAGTTTTTTGACAGAAATCACTGCACACACTTAAATAAATTCTAAGCGGAGAATATTCTAGGCATGTAGCAATGACTACAAAGTTGAATTGAGATTTTATGACAGTAGAAAGTACCAAAATGGTCTCCTTAAGCAATTGTAACTACTGTAAGCATGGAAATGGGCCTTGAGATGATAATGAAGTAATGTTTCAGCCTGAAAATAGCTTCCCTTTTATTCCTTTCCATTCTTCTTATGAAATTCTGTTTCTTACATAACACCTTCAGCTGAATTTCTCCTTAAAAGGTGATTAAAATTTTTTTAATTTTATATGAAATAAAGAACGACTAAGTCTATGGAAAGAACTTGCACAAAAAAATCAGGAGACATGGATTCTGCTCCTAATTCTGTCACTAGATATAATCCTAGCCAAGATATTAATTCTGGGCTTTGTCTGCAACTGTTCAATGAGCATTTGGATTAGATCATGTCTCAGGGCCTTTCAAATTCTAAAATTCATTGACTACGTGATTTGGAAAATCTCGTGAAAAATCATAAATATATGAAGGTCTGTGAATGCACATTAAGGTATCACACACACAGGTTATATGTATATGTGAAGATAGTGAGATCCAATTATGCTTTTCGGTGAGGTAGCAAATTTCCCCTGATGTCTTTAATCTACCTGTCATTATATTCCTAACCACTTTCTTCAGCCTTCAGAAGAAAATCTTGGTTTATCAATTATCAATGCTTATCAAATAAGTTAATCCTAATAATGAGAGTGTCCTATATATCTGAACTTTTTTTCAAACTCCAGGATCATGGGTCTAATGCTGACCTTTTTAGAACAATTTTTCAATAGAGCCACCATGAAAAGGGAAATATAATATTAAAAAGTCACATTACCAACTTTTGGTCAAGGTAGCAGAGTAGGAAAACACTGTGATCACCTACTCCCGTGACTACATCAAATTACAACTAAATTATAGAGCAGCCATCCTTGAGTACCACCTGAAGACTAGCTGAACAGAACTCCTATAACTAAGGATATAAAAAAGCCACGATGAGACTGGTAGGAAGGGTAGAGACAGAAAATGGGCTAATCTAATACCCCAACATGTGTGGAGGCTAAGAATCAGGAAAGATATCTTGGCTGTGGAGGATTACACTGAGGAGCAAGGGGTCCCAGCCCCACATCAGGGTCCCAGCCCCATACCAGGCTCCCCAGCCCAGAGCACCAGTGCCAGGAAGAAGAATCCCCACAACATCTGGCTGTGAAAATCAGTGGGGATTTCCTCTGGGTGAGAGAGAGAACCACTGTAGACCCAGGCATTGTCTTATAGGGCCCAAGAACAGACTTACTCACCTACACTTGTCATAAGTTCCAACTAAGGGACAGCAGCTCGAAAAGCTCCAGGAACATATGAGAAGGAACTGAATTGACTGGCTTCACAGAAGGGGTAGAAGAGCAGCTCTCTCCAGGACAGAAGTGCTGGCAGGCACCACTGTTCCTTTGTTGAGCCCTCCCACCACCCAACCTACACACACAAGCAAGAATCGAATCTGAGTCTCTAACAATCTAACAAGGCTAATACCCCTTGCCCCACTCTGAGGATTTCCTGAAACCCTGCCCCACTCAACTCACACACCAGCCGAAACCTCTTCCACTAGCTATTCTTCACAAATGGCCACCTAGGCCTGGGCTATAGATTTTCCTAAAATCTCTCGAAGGTTAACAAACCCAAAACAAGCAGCAGCTGGCTTCAGCATGCCCTGTGCCTCTTACTAAGCAGCCCCTAGCCTGGCACTACTGGCAGCCAGCCTCAGTTTACAGCATAGCCTCTCCCAGACACCTCCAAGCCCAGCATAGGCAACTATCAACCATAGATCACTTTACAACTCCTACCAGGTGTTCCTGGGCCAGGCATAGGCAGCAGCTGACCTGGGCCTGCACCAAAGCCCCTCTCTAGAGGATCCAGAGCCAACACACACAGTGCCCAACTTCAGACCAGAGAACAACCCAATTAGCTCCACAAATGACACACCTAAAGGGTGGACTGGGCAGGCACCAGAGCAAATCCTGCTCTACGAGGTCAGCTCCTGCACAATAGCTCATCCACTGTAGTCACAGCCAGTCCTCACAGCCAGTCAGCCTGAGGGTAAATCCTACCCACTGGCATACCAACAGAAATCAAGGTTCAGGTACAACAGGAGGGCATATACACAACCCACACAAAGAACGCCCATGGGGCACCCAGCTCAAGTGACCAGGGAGAATACAGCACTGGACTCCACAGGACACCTACTACATAAGACCACTTTGCCAAAAATGGGAGACATGGAAGATCTACCTAATACATGAAAACAAACAAAGGGAAGCAGCCAAAATGAGGAGACAAAAAACCATGTCCCAAATGAAAGAATATGATAAAACTTCAGAAAAAGGACTAAATGAAATAGAGGTAAGCAATCTACCAGATACAGAGTTCAAAGCACTGGTTATGTGAATGTTCAATGAACTTAGACAAATAATTAATGAACTCAGGGAGAACTTACACAGAGACAGAAACCATAAAAAAGAACCAGTTGTAAATGAAGAATACAATAATGGAAATGAAGACTACACTAGAGGGAATGAAGAGCAGATTAGATGAGGCAGAGGATCGAATCAGTGATTTGGAAGACAAGGTAGCAGAAAACTCAATCAGGACAGCAAACCCAATCAGGACAGCAAAAAGAAAAAATTTGTAAAAGTGAGGATTGTTTAAGGAACCTCTGGGACAACATCAAGTGTTCACATCATAGGCTTACCAGTGGAGAAAGAACAAGGGATAGAAAACCTATTTGAAGAAATACTGACTTAAAACTTTCCTAACTTAGTGAAGGAAATAGACATACAAGTCCAGAAAGTGCAGTTAGTCCCAAATAAAATGAAGCTAAAGAGGCTCACACTATGATATATCATAATTAAAATGCCAAAATTTAAATAAAAAGAGAGAATCCTCAAAGCGGCAAGTTAAAAGCAGTTAGTTCCATACAAGGATCCTCCCATAAGACTGTCAGGTGGTTTCTCAATGGAAACTTTGCAGCCCAGAAGAAACTGGCATAAAACATTCAAAGTGATGAAAAGCGAGAACTTGCAACTAAGATTATTCTACACAGTAAAGCTATCATTTAGAATTGAAGGAGAGATAAAGAGCATCCCACATAAGAAAAGATAAAGGAGTATTACAGCACACAGTATTACAAGAAATGTTAAAGGGACTTCTTTAAGAAGAAAAAAATAAAAAA
>NW_011888880.1:3521664-3524709 GCF_000151845.1 Pteropus vampyrus | reverse complement strand
GAGCATCCCACATAAGAAAAGATAAAGGAGTATTACAGCACACAGTATTACAAGAAATGTTAAAGGGACTTCTTTAAGAAGAAAAAAATAAAAAACATGAATAATAAAATGGCAATAACTACACACCTATCAATAATTACTTTAAATGTAAATGGATTAAATGCTCCAATCAAAAAACGTAGAGTAGCTGAATAGGGAGGAAAACAAGACCCATAAATATGCCCCCTACAAGACCCACATCAGATTGAAAGACACATACAGACTGAAAGTAAGGTGATGGAAAAAGATGTTTCATGAAAATGGAAACAAAAAAAGCTGAGATAGCAATACTTATATCAGACAAAATAGACTTAAAAACAAAGCCTATGACAAGAGACAAAGAAGGACATTACATAATGATAAAGAGATCAATCCAACAAGAGGATGTAATCCTTGTAACCATTTATGCACCCAAAGTAGGAGACTCTAGATATATAAAACAAATATTGGCAGACATAAAGGGAGAGATCAACAGTAATACAGTCATAGGCAGGAATTTTAACACCCCATTGACAACAATGAATAAATCATCCAGACAGAAAACCAATAAGGAAACAGTGACCTTAAATGACCCATTAGGCCAGATGACCTTAATTAACATTTTTAGAATTATTCACCTAAGGGAGAATACACATTCTTTTCAAGTGCACATGGAACATTTTTTTAAGATAGACCACATGTTAAGCCAAAAAACAAGTCTCAATAAATTTAAGAATGAAATCATATCAAGCATCTGCTCCAATCACAATGGTGAGAAATTAGACATTAAAAGAAAACTGAAACACACAGGAACATGTGGAGGCTAAATAACATGCTACTAAATAATGAATAGGTTAATAACAAAATTTGGAAGAAATCAAAAGATACCTTGAGACAAAAAAACACAACAACCTAAAATCTGTGGGACACAATCAAAATAGTTCTAAGAAAGAAATTCATAGCAATACAGGCCTACCTCAAGAAACAAGAAAATTTTCAAATAAACAATCTAACCTTATACCTAAAGGAACTAGAAAAAGAACAAAGCTCAAAGTGAGTAGAAGGAAACAATAAAGATTAGAGCAAAAACAAAAGAGTCTAAAAAACAATAGAAAATATCAATGAAAGCAAAAGCTAGTTCTTTGAAAAGATAAAAATTGATAAACCTTTAACCAGACTCATCAAGAAAAAAAAGAGAGGACCTGAATAAATTAAATCAGAAATGAAAGAGAAGAATGACAATCAGCACCACAGAAATACAAAAAATTATAAGAAAATTCTATGAATTATATGACAACAAATTGAATAATCTATAAGAAATGGATATATTCCTAGACTGAATTAAGAAAAACAGAAAATCACAACAGACCAATAACTGCTAACAAAATCAAGTCAGGAAGTAAAAAATCCCCAACAAAGTCCTGGACCAGATGGTTTCACAGGTGAATTTTACCAAATATTCAAAGGAGAATTAACACTTAGGTTTCTCAAACTATTCCAAAAAAATTGAAGAAGAAGGAAGGCTCCCAAGATCATTTTACAAGTCTAACATTACTTTGATTCCAAAACCATATAAAAACTTTACAAAAAAAAAGAGAAAGAAAATTTAGACCAATATCCCTGATGAACATAGACACAAAAACCTTCAACAAAATATTAGAAAACCAGATTCAGCAATACATTAAAAAGATCATATTCTATGATCAAGACGGATTTATTCCTGGGATTCACAGTTGGTTCAATATCCAGAAATCAATTAACATGATACACCGCATAAAGAAAATGAAGGATAAAAACCATATGATCATTTCATTAGATGCAAAAAAAAAGAAAAAAAGAAAAAAAGACACCTGACAAAATCCAATATCAATTTATGATAAAAACTCTCAGCAAAGTGGAAATTTAGGGAACGTAATTCAACATAATAAAGGCTATATATGACGAACCCATAGTTAACATTATACTCAGTGGTGAACAAGACAAGGATGCCTGCTTTCACCGCTTTTATTCAACATAGTAATAAAAGTCCTAGCTATAATGATCAGACAAGAAATAAAAGACATCCGAACTGGAAAAGAAGTAAAACTGTCATTATTTGTCAATGACATACTATGTAGAGAGAACTAAAGAGTCTACCAAAATACTATTAGAACTGATAAATGAATTCGGTAAAGTAGCAGGATACAAAAATTAAGATTCAGAAATCAGCTAATCAATTAATATTGCATTTTATACACCAATAAATCACAAAGAAATTTTAAAAAATAATTCCATTTACAATTGCATGAAAAAATAATAAAATACCTACAAATAAATTTAACCAAGGAGGTAAAAGACCTATCTTTGGAAAATTATAGGACACTGAAAAGAGAAATTGAAAAGGACACAAATAAATGAAAGAATATATACTATGCTCATGGATAAGTAGAATTAACATCGTTAAAATGTCATTCTACCTAAAGCAATCTACAGATTCAACACAATCTCTATCAAAATACCAACAGCATTTTTTCACATAACTAGAACAGATAATCCTAAAATTTATATAGAACCAGAAAAGCCCCCAAATAACCAAAGCACTCTTGAGAAGAAGTACAAAGTTGGAGGTACACTATCTGATATCAAACTATATACTAGAAGGCTGTAGGAATCAAAATAACATGGTACTGGCATAAAACCACATAAATTAATGCAACAGAATAGAGTCCAGAAAGAAACCCACACCTATATGGTCATTTAATCTATGACAAGGGAGGCAAGAATATACAATGCAGTAAAGACAGTCTATTCAATAAAAGGTGTCAGGAAAACTGGACAGCTACATGCAAAAATATGAGACTAGACTACTTTCTTATACCATATTGAAGAATAAATTCAAATTAGATTAAAGACTTAAATGTAAGACCCAAAAGCATAAAACTCCTAGAAGAAAACGTAAGCAGTAAACTCTCTGACATTGCTCTTAGCGATATATTTTTTTGGATATGTCTCTTCGGACAAGGGAAACAGAAAATATAAACAAATAGA
>NW_011888880.1:3519285-3521614 GCF_000151845.1 Pteropus vampyrus | reverse complement strand
CCTAGCTATAATGATCAGACAAGAAATAAAAGACATCCGAACTGGAAAAGAAGTAAAACTGTCATTATTTGTCAATGACATACTATGTAGAGAGAACTAAAGAGTCTACCAAAATACTATTAGAACTGATAAATGAATTCGGTAAAGTAGCAGGATACAAAAATTAAGATTCAGAAATCAGCTAATCAATTAATATTGCATTTTATACACCAATAAATCACAAAGAAATTTTAAAAAATAATTCCATTTACAATTGCATGAAAAAATAATAAAATACCTACAAATAAATTTAACCAAGGAGGTAAAAGACCTATCTTTGGAAAATTATAGGACACTGAAAAGAGAAATTGAAAAGGACACAAATAAATGAAAGAATATATACTATGCTCATGGATAAGTAGAATTAACATCGTTAAAATGTCATTCTACCTAAAGCAATCTACAGATTCAACACAATCTCTATCAAAATACCAACAGCATTTTTTCACATAACTAGAACAGATAATCCTAAAATTTATATAGAACCAGAAAAGCCCCCAAATAACCAAAGCACTCTTGAGAAGAAGTACAAAGTTGGAGGTACACTATCTGATATCAAACTATATACTAGAAGGCTGTAGGAATCAAAATAACATGGTACTGGCATAAAACCACATAAATTAATGCAACAGAATAGAGTCCAGAAAGAAACCCACACCTATATGGTCATTTAATCTATGACAAGGGAGGCAAGAATATACAATGCAGTAAAGACAGTCTATTCAATAAAAGGTGTCAGGAAAACTGGACAGCTACATGCAAAAATATGAGACTAGACTACTTTCTTATACCATATTGAAGAATAAATTCAAATTAGATTAAAGACTTAAATGTAAGACCCAAAAGCATAAAACTCCTAGAAGAAAACGTAAGCAGTAAACTCTCTGACATTGCTCTTAGCGATATATTTTTTTGGATATGTCTCTTCGGACAAGGGAAACAGAAAATATAAACAAATAGAGCTATATC
This sequence comes from Pteropus vampyrus, assembly GCF_000151845.1. Lineage (NCBI taxonomy): Eukaryota > Metazoa > Chordata > Mammalia > Chiroptera > Pteropodidae > Pteropus > Pteropus vampyrus. The sequence goes on along the minus strand of NW_011888880.1, from coordinate 3,520,606 downwards.
AAACTATAATGTTTTTGCACAGTGAAGGAAACCATCAACAAAACAAAAAGACAACCTATCGAATGGGAGAAGATGCTCATCAATGATAATCCAATGAGAGGTTAATATCTAAAATCTATAAGGCACTCATACTTAACGCCAAAAAGATACTCCATTAAAAAAGTGGGCAGAGGAACTGAATAGACATTTTTTTAAAACAGGAAATACAGATGGCCAATAAATATATAAAAAGATGCTCGACATCATTAATCATCAGAGAAGTGCAAATTAAAACCACAATGCAGTATCACCTCACACCTGTCAGAATAGCCAGCAACAATAAATCAACAAACAACAAGTGCTGGAGAGGATGTGGAGAAAACGGAACCCTCGTGCATTGTTGGTAGGATTTTAAATTGGTGCAGCACTTTGGAAAACAATATGGAAGTTCCTCAAAAATTAAAAATAAACTACCATATGACCCAGCAATCCCACTTCTTAGTATTTATCCAAAGAAATCCAAAACACTAATTTGAAAAGATACATACACTATGTTCAGTGCAGCATTTTTTATAATAGCCAAGATATGGAAGCAACCTAACCATCTATAAACAACTGGATAAAGAAGAAGTTGTACGTACATACAATGTCATATTACTCGGCCATAAAAAGAATGAAGTCTTACCATTTGCAACATGGATGGACCTAGAGGGTATTATGCTAAATGAAATGTCAGACAAAGACAAATATCATATACTTTCACTTACATGTAGACTCTAGAAGACAAAATAAACAAAACAGAAACTCAGATACAGAGAACATTTTAATGGTTGCCAGATGGGAGGGGCTTGGGGGGGTAGGTGAAAAAGGGGGTGGGATCCAGAAACACAATTGTCAGTTATAAAATAGTCAGAGGGATGTAAAGTAGAGCATAGGGAATATAGTTAATATTATAATAAGTATGTATGGTGCCAGGTGGGTACGAGACCTATCACGGGGATCACTTCATAAGTTATATAAATGTCTAACCACTATGCTGTACACCTGAAACTAACATAATATTCAATGCCAACTGAAATTGAAAATTTTTTTAAGTTTTTAAATAATGGGGGAAATCACATTACCAAGTAATACCTATATATATTAACAATTTTAAAACATTAATTTTTAAAAATTTTACTCACACTTCACATTCTCAGCTTGATATCAAGACATAGTCATAGTATTATATTTACTGAGAAGAACCTGTTACCATAGAAATGAGGCTGTCGCAGTACTGTGATGTAACTGTTGGCACATATAATCTCTGACTTTGGCTACTATGACTACTATTTGTATTGCC
>NW_011888880.1:3510549-3519235 GCF_000151845.1 Pteropus vampyrus | reverse complement strand
AAAGTAGAGCATAGGGAATATAGTTAATATTATAATAAGTATGTATGGTGCCAGGTGGGTACGAGACCTATCACGGGGATCACTTCATAAGTTATATAAATGTCTAACCACTATGCTGTACACCTGAAACTAACATAATATTCAATGCCAACTGAAATTGAAAATTTTTTTAAGTTTTTAAATAATGGGGGAAATCACATTACCAAGTAATACCTATATATATTAACAATTTTAAAACATTAATTTTTAAAAATTTTACTCACACTTCACATTCTCAGCTTGATATCAAGACATAGTCATAGTATTATATTTACTGAGAAGAACCTGTTACCATAGAAATGAGGCTGTCGCAGTACTGTGATGTAACTGTTGGCACATATAATCTCTGACTTTGGCTACTATGACTACTATTTGTATTGCCGGTGTACTCCAATCCAGAAGGACAATGAAGCCACAGCCAGCCCACCTTCTGTCTTTAATTGAAGCAAAGAGAGCCTGAGAAACACCAGAGTCACGTAATTGCCATCTTCACATAATAATTCTATCTCTAACTTGTCCTGGCAAAAAATAGCATAAAAAAAATTGTATCATATGAGTAAATAATGCTCTGAAATTTTTAACATAATAGTGTGTCAGACTAGATCATATAAATTTCAGGGAGGAAGTATATAAAGATTCTTCTATGAAACATATGCTCATTTATTTTAAAATTATTAAGAGCATGTTATGCTAAAAACTACATACTGGGCACTTTGGGGTGTAAAGATGCAAAATAACAGGTAATATACGCTAAGCACATTATTTCATTTCATTTTCACAACGACAGTATGCAGTAGGTATTATCCCTTTTTCAAAAGGAGACACTGAGGCACAGAGAAGTCACAGGTGGTGGGACCGGATACAGCCCAAGTTTGCAGTCTACCTCTAGTGCCCACACTTTCAACTCTGTTGAAAAGCTGGAGCATGTGAGATCACAGGAGCCTTAAGGAGATAGTTGCCAGAAAGGATTGTCAGGGAGGTTAAACACTACTGAGAGGTCGAAAGTTAGATCTGAGGGAGAAAAAGTTTTTAAAAAAAGGAGATTAGGCTTGCTGTCTTTGGTGACCTTCAAGAACAAAGTTTTCATGGACTACTAGAGGCAAGAACCAGGGTAAAAGTGTTTGAAGATGTACAAGAAACATACATACTCTTTTGAGTTCTAAAGTGACAAGAAGAACAAGAAGATGGCATATAGCAGGATCATGAGAAGTACTATAGGAAAACCGTGCTTAAACATTTTGATCAGTGCAGATGCAAAGAGGTGTGGGGGCGGGGGTTAATTAATGAAACAAAGTCCCAGAGAAGGGACCCTCTCACTAGCAGAGAAGACAATGAATGGTATCAAAAGATGACACGTAAAAGACAAGCAACTTTTCTTCCTCTGAGCCAAAAAGAGAAAAGTCAGAGAGCCATGATGTCAGTAGAGGAAGTGATGGGCTAATTACCCATGATGAGCATGGCGACAGCAAAAAAGTGAGGGGCTAGAAGAGACTAGAAGGACGAGAAGAGAATGAGAAAGTTTCCGTAAATGAAAGTCTAGAAAAAGGAGCTGAGAGCAAGCAGCTTTGGGAGCAGAGAAAGTGATTAGTGAATTTACAGCAAAGACTGTTTCCAGCTCCCTCATAAGAAGTGAAAGCAGAGAAACTAGGCCAGAGAAACTATGCAAACAAAGGCAGAAAAAGGACTGGATGGAGCCTTTTAGGGGTCTGGTGAGAAATTAAGTGAATTGACCATGGCCCGGTGGAGAGTCAAATGAAATTATAAGAAGGCTGGGAGGAGTCTGGGAACTTCGAACTTAAGCAAAGACAAAGAACAAGTTTATTAGGAATGAAAAAATAAGGAAAGTAGAAGAAATTAGGAGGTTTTCTGGGAACAGAATTTCGATATTCTAGACCTTGGAAGTGGAGAAGAACTGAGTGATGAGAAGGAAAAAAGTCCATAGTGTGGTTTCGTTTATGGGTGAATAAAGTGTGGGTGGGGATAAATGTTACTGGAATTGAGGCTGAGAAATTCGAGGTCATTATACTGGAAAAACATTAATGCTTAGACTAGATCCTCAAAAATGATAGCAAGTATGATTTATAAATTCCATGAGCTCAATGTCAAGGAATTACTGTTAAATCATTCTTGTTGAAATGGTATTTATTGGAAGGATTTAGTATAGCTTAGTGAACCAAGTACTATATATACATTTTTTGAAAATTACGCAGGCTGATTTTTTTTTTTTTTTTTAACTTTTAGATGTGAGTTCTGGTAGCTCAATGGATTGGGCCTACAAAACTGGAATACCCTACACATTTGCTTTTGAACTACGTGACACTGGGCACTTTGGATTTTTACTCCCAGAGATGCTTATCCAACCCACCTGTACAGAAACCATGCTGGCCGTGAAGAACATTGCAATGCACCTACTAAGGAAGTGTCCTTGAGATGGCCCAAGGTCAAGTCCACCACCAGAGAGAGGGCTGATTCCGCACAAGAGTTAATTGGCAATGGGTAGAAATTGTTTTTAAAGAGAGGGGCATGTTTGGAGTGAACATATCTGTGGACTTTAAAAGGAACTTCTCATGCAATTCAATGCTCTGTGGCAATAAAAAAAAAAAGACAAATAATAATAATAAAACAAGAGCATAGACTAGTTTGTTGTAAGAAAAAGCATCTATTTTATATCCTGTCAGAGTCTCATTTGATTAAGGTGGGGAACATTTTCAAATTCTTTTGCCTCAAGAAATGTACAAATTGAGGATTTCATTTTAAATAAATCTCATGTTCTCAATTAAGATCTTGACTACTAATAATGTTTAATCATGTGCTTCTTTTGAAATGAAAATTTTTGAAATGCAAAGAACTATATCCCTTAATATAATAAATATAAAATTTTCAAGACTTTGAGTTATTCACGTCTTTATTCCCTGGCATTAGTGTACCACGTACCTATAAAATAGCAAGATAGAGCATTTATGTTTAGACTCTGAGAATACCACTTTTAAAATAGGAGAAAACATTAATTGAGGTGCCAGACACAGCAGTAAGCACTTTACACTAATAACCTCACATTATTCTTCATATATTATACTACTATTATCCTCATTTTTCAAATAAGAAAATTGAAGCTTAGAAAGGTCATCTAGACTTTCATTTCCAGAAATATGACAGCATAGAATTCTGGACTGCTGGAAATAACTAAAATTTCTGGACAAAATTTGATTTTTTAAATTATCTTTAAAATATCAAACAAAAAAGTAAGGGGATCTCCAGCCAGGCATTGAGTGAAGGCAGGAACCTAGAAAGCTAAGTGGTGCGCTATTATCCTGAGAGCATTGTCAAACCAGTGAGTGAAGACTGATTTTCACAGCATTTTGGAGAATGAGAGCAGAGAAGAAAGCTCAAGTCTCTCCTAAGATGAGAAGTGTAATAGATTCTCCTCCTACCAGGATTCTGGGATTCCCAAAGGTAAATTACAAATAACCCCCATACTACATCCAAGAAACCACAAGGCAAATGAACTATTTCAAATTTGGCAAGAGTAAAGAGGGGAGAAGTTGCCACTGAGAATGTGGAACAAGTCAACCCTCACCTGAGTTTGCAGCCCAATTTCAGATTACAGGTATTTCTCACTTATCAAAACTCACTTAAGACCACCCGCTTTTATGATACACCTACATTAGTACCTGTTTTCACTAACAGAAAGAAATCCAAAGAGGATTTTTACTTTTACAAAAAAAAAAAAGAGAGAGAGAGAGAAAGCAAAAATAGCATTCAGTGTTTGTTTTGCAGGGAGCTATGACAGAGGCAGCGCGCACCCCAATCAGTGAATATGGCCCCACTGAGCTCCCTACCTGAGAACTAAGCATCTCAGCACCAAGCCACTAAGACTGTGTCTTAGTGAGCATCTGTGCTTTATCTTGATTTATTTTGTACATCCATTAGCACGATGTGTCCTAAGATGACTGCTTCTTCACTTCATGCCATTTTGGTTTATGAAAGTTTTCACAGGAACTCTACTTTCAGAAAAAGGGATAAACCGGTACCTAAATGGTCGGATAAACCTCTAGCCAAAAATGTAATGCAGATTAATCCCAGATTGGTTGTGCCCTCCAAGTATTTGGTAGAAGCAAATACAAATCCTCTCAGAGGACTTATCTGACACATCGTGAACACCAGGATAAAGAGATGAGCCTAAAAATTCCCAGAGAGTAAAAAAAAAAAAAAAGTGACGACAAAGGAATAAGGACTAGAGTAGCATGAAATTTGTCAACAACACCACTGAAGCCTGAAGACAGTGGAGAAATGCCTTCAGAGTTTTGCAGAAAAGTTTTGTCTTAAAAATCTGCATCCAGTAAAACAATCGATGAAATGTCACATTTTCATAAAATTGAGGTCCTAAATCATTCACCTTTCTCAGGCTACTCGTGAAGGTTATGCCTACCAAAATGAGGCATAAATCAAGAAAGAGAAAGATGTAGGTTGCCAGAAAATAGGAAATCCAACATAGGAGAAAGGCATGGGAAAAGAATCTCAAGATAATGGTGAAGGGGAAAGTCCCAGTAACGGCTGTATGCCAGGCTTAGAGAACAACTAACTCGGAATAGGAGAACCGAGGACTTCAGATTCTCCAAAGTGAACATGAAACAGAACACTTAAACATGTTCATTTTAACTTATATCAGAAAGTGTAGGGATGAGTCAGTAATAAAGCACAGATACCAAGCAAACAACAAAAAAATGCAATTGTTAATGCTGGTGAAAACATTAAGTAATAACACAAGAGAAGAAAGAATCATAGTATACTATGTGACATATCTATAAATAATATTTATATAGTTAAATGTTAACCCTAAATATTAATTTAACCCAAAACTGTGATATTAATATATCGAAAGGACAGGAAGAAGTAAATGTATAGTAGAGGAAGGGGTATAGGAGAACTAAATCTTCAACTGCTATAGTAGGATGTCTATAGACAACATCTAAAATCGAAAAAGAAATCAAGAAATATCAGTATTTGCATTTAATTTAGAAATAAGTAAATACAAGAAGAAATAATTTTAAAACTTTTTTAAAAAAGATATAAAAAGATTTTGAATTATTAAACTAATGAGAGGCAATGGGAGTCAGAAAGGATGAAGCAGAGGACTGCTGTGGTTTTTTTTAATACAAACCTTGTCATAATATTTGACTGGTGTTATTTTTAATTATGAAAAATATCTTACAAAGAGTACATTCCTCTGAAAAGAAGATCGTTTTTTAAAAAGAACTCCCAACTTCTCACCACCCTATCTTTTTGATGTTAATAAAATGCACATCGCTTCAATAAAAAAATCAAAATTAAATCTAAAAAAAATATTAAATGAGATTATATGTGGAATGCCTAGCACAGAATCTAGAACATAGTAGACAATCAGGAAACGTTCATATTCTCTGTTTTACGAATCTAATTTCTCTTTATCTTTAGTTCCAGTTACATATTTGCAGAAATGGATATGAGGCAGGCTTGAGATTCAGTCTTGCTAAGGAACTATATGCCTGGGAATTTAAACCTTAATTCATCTCATCTGACAATAAATGTTCAGAAATGGGCTGGGGGCAGGGAGTTGTTTTATACTAGTTATTTCTATTCACACAACAGGCGAAAGCCTAAGTGTCCAGAACAACCAGGAAGGCCAGATATTGATATTAATGAGTCTATTAACAAAGCAAAAAGTGCCGAATCTTGCTGGAATTTAATCTTTTGTTCTCAAGGCCGTTAGGGAATAGATGCGAAAATAAAACATTGTTTTAAGTTCTAATACTCCCTATAAGATTGTTTTTAATAGACTATTAATGGAAACAAAAGGATCTACTCTTAACGGTTTACTTTTTTTAATAGTAAAATTATAGTTCAAATTTTGATTTACTTTTCTTAACATGGGAAATTTGTTAGTTTTATATAGTGTCGTATATTACCTTAGCTCTCGATAATTATTTTGGGCTGCTGCATCATGAAAAGTATTTACAGTTAAGTTGTACCAGATCAAATCTAATTGATTAAATCAGAATTCTGTGCAATGTTAATTAGAGTATGCTGTAGATTAAGCAAGGTAATTATATGAGCGATTGCATTTAATGGAATATTTTCATGAATCTAAATATTGAATAATAAACCTGAAAACAGCTACATTGAATACCTAATATATTTTACAAAACAAATTGCACTGAGAACTACTAGGATATCTGAATGGTGCACATAAAAATAAAGACAACTCGAAGACCTTGCAAAGCACACTCTAACTCCTCATTTCCAATGTGCTGCCAATTCCCCCCACTGTGTTTCTGCAGTTATAACTTCTAGGACTACTTCTTCTTTCCCCAGCGGATGTCCGGTGGGAGTTTCTGCCCAGGGCATCTATCCTTCTTCTACCAGCCCAGCCTAAGTAAGGGAAGCATTTCAAATAACTCAAGACTTCATAGCGCATAGACTCTAGAGTACTGTTCACCTTATAATTTAGTTATCAGTTAAATGAAAATGCTAGCTTCCCCCCATAACACTGAAACAATGTGTTCTACGTTTCGAACTGACTCAAAAGTGAATGCTCCCCCAGTGGAAAGAATTAAAATAGGAACACCCAGCCCCTCCACGAAAGTGAGCCAGCAGCCCAGTCTACATGCTCTAGAAGCAAAAATTTGCAACGACCCAATGGCTGGTGTTAGGTTCAGTTACTATATTTTTATTACGGCTATAGTTTTGACAGAAGCACAGATCCCCACTATCGTAGGTAGAATTCTACAGTAATTTAAAGCTATAGTCCATATTCTAAGGGAGGCTATCTGATATCTGCTAAGCAGAAATTGTGTTGATAGCCATTTAGATCCAGCTGTGTACCTCAAGCAATACTAGTCTGAAATATTGTGTAAGGTTTCATTTGGTAGAGCTGTAAATGTGAATATACAGTTTAATGGCTTTGTGCCAGGGGCAACAAATTCCATAAAAGAATGAATATTTGAAGTAAGAGAAACTATGTCTGCCATAAACTGTCATAGGAAATACATGAGGATAAGCTAACATGAGCTAACAAGGAGTGTCCAAGAACCAATTATATGTGGCAATAACAGTAACTAAGAATTTACACCCAAAGAATTAATTCTGTACTGGGAACTTGAAATCTAATTGATGTTCTTTTTAGACTCATAAATATGAATGCTAGCCTTTATCTTTCTTTTAAAATATTTGTGAGCCTGTTCCTTTTCGTTATCTTTAGCCAAACTGCTTTTACTTTCTTCCTTACTAGACCAGTTCTTGGGCTTTTGTGTGGGGAACACAGGGGTGCAGGAAGATCTTTTGACAAAAAATGGGAACTTTCCCAGAGACTTTGAGGGCAGGAAGCATGGGCAACGGATAGGAAAGAGGAAATTTTAAGATTCATTGGTAAAGATTTATATACTGCTTTTGTGGTGTTCAACAAAGACTTTGAAATTACTGGGCCATATTCTTTTAAATACATCATTATTTGAGAATGAACTATTTGGACCCCGGTTTTATAAACATTAATGTTTGCACTGGATATTTAATATAATTTGTGTGGCTAGCACCTTAGAATGCCCTTGTCATGTCTAGGGAATATGAAGTCTTAAGAATACTCTCTTCCCAAGATAGAACCTAGAAAATGTGGCTCCCCAATATCTTTTGCAGAATATGGGCATGTGACTTAGGCTCCCCTAAGAACAGGTTCAGAATGAGAGTTGCTAGTCAACGGGTATAGAATTTCAGTTACACAGACAAATAAGTTCTAGAGACCTGCTGTGCAACACTGTGCCTATAAAAGTACTGGATTATACACTTAAAAATTTGTAAAGAGGATAGATCTCATATCAAATGTTTATACCACATTTTAAAAAATCAATATAGAAATTTTCAAAAAAAAAAAAAAAAGTGAGCAACTTAAGAGGCTCCACAAGTCTCCAAAAAGAAAGGAGGCACCACACAGAATCTATGTAGGAGCAAAAATGGCAGCCAAGTTCATGCTGCAGAAATGGCAACGGTGGGGTCGGGGCAGCAGGAGTGTCCCCAGTGCCTGTGAGTTAGTGAGGGCCAGGGTTACACTCATCAGGCCAGTTCTGAAGGCTGAGGTTGGACATCATTCTCAGACTCTTAGCTTAGAGCTTGTCCTCTCATAAATATCTATGTAATAAACTTCTCTCCTGATTTATCAGCCAGAACTAACTTCTGGTTGCACACAACATATTGTATTAAAACTCTTATTGGGTTGCATGTGAGAATAATGGCTCAGTTTTCTACACATACTCTAATTTTATATTTAGCCCAGACATTATTTGCTGGATGTTACTTATAGATTTTAAGCCATGGCTTTTAGTTCAAAGCAAGGTTTTCTTTCCAAAAGATTAATGAAAATGGCATGAGTAGACCATGGAATAACATCTTTTCGAAATTCCAAATATAATTGCTCTTGTAAAGAAAGGGCTCAATGAAACAAGAAGTATGTTTGGATTTATCTTTAGAAAAGAGAAAAGGTTCTGATCAGCATTTCTGGGTCTCTACGTCATACTGCAGAGATGCCCTCCTTTAGTTTTTATCTACAAAATACGGATAACAAGACTTATTCTGCAGGTATATTGTGAGGATTAAAGGAGGTGACATCTAAAACATCAGC
>NW_011888880.1:3494962-3510499 GCF_000151845.1 Pteropus vampyrus | reverse complement strand
TGTGGCAATAACAGTAACTAAGAATTTACACCCAAAGAATTAATTCTGTACTGGGAACTTGAAATCTAATTGATGTTCTTTTTAGACTCATAAATATGAATGCTAGCCTTTATCTTTCTTTTAAAATATTTGTGAGCCTGTTCCTTTTCGTTATCTTTAGCCAAACTGCTTTTACTTTCTTCCTTACTAGACCAGTTCTTGGGCTTTTGTGTGGGGAACACAGGGGTGCAGGAAGATCTTTTGACAAAAAATGGGAACTTTCCCAGAGACTTTGAGGGCAGGAAGCATGGGCAACGGATAGGAAAGAGGAAATTTTAAGATTCATTGGTAAAGATTTATATACTGCTTTTGTGGTGTTCAACAAAGACTTTGAAATTACTGGGCCATATTCTTTTAAATACATCATTATTTGAGAATGAACTATTTGGACCCCGGTTTTATAAACATTAATGTTTGCACTGGATATTTAATATAATTTGTGTGGCTAGCACCTTAGAATGCCCTTGTCATGTCTAGGGAATATGAAGTCTTAAGAATACTCTCTTCCCAAGATAGAACCTAGAAAATGTGGCTCCCCAATATCTTTTGCAGAATATGGGCATGTGACTTAGGCTCCCCTAAGAACAGGTTCAGAATGAGAGTTGCTAGTCAACGGGTATAGAATTTCAGTTACACAGACAAATAAGTTCTAGAGACCTGCTGTGCAACACTGTGCCTATAAAAGTACTGGATTATACACTTAAAAATTTGTAAAGAGGATAGATCTCATATCAAATGTTTATACCACATTTTAAAAAATCAATATAGAAATTTTCAAAAAAAAAAAAAAAAGTGAGCAACTTAAGAGGCTCCACAAGTCTCCAAAAAGAAAGGAGGCACCACACAGAATCTATGTAGGAGCAAAAATGGCAGCCAAGTTCATGCTGCAGAAATGGCAACGGTGGGGTCGGGGCAGCAGGAGTGTCCCCAGTGCCTGTGAGTTAGTGAGGGCCAGGGTTACACTCATCAGGCCAGTTCTGAAGGCTGAGGTTGGACATCATTCTCAGACTCTTAGCTTAGAGCTTGTCCTCTCATAAATATCTATGTAATAAACTTCTCTCCTGATTTATCAGCCAGAACTAACTTCTGGTTGCACACAACATATTGTATTAAAACTCTTATTGGGTTGCATGTGAGAATAATGGCTCAGTTTTCTACACATACTCTAATTTTATATTTAGCCCAGACATTATTTGCTGGATGTTACTTATAGATTTTAAGCCATGGCTTTTAGTTCAAAGCAAGGTTTTCTTTCCAAAAGATTAATGAAAATGGCATGAGTAGACCATGGAATAACATCTTTTCGAAATTCCAAATATAATTGCTCTTGTAAAGAAAGGGCTCAATGAAACAAGAAGTATGTTTGGATTTATCTTTAGAAAAGAGAAAAGGTTCTGATCAGCATTTCTGGGTCTCTACGTCATACTGCAGAGATGCCCTCCTTTAGTTTTTATCTACAAAATACGGATAACAAGACTTATTCTGCAGGTATATTGTGAGGATTAAAGGAGGTGACATCTAAAACATCAGCGAAGGGCCTGAGCCCCGCATCTTCCATACCAAGCAAAGTTTGCTAAATTTTACAAATGTGTAAGAACCTAAAGTATAGGGTGCAGGGAAATTTTTTTTCCTGGCAGGAAAATATTATATAATCAAAGCATGCAGGTATCTTCATTGATTATGGGTAAATGATCATTAGGATTCCACCTTGATCTATTTTTCTCACACTCAGGGTATTGAACACCTCTTTAACTAAAAGAAATTTCCTTTTTTTCTATCGGACACTGGTGATAGTCAACTTAGAAAAAATATTTCAATAAATATTTCATCTGAAAAGAGGAGATCATTTAAATACGGGCTTTTTTTTACTAAAACTTATTGGGGTGACATTGAATATTCGGTGTTCTGGGATAATAAAGAATTTATTCTTAAAAACCTCAACTAACAAGGCTAAAAGTTATCGGAAACAAACCATTCTGTGTATATGGTAAACGAGCAATCCGCCAGAGAAAATCCATGTTCCCAGGGAATTTGTGCATTTATTTAAAGATTTATTGAGCAATGACTGTGTGATTGATACTGTCTTCTGCCAAGGTGATCTACAAGCAAAACTGGAAAGAAAGTTTGCATGAATGCCTTCTCTCTTGGCAGTTTTTCTGTCCTCTGGATAATCCTTTGTTGCCTCCCACTGGAAGGTCTCACACTCCAGACTTCTCTTCACACCTTCCTACAAAAACTAACCTCTCTGGTATACCCCAGAAGGAAGTGCTCTCAGCTAACTGTCTGTTGGAGAGTGCATCAGTTTCCTTGAGCTGCCAGAACTAAATACCATTGACCAGGTGGCTTAAACAACATTCATTTTCTCACAATTCTGGAGCCTGGAAGTCCAAGATCAAGGTTCCAACCAGCTCATTTCCAGGTAAGGCCTCTCTTCCTGGCTTGCCTCTCTTTCATGTGTATGGAGCGGTGGTGTGGAGGGAAGCAGAGAGGAAGGGGAGGCAGAGAAATAAGAGGGGAAGTGAGAGGAAAGGGAAGACGAGTAAGGAGAGAGAGGAAGGGGGAGGAAGCAAAGAGGGAGAGGCGGAGGGAAAGGTGGGAAGGGGTGTGGGGGGGAAGAGAAGGAGAACAATTTTCACCCTTATGACCTCATTTCCCCCTACCACTCCCTCAGAGGGCCCGTCTCCAAATGCATCTACACTTAGGGTTAGGGCTTCAACATATGAATCTGGCCTGGACGACTTTCAGTCCATACGTTAACTCAAACACACCACTATGAAAGGGTTTCTTTGCACAGAATGCACCTTCCACCAAGGAATAATTGCTTAACAACCACAGGAAAGAATTTCTCATGATTCAGGAGGGTAAGTCCATCCTACACTTATCGTATGGCACCCATGTCTACTCCATACCATTAGGTGCAAAGAGCATCCTCGTCTTAATGTGCAGTTGTTTTATTGTTCCTGCTTCTCCAGTGCCAGTCAGGAGTGTGCTGTAAATCACTCCACTGAGAGCTGGGTATGTCACACACTTTCATCCCCAGACCTTCAAGCCACAGGCCATTTCTGGATCAGACCGATGCCATGGCTTCGATTTCACAAATAAGAAGGGGGGTTTTCTTTTCCCTTGTTTTGGCGGCTTGCCACATGCCATGACTGGATTACATTCCATATTTTCTTAGTTGCTTATGTTTGTGCATACACAGCAACATACACACGAGCTTGCCTATTCTTAACCTTTCATTTTTCCTTCTCCATTTACTTGCCTTTGGAGGAACTGACGCAAAAGTGTCCAAATTAAAGTATATATTACCATGTAGTAGATACAGATGGTATTTAGAAATCTAAAGGTTGTATTGCTTTTTCCTCAAAAAACCCAAAAGGAGCCAAGATGTGTAACATATTTTTTTCTATCCCCTTCTCATGTAGGAGTCAGTAGCTGCTCTCTCAGCAGATACCTGACCTCAATAACTATTCTTAAATGCACACACGCAAAAAGGGAAGTCTTCAGGAACCTTCATTTACCAAAGATCAGTGCTCCAAACATTTGTACTCAAAGAATTTCAACAATGGATTTTGTGATAATACTTGAAACATAGGGGGAATAAAATATATTATACTTCTCAGTGATCTGACAATATTCCTAGGAATTTAGATAGTAATATCAGAATACTCCTGACACAGTAAGCTTCGCTCAATAATTATGTGCTAATTGCGGTGTGATCATTTTTTTAAATTGAGGCACAGAACATTTAAGTGATTTGAGTATGGTCTTTTGTTCAATTAGTGGCAAAGCTAAGGATATAAGCCAAGTCCTTAAATTTTTTTTTTAACTTATAGAAATTTCTAAACACATGAGGTAGTATAAGAAACCCCATGCTCCCATCAGCCAGTTTTGACAATTATCAATATTTTATTTTACCAAAATTATTTCATCTTTCCTTCTCCAACTTTTATCTTGTTGCAGCATTTTAAAGCAAATCCTAGACACCATATCATTTTACCCATTAATACTTCAGGACTTATCTCTAATAAAGTAGTCCTTAGATTTTTAACATGTACCTGGGTAGATCAACAATTTCCAAACAGCAGACAAAGAATTCAGACACCCAGCAAAATATTCTCGTAGCCTTCTTTCACTTTTTCTCTATGTCTTTCTTTCTCTCAAGAAGTTATCCAAATCAATTTAATAGGCAAATAAGTAAAAAAGTAAAAAACAAAACCAATAATCTTGATAGCAGAAATATAAAAGGTCAGATTTAAAGTTACTTTAAAACATTTCAGTATGTTCCAATTCTACCAAAAGCACAAGCAAATCTCTCTTTTATCTTCCTCCAAGAAAGTCAGCTTCCTGGAAAAAATCGTGGTATAGAAATTCCACTCTGGATAATCCAAAAATCCTGAGGTCGTACGAATGCTATGCGTATATATAATTTGCTATGGAAATTGTGGTGGTGTTTAATAAAATATAAATAAAATTCCTGAGTGTCCCACCTTGTTAAATATTTATTTGGTATATAATTTAACAAAGGTTCTTTGCTATTACTATTTTATAGATTTGTGGAAATCTTTATTCTATTCTAATTTTAAAAAGGAATTTTAATTTCTCATTCATTAAAAGGCAATCCATATACTACAGAGGAAAATAACTTATGTCTTGAGTGTCCATAAAGTCTGGGAACAGAGGCAACTATATATAATAAATGGCTTATTGATAGTACGTGACAATACATAACGTTTGATGTGTTGTCCCTCATTAGTGATGTGTAATTTAGTGTGCTGGGTAGAATAGCAATGAACAGGATACATCACACAGCTTTTCTAGCAATCCTTGTGTATACCTTTGTATTGCATCGCCTTACATGAGTAGTTCTCTGATGTGATTTCTGGAATCAGCAATGCCTGGGAATGGTAAAATGCAAATTTAAGGGCGCCTCACTCCAGACCTACATAATCATAAACTCAGACTCAATATTCCATTTTATCAAGCTCTGCAGGTGATTCCGAGGCAAGCTAAAGTTTGAGAACCACAGGCTCAGACTATTTTTGTCTCTGATTTTCACCGAAGAAAAAAAAACTGTCGGCATACCCCAAGTCGGATTCAGCAAATAATATAAGAGAATACCAGTTAAATTTGAATTTCAGATAAAAAACAAGTTTTTAGTATAATTTTGTCCATCACAGGATGACCCACATATATATCCCACTTACGCCCAAGATATATAAGTATCCCCACGCATGCTTACACTAAAAAAATTGTGGCTTATCTGCTTATTTAAACTGATCTTTTCATCCCGCGTCCTGAGTTTTTCTGGCACCCACACCCAGGGGGTGTTCCGATCTGGCCAGCATTCCTCACGCTCCACAGAGCTGCTTCCAATCCAGTTTTAGGAATTGTCATCCTACCACTCTGGGGTCATGTGGTCGCTGGTCTACAAGTGACCTTCCCTGGCCTGTCAAGAGCATACAGCAATCGATGGACACATAACATGGTCTAACAGGGCAGAGTCACCTATATTTCCAAACTTTGTGGCCACTCTGTAAGTAGAAATACAGTTCGTCCTCACTTAACATCCTCAACAGTTCTTGGAAACTGCCACTTTAAGCAAAACAACGTATAACGAAATCAATTTTACTACAGGCTAATTGATATGAACAAGAGTTTGTTTTCTACAGCATATTTCTGATCACAAAAACATCACCAAACTTCTAAAGACCCAAAACACTTCTAATATTAAACTATGATATCAATGTGAGCTAGAACATATATTTATGAAAGATGAATTAAAACAATCATTTTCCTACCTGCTCAGTCCAGTTCAGGGTCGTGGTGACCGGAGCCCCTTTGGCAGCTCTGGTCTCAAGGTGGGACCAATCCTGGGAAGGACGCACCCTTCCTGGCACCCGCCCACACACCCTCAGACGAAGACAATGTAGACACAACCATTTACCTGCTGTGCACACCTGGGATGTGGGAGGAACCTGGAGTCTCCAGGGAAAATCCACGGAGACGTGGAAAGAACATGCAACTTCACACAGTGGCCCCAGCTAGGAAGCCATTTTTTTTCTCATTAATGTCATAAGGAAACGATGTCTCCTGGAAGGACGTTACTGGAGGTTCTGCTGTATTGGGTGTCAGCTGAAGACAAAAGCTACAGAAATGTGACCAAATCTCGTCTAGCTAACTCATTTATGAAATGCAAAAACTTTTCTGTTTCATGTAAGAGTCTTGATTTCTAATACGAAATAATTAACTATGGATAAAAATGTTTTTATATCCCTTAGGACCACATGCTGGTGAGTCCTTTCCTGTAACTGTCTTTATTTAAGTCAGAAAATTAAAACCAAACAATTTTGAAATCTAAATCTTTTCTAAATTAGTTTTATATAGTCATTTGTTTTCATTTTCAAACTATCAGCCTGCATTCTTCTTAAGTTTACATAAAATGCATAGAGTTAGTGAGTTTTGACAAAGATACATCCCTACCCCATTAAGATACAGACATATTTTTTTCACTCCAGAAAAGACCCTCAAGACCTTTTCTTGTCCAATCCCCCCCTTCAGAGGTAACCATTGTTCTTATTTTTATCACCAAAGATTAGATTAGTTTGTTCTAGAACTTCATGTAAGTGGAATTGCTTTCATTTTCACACATTCAAAACATTTTGCTACCGGGTAGCATCCCAGGGCCCTTAGGGAGGGAAAGGCCTCCTGTGTCTGTGCCTCAGGGACAGGCTAGACCACAGTCGGATGCCTTAAGGTAAGGACAGAGGAATGCAGATGCCTCTGTTCCAGCTAATGTAAGTTAAACATTCAAGTTATTTAATATTTTAGGGCTTTTCAAAGTACCCACTGGAGTAGCATCTAATTATCATTTTAAAAGTCTACTACCCCATAGAACATAAAATTTAAAAACGCCAGCGGTATGTAATCTAATATCATCGTCCATGAAAAAAATATTTCTATGATATTTTCTTTTGCTCACATTCCTGGGGGATCCAGGGATGAAAGACCATATAAATCCAAATAGACATATTACTAGTATGGTTCATTTATATAGACATATACAAATGGTATCATCTGAGACAAATTTAGAAAAACACATACAAAGAATAAAATGTATTTTAAATGTACCCCCAAAATGTTAATGCTCATCACAAATCCATATTCCCCCCATGAGTTATTCTGGGACTTCGGTATTTCTCAAAGGCAACCTGCAGATCCTTGAGTGAAGCCTCCAGATTCGCTCTTACTCACCTCACTGGACGTGGAGTCCATCCTCATCAGGTTCCAACGACCCTCACCGCCTCCGTGTCTGAGGAGAAACCTCACAGGTGACACGAGGCCTTCCTGTTTCTCTGCTGTTGAAGGTCGGGTCCTCCAGGAGCTGGTTCTGACACAGACTTTGAGGGACACAATATTCATTAAGGATCAACACCTGTGAAAGGAAGTGGGCAGTAGCAGGTTGCACTGAGAAAGCAATTGAACTGTGATGCAGACCCAACAAATATTCCCATTGGTGATGAGACTGTCCCTCACCAGACCAGATGGCTGTGCCTCTATATCCCTATCTCACTCTGTCACCAGATGCTGGCAGCTTCAAGAAGGAGATGACCTTGGACAAGGTGGCTCTCCAGAGGTAAGGCACGCCGGAAACAGCCAACAGTTGTCACTGTTTTGCTGACCAGTGTATGCTCCCCAGCTGGACACCAAATCCTTCCTTGAAGGGTTTGTAAGTACTCACACAACTATCCTCCTCCAACTCTTTCTACAAGAGCCATGTGGATTTCTCTCAATTCCCCAAGGTACCATGCTCAATCTTGGAGTGGGTCCACATGCCTGGCACACTTTCCCCACCCCCTTCACCAGGCTAACTCCTTCCCCTTCCTCAAATCCCATCCCGAGGAAGGCCCTCCCTCCTCTGCTCCTTTAGAATACTCCTCTCGCCTGTAATGTGCTTAATGCCTTTCTTCTCTGCTTAGACACCCTCCGTGACACCGGGATGGTACTGGACTTGTTTGGGCTATACGTTCAGTGTTGAGCAATGCGCCAAGCATAACGTAAACTTTCGGCGTATATTTGATGCATAGATTAGTTAACTTGATATACCTAATATTTTAGTTTGGGTTCCCCCAGAGGCCGCCCCGAAAGCAAAGACTCAAGTGCAAACCCTTTGAGAGGAGATTCAAGGAAACACTGGTGAGAAAGTAAGGAAGTGAGATAAGAAAGAAAAGGCCGCCAGTTCATTGCCCATTACCACTGTGGGCAGCGAGCTTAGTCCTGCGGGGGAATCTGAGAACCAGCAGTGAACATGTGCCTTGAAGTCGTCCATCCGAAAATAAGCAACCACCTATGGTATGATTCCGTTTGTATGAAATCTCCAAAATGAGCCAATTCATAGAGACAGCAAGTAGATGAGTGGTTGCCAGGGGATGGGAAGTTGGGGGAGGGGGGGCGGGGACTTGGGAGTAACCCCATAACAAGTATGGGGTTTCTTTTGAGGAGGGATAGAAATGTTCATACTTTTGATGGTTGGACAATATTCTGAATTTTATGTTATGTAAATCAGTAGAATGAATTACAATAAACAAATGAAGGGGCTGGGATCTTAATACACTAGCTACATTCATTAGTCGGGGCTGCTGGAGGCTGGGGGTGTTCATTTCTGCAGCGTGCCCAGCGTGCCCCAGCACCAACAAGGTAGGCTCTGAGATCAGGGAACCTTTGGGCCAAGAGATGCAGATATCAGCACTTTGCAGTCTGGAGGCATGATGCACTGATTGTGGGGGGATAAGGGGGTATTGGTAGGGCAAAGACAGGCTGAGTACTTAGCGAGAGACAGACCTAGCAAACCCACCTGGCATATTCAAAAATGATCCATTCTGTAAAGAAGGAGGATCCACTCAGAAGCCTCCAACTCCAAGAATATATTTTTCTAATATTCTAAAACAGATCAATACATGGATGACATGTTTAGGGAACCCAATTATCTCAGCTGTAACCCCAAATCAAGTAAAGCTGTGGAAGAAGAAACGAACAGTGCTTTCAGTAGGAAACAGAATTGTGGTAGGTTGAATAATGACGCCCCTCCAAAAAAAAAAAAAAAATTCCACATTGTAATCCTCAGAACCTATGAATGTTCCCTTTTAAGGCTAAAGGGACTTTGCAGGTGTGATTAGGTTAAAGATTTTGAGATGGGAAATTATCCTGAATTACCTAGCTGAGCCTAGCGTAATCAATCACACAGTTCTCGTAAGAGGGAGAAAGATCAGTCACCGAGGATGTAACAACCTAACCAGGTCAGGGTGAGATGCCTTGATGACAGAGAGAGGGGTTCGCCAACAAAGACAAGTGACACTAAAAGGTAAAAAAGGTAACAACATAGACCCTCCCCCTTAGAGCATCCAGAAAGAACCAGTCCTTGACTCCACAACTCCGCGTTGTTTTAAGCCACTGAATTTGTGGTAAGTTGTTACAGTGGTGACAGCAAATGAATACCAGGACTACGAGCACTTTCCCAGGATGGGTTGAAAAAATAATCACCATCACTTCTCCCCTAGAACACACTGCAAAATTTGAAAGGGTCTTAAAACCACTTACAAAGAAAATAAAACACTGTGTATCTTGGCTTATGTTCAATATAGCTAGTCCATTTTTCAATCTCTTAAAGTATCATACTTATACTTATCTTCATATGATTTTTCAGAATTAAACAAACATTTGAAATAGCGAGTGTGTGTTTTTCATTTTAATAAATTGAATGTTACAATTTACCTTTTCTAGACTTTGGATTTATAAATTATATCATGCCAAGTAAAAATTCTTACTAGAATATTGACATATGAAAAAAAAATCAGTGGATAAATTCCCAGGAAATAACATGTTTACAACTCAAAAAAATACTGTAAAATTCAGTAAATTAAATAGAATCTGAGTATATTCAATGTGCGTTGGAGGGAGAGGGCTGCCAGGCACGAAGGTGAGTCTGTGAGGTTCTCGAAGGTGTAAATAGGACAGGGTAGGATAAAGTAGCGAAGTCTTAGAAAAACGGGAGAGGTTGTAGGGAGGTGGTGTTAAAGGACATAAATGAAGTGAGGTGTTTTGGGGACATCTGGTAAAAGGCTCAGGTAACTTATTTCTGATTCTAGTCTATTCTCCACATTATCTCCAGATAACATAAAATTCAATCATATCATGCCCCTGTTTAAAATGCTCTAAACTTTGTTAGGTTAAAATAAAACAAAAAGCCACACTCCATAATCTCAATGGCATGTAAAAACCCTTGATGACTAAATGCCAGCCTACTTGTTCAGCCTTATTCACCACCATCCCAGACTCTCCACTGTTCCTGAAAGCCCTCAGTGCCTCCCACGCCTCAGGGCCTTTGCAAATTCTGCTCCCTCTGACTGAAATGAGTCCTTCTGTTTTTACCACATATTCATCACTCCAGCCTAAGTATCAGTGAAGTTTCTGCTAGAAGTAATTCATCACGGGCCTTAAGCATCCCTCCCTGCACATTTTTGCTGGGGATGCCAAGAACACAAGGCCCTGACTATTCTTTACCCTGGCCATTTCCGAGCATTGTGCTTGCAGAGAGCAATCATGAAGGCTGAAGTAGCATTTTGCTTGCCACTCACTAGAAAAATGGTAAATCCCTTAAGCTCCGTGTTTCTCTTCTGTAACACAACTTACAGCATGTACCCGCATTCACCTAGGTCTACCTGAGTGCCCTGTGGAACAAGGAGAGCATGGGAACCTGGTGCCAACATCATGCTAGTGCTGCTCACTGTACTATGAGTAATAAAATCATTTGTCTCTGACCCAGGAGACTCGTGTCTTCTGTCAGCGTCCATGAAATAGTACCAGGCTAGCTTGTTAGCTTGTGATTAGGGTAGAACTCCAGATCCCTTATAGACCTTGATAGTTCTCCATCTCTCCAGACAAGGTTTGTGGTATCTTATATCTGTAATCTCATAATACTTGCTCAAATAAAATGTAACGTTATCATATGAGGGCATGGGTTATGGCATACAGGAGATGTTCAGAAAAGTATTCGTCAGATAAATAAAGTATGTCCAGTTCAGTAAAGGTGTCTGCTCTGATAACTGCTTTGTTTCCCCCTTACTAAAATTGGGCCCATTTAAGGAAAACAGAAAAAAATGAAACTTCTTTCATTTTCAGAGTGTTCCTTAAATGACTAATGTTCCAAAGATCTTGGAGAATCCAAGAGTGACAGTATTAGGTTTTTTCAATCTATCCTAATGTCAGTTAAATTTGGCCAGGATGATTCTGTTAATTCCTAGACTTTAAGAAAAATCCATTTTTAAAGTATTCATTTTCTAGTTTGGAGTATATATTTTCTGTTCTTAAGAACTGAAGGTTAAGTCTACATTTCAAGAGTTTGAATAAGATCTGTTTCTTGAATTTCGTAAGCTAGAGAGAATAAAACTCATTAATTATTGACTTTTTTTCCCAGTGATTTTATCATATTTTTGCAGCCAGGAGGCATGACAGTACATTAATAAGCTGAAAAATAATAAATGAATAAGTAGACTCTTACTTGGTTATGAGATCATGAAGAGAAATTGAGAAAATGCAAAGTAGCAAACAGAAGCAGCTGTTAGAAAGCCCCAGAAGTGAGGATGTTATAAGGTAATAGACATCTTTCTAGCCAAAGGCAACCAGTTGGCTTACAAGATAAAAGCCAAAGTTATCCCATTAATGAGCTACACAAGAAACACGTCCTTCTTCCTGTCCAAGCAGTGGTGAAAGAAGGGATACTTATTTTACTCAATTCAAAACCAGTCAAACATGTATATTTAAACAAAGAACCAAACTCTAAGGCTCTAATATTTGAAATGAGGTTTATAATGATGAAAATGTGTATCTTATTTTTCAGATAGCCCATGGGCAGGGCTGAGTACCTGCTAAAAGTAGACCCTTGTTAAATGGAGGAGGCAGGTCCAGTCCCTCAGTCTCTATTGGCACAGTGACCTGTGAGGCCACACCAAGGGTATAGTAATATGCATGTGTGCTTCCAAGTAGTGCCTTGCACCTCCCACGCTGGCTCCAGGCCTCGCTCTATGAGGAAAGTTAAAAAAACAAAACAAAAAAAACCAGTCAGATGTTTTACCAAAACATTCCAAAATTTAGAATGGCTTGAGAGAATGCTGCACATTTTACTCAATCTTAATCTTCTTACCTTAATTTTATCCTACATTTGAAAATGGGAATCTGGCCCCATGGAAATACCATTACTGAAAGCAACATGAGTAGAGAGGGGGAGATGAGTCTCCCAACATTTGGAAAAATGGATAGTGTATACTCTCATAATTTCGTCAGCTGAGCTGTACTGCCCTCATTGTGCGTCAAACCAACATGTTTGATCTGTATTTGGGGCTCTGGGAGGAATGTAGAGAATCCTCGGGGTTTTACCCAGGAGTTCGGGTGCTGCTTCTACTACTGATGCAGAGGAGTGGGAAATGCAGAAATGACCAAGGCTAGGTCTTTACATTGGCCATTGTCAATGTCATCTCTCTGTCCTTTTTCCTGCAAAGCTGGAACAACACAGCACCTTCTACTTTAAAGTTTCCTATGCCAATTATAACTCTCGCTCCACCAACACCTTATAATAGCTCAGGGGCCAGGAAAAAAATGAAATTATGTTGAACCATTAGACTTTAATAATTAGGTAGTTCATTTAGAGAACTTGGCATTCAGCAGTGGATGAAAGGGGAAGGGGAAATGCTGTTGAAAACAAAAATAGCTTAGGAGAAAGAAAGAAAGGAAAGAAAGGAAGGAAGGGAAGAAAGAAAAAGAAAGAAAGAAAGAGAAAGAAAGAAAAAGAAGGAAAGAAAGAGAATGAAAGAACAAAAGAAAAGAAAAAATTCTCCGTTCTCAACACTCCTCCCCTCCTATCCACCTTCCCTTTTCCGCAAAGCAGTGTCCTTTGCCTCTGCCTCCAAACGCCTCTCACCCTGCGGGTCCACACTGACAGCTCCTGCAGGGAATAGGATTATGGTTCCAGACTGTCAAGGAGCTGTGTTTTGATACGTTTTGTGGTGCAAAATGACCTGGCAGTGTGAATGCCAATGAAATCATCCCTTGTGCCATCTTGTGTGCATGGGTGATAAGATAAGGACCATTGGCAAAGACACCTTCACGGGCACCCAGGGAAATCCAGAGCTCCTGACTGTGGCTCATGCATCATGAAAAAAGCCTTTCTAACCCAGCCACTCAAGTTTGTGCTTGCGTCCACTAAACTGTGGGCTTGGGTTATTCTGGGGGTTTTGCTTCCATCTTTTCGGGTTGGGGAAATAACTAGTGAAAGCTGTTTTTAACTTCCTCATCTGTAGTAAGAGAAATAAAAGGGCTCAAAAATTAGAGTCGCCTAGTTACCTCTCTGCTTCAAAGCTGCCTACTAGAGGCTGGTACTTTTCCATGTTCTGTGCTGTGTCTGCATATGCCCCACCCCAGAGTGGAAAGTAGGAACCATGGAAACGACTTTGCAGACTTGTTTCTTGGGAGAAGTAGACTTAATTGAATCCCTAGATTGGCAAGTCATTTAGAGCCACTCCAACTTCCCCAGAGGTAGGGCTCCCAGAATTTTCCTTAAGGTCTATGAGGATGGAGAACATTTTTATATTATTGAATTCTACAAAGGTTGTAGGTAAATCAACTCTTAAGAACAAAATTGCATTTAAGGGAGTTATATGTGAAACACTAAAAGGCCAAAATACACTGAATTGCTATATTGGGCAATATTTACTTTCCCCAGATTTTTACTAGAACGATGAGAATATTCTAAAAGGCATCATTAATCTTGGCTAATTATTACTACCATTTACAACTCAGTTACCCCGAGCCAGATTTCTCATGTAATCCCAAATAGCTATTATTCCTGACTCTCCTATTTCTATTAATGGCACTAATAATTTTCTGTTCACCCAGTCATAAAATGTCAGTTCTATCTTTAACTGCTCTTTATGACACTCCTTCTCTACCCAATTAATTGCCAAATCCTGTATTTCCTTTAAAAAATGGCCCCTAACCTTCCTTTCTTCTGAAACCCTAGTTCCAATCCTAGCTGGTCTCCCAGCTTCTAACGTCTCTCTCCAACCCATTTTGAACTTGGCCATTTAATTAACCTGCTCATATCATCTCTTTGGGTATAGGATCTGTTTAAAAGTCTTACGGGACTTTCTATTGCCCACACCAACAGTTCTCATGTGGTAAGACAAAGCACTTTGTTCTTATACCTTTCATGCTTTGCAAACATCCTATCACTTTTTGATCAATAGGCAGAATTCATTTTTGCCAGCATTCGACCTTTTACAGCAACTCTGTCAAACAGAATGCTGATCTGAGCAATGCGTGGCATGTAAAAGTGCAAACTGCTACAAGTAAGAGGGACAAGACTTAGAGTGACATCCAGTCTGTGTCACGGGAATCATCTTGTGCTTACTGGAACTTGTGGGAACATCGCCCTGGAGTATTCGAGAGTGCGCTGTCTGGGAGTAAAAACTCTTCCAAAGGAAACATGCTGAAGGCCAACCAACTGAATAGTGAAGTAACTGTGGATGAGTTTATAGACACTGTGAGACCGTAACTACACTGCAGACCTTAACTACACTGCAGACCATAACTACACGGTGCTGCAATTGTTGTTTGCTCATTTTGTGTTTTCCAGACTTTTAATCCTTCCCATTGTCCTGCTAAAAGTTCTAGTATTTGAAGATGTGCCACAACCCAAAAGATTGAAAATTATTGGTCAGTTAGACTTAAGTCCAAATTATTTACCACAGCCTAGGAGGCTCTTCTCATTTTGACCCCAGCCCTCCCTTCCAGCCTCAATGTCCAATGCTTGCCCCTTGAGTCACGTGGGACCACACATTGCTCTTTGACTAAGCCAGCTCTTTCACATCTCTGGGACTTTGTATGTGGAAGAAATGTTCTGTTCTTGTTTATTCTGCATTCATTTATCAAGACCCAGTTACAATACTATCTCCTCCCTGATTTTCTGTGACTCCTCCAGTAATTGTTCCTATCGTCCTTTGCATGCGTTTTTATTAAAGCGTGTACCCTCACATTCTGTAATCACTGTGCTGGGCCTGTCTCCAAAGCATCAAGGATTATGTCCGAGTTCTCAAGAGCACAGGCTTAACCTCATTCATCTTTGAATTCCCAACTGTTTAGATATTACAAACCCTCAATAAATGTTTGTAGAATTGTTTTTCCTGCAGTTCAAGCTACCTGTGACCTATTGCTAATTAGTCTTTCAAAAATTATGTCCCATAACTCTGATGCATGTACTTTAAACTCAAACCAAGCTACAGTACTTACTGTTCCTGAAATCTTACTTACCCTTTCCTACCTCTACAAATGAGCTCAGAGGATTCAAAGGATTCTTCCATCTGGGATACTCACCCTCTCTCTGTGATATCTGCCACCGATAAAAATTCTACCTATCCCTTTGATCAAGCCCAAACCCATTCTCCCAAA
>NW_011888880.1:3473370-3494912 GCF_000151845.1 Pteropus vampyrus | reverse complement strand
CTCTTTATGACACTCCTTCTCTACCCAATTAATTGCCAAATCCTGTATTTCCTTTAAAAAATGGCCCCTAACCTTCCTTTCTTCTGAAACCCTAGTTCCAATCCTAGCTGGTCTCCCAGCTTCTAACGTCTCTCTCCAACCCATTTTGAACTTGGCCATTTAATTAACCTGCTCATATCATCTCTTTGGGTATAGGATCTGTTTAAAAGTCTTACGGGACTTTCTATTGCCCACAGCAACAGTTCTCATGTGGTAAGACAAAGCACTTTGTTCTTATACCTTTCATGCTTTGCAAACATCCTATCACTTTTTGATCAATAGGCAGAATTCATTTTTGCCAGCATTCGACCTTTTACGGCAACTCTGTCAAACAGAATGCTGATCTGAGCAATGCGTGGCATGTAAAAGTGCAAACTGCTACAAGTAAGAGGGACAAGACTTAGAGTGACATCCAGTCTGTGTCACGGGAATCATCTTGTGCTTACTGGAACTTGTGGGAACATCGCCCTGGAGTATTCGAGAGTGCGCTGTCTGGGAGTAAAAACTCTTCCAAAGGAAACATGCTGAAGGCCAACCAACTGAATAGTGAAGTAACTGTGGATGAGTTTATAGACACTGTGAGACCGTAACTACACTGCAGACCTTAACTACACTGCAGACCATAACTACACGGTGCTGCAATTGTTGTTTGCTCATTTTGTGTTTTCCAGACTTTTAATCCTTCCCATTGTCCTGCTAAAAGTTCTAGTATTTGAAGATGTGCCACAACCCAAAAGATTGAAAATTATTGGTCAGTTAGACTTAAGTCCAAATTATTTACCACAGCCTAGGAGGCTCTTCTCATTTTGACCCCAGCCCTCCCTTCCAGCCTCAATGTCCAATGCTTGCCCCTTGAGTCACGTGGGACCACACATTGCTCTTTGACTAAGCCAGCTCTTTCACATCTCTGGGACTTTGTATGTGGAAGAAATGTTCTGTTCTTGTTTATTCTGCATTCATTTATCAAGACCCAGTTACAATACTATCTCCTCCCTGATTTTCTGTGACTCCTCCAGTAATTGTTCCTATCGTCCTTTGCATGCGTTTTTATTAAAGCGTGTACCCTCACATTCTGTAATCACTGTGCTGGGCCTGTCTCCAAAGCATCAAGGATTATGTCCGAGTTCTCAAGAGCACAGGCTTAACCTCATTCATCTTTGAATTCCCAACTGTTTAGATATTACAAACCCTCAATAAATGTTTGTAGAATTGTTTTTCCTGCAGTTCAAGCTACCTGTGACCTATTGCTAATTAGTCTTTCAAAAATTATGTCCCATAACTCTGATGCATGTACTTTAAACTCAAACCAAGCTACAGTACTTACTGTTCCTGAAATCTTACTTACCCTTTCCTACCTCTACAAATGAGCTCAGAGGATTCAAAGGATTCTTCCATCTGGGATACTCACCCTCTCTCTGTGATATCTGCCACCGATAAAAATTCTACCTATCCCTTTGATCAAGCCCAAACCCATTCTCCCAAAGAGTCAACCCAGATACCCAGACTAAGCACTGTCTCTGAACTTTTTCATATTTGGTTATATAGTTCAGAGGACACTTAGTACAAACTACTCTGGAGTGTAGTCACTTGAGTACATTTTACCTCCCTTCCTAGGGTATAATCTCCTTGAGGCAAGAAAGATGCCTTATTCATTTGTTTTCTCGTTGGTACCTATGCAATATCTTGCACATAGTAGGTACAGTTTTTCAAATGCATGAATGAATGAAATGATGTATGTCTAGTGTATCATGCTACTCACCATATTCTACTTGCATGTGGTATCATACAATTAAGTTATAGTTTATGGACTAGGAGCCATTTCAACATTTCCTTGGTACATTATGCAATTGTTATTGTGTGTGGTAAATTCTACCACACTCTCAACAGTCTTGTGGGCCTGTTTGCTTAATGAGGTAAATTTTAAAATCCTACACAGGATGGAGGTGTTAACTAACCTTATCATAGGAATCATTTCACAACATATATGTGTATCGAATCGTCGCATTGTACACCTTAAACTTACATATGCTATATGTCAATAATATCTCAATAAAGCTAAAGGGAAATCCCTCACAGATGTTCTCCTCTTACTCTAGAACGTGAAAATTCTAATTTATAACGCAGAGTAATAAGTTCTAATACAAGTGAATTCCTTTTTTTCCTCCCCCAGGCAAAATTAGTTCCTCTCTCCACTTTGCTTCAGTTCACATATCTATTATAGTAATTATTTCCATTGCTTTGTAGTTATATGTTTTTACATTTATCTCTCCTGCTAGATTTTGAGCTTCTCAGGGCTAAGAACCGTGTCTTATCCATCTCTCTCTCTCTATTGATCAGTCTATAATAATTAGTTTATGTAAAAAAAGTATATATTTTATTTACTTTATACTTACATATAAATATTATGTAAATATATACTTAATATTTATTTATAAGTGTATGAGAAGTATATATAAATTTATGTAACTATTTTGCCTGGCAATAGTCTCCATTCAATAAATATTATTGAAACAATGAATGGATGTTTTAAATGGTCAATACTTTTAAAACTAACAATTTGTTTTCAGATCTACTAGGAGGAAAAAAAAAAACTAAAGCAGATACTAAGAACCATTGCCACCCAAATAGTAGTTGGATAGGAATACAAACCACCAATGAAGCAATAATAAAAGCCAATAGTCAAACATGATTCCATTTCATAGAACTTTCTAGTTTGATATTGGTTGGATATTATTTAGCCACTGGGGTAATATTGGTCTTCCACAGCAATTTACAGCAATGTTTCTCAAACCTGAGCAATGAACAGACCCTTTTTAAAATATGTGGATCCTCCAGACTCAGACTTGCCATGATTTGTTTACTTCGTTATTATTTAAATATGTGAAAATGTAAAACAAGTTACAAATATCTTACACTTATGGACTTCATACAATAAAAAATAAATTTACAAATTAAGTTCAAACAAAATTAGAAAAATTGATAAAATTCAAATTAGCAACGTTAATATGATGATTGACGCCCTTTTGCTAAGACCAAATTGCCATTTGCAGTGAAACTGTGGTACCCACATCTAAGGTGGGCTCTGTTAGGGTTCTTGTGCCTTTACTACCCAAATGTGTCTTCTCTCAGAGATCACCTTATTCTCCCACTACTTTTCTCTATTCAAATGTCATTCTACTTATAAGCACAGAATGAGTCATTTGGCCTTCACTTGGCACAAATTTTTTAAGTCAACCCCTACTCTTTTATCATTAGCCCATAAGAATTAGAGTAACCCTGTGCTATGTTACACCCACCCAATAGCAGATATAAAAGTAAATATTGACATGAAATTACTAGACAGTATTCTATTATAAAGTGATGAGTCATGATATACTTATGATATGCTTAACGTTTTAGAAGATTATCATCAAATGCAAACCATCAACTTAGCCCCAAGGACCCACCTTTCTGTGTTGTAAAAAAATATTTTTCACAGAGACAGGTGCCAAGGAACTCTACCAACACTTCAGCCTAATGGCTACTGCAAGGGAAAATATTAAAGCTGCACAACTTTAAAAATTGCTTTTTAATCACATCTTTCCTTTAGCATGACTGGTAAGTTGTATATATCTTCTACATAGTTTATTTAAAATTGTTATGGACACGGATCATTGGAGGATTTCGAAAGTCCAAGTGATTTTGTACAACAGTGACAGAAAATCATTCCAAAATGACAGTAATGAACAACAATAAGGGGGAAAAAAATAACCTTCAAGTTTTTGTAAGCATATAAGTCAAAAACCTGATTACATTTGCAGCAATCTACTGTTGTAAAACATGACATGAAGTTTAAAATTCAAAAGATTCCTTGAAAAAATCAAAGGGAGTTCAGAAAGACGAAGATTGCAAGGGGGGCTTAACCTCACACCGCCACAGTCAGAAAATCGTTAAGTACTGGCCTATTGACATTTGGTCAGATGTGCTACTGTAACAGAATAGTTAATACCTGAGAGATTGAAGACATGCAATGGTGGAAACCTTGACAAAACGTAAATCTAGAATTATGCAATGCTTTTGGAGCAAAAGTAGAAGAGCAACAACAATAAGAAAAAAAAAAACAGAACAACGACTCATAAAAGTTACCAGGAAGTCAGAGCTATTCCAATGAGTCTTAGTTTCCCATTCTTCAAATTATTTTTATTGGAACTTTTAAGTGCAACAATAACAGAAATGTTTTCTAATCCAAATTCAAAAAACAAAGCAAAACAACACAGATGCACTCCCAAAAGTCAGCACTCAGTGGGAAAGAACTTGACATTGGATCTGAGAAAATGTATGAACAAAGAAAATAATACATGCAGGAATCAAAGAAATACTATGAACATTAATTTTAAAGAATAATATCTAATGTGAACACACTTTCAGTTTTTCATTATAAATTTTATGAATACATTTGAAATGTGATGCAAAGTATCCATGTTTTGAAATCAGCTATAAATACAATTTCAGTAAATGAAAATGCCACATTACTATATTTAAATGTTTTCTGTCAGGCCATATTCTAATCTTATGTCTCATGAACTTATGTTTATATGCTTTTTTTATTCCTCAAGTGGAAACTAGAGGTAAGCAAAAAGAAGAAAAAATAATTCTATATTGTCACCACCTGGAGATAAACAATATAAACATTTTTGGTTATGTCTTTTCAGACTTATCAAAGCTCAGTGCATCCATTATGTTGTAATCTGATTTTTTCCCCTGTTACTATAATGTGGACATCCTTTCGTGTTAACATATAGACATGCCACCATTTTTAATAGCTTTGTAGTGTTTCACTGTATGGATATGCTATAATTTACTTAACCAATTCTGTACCAGTAGATATTTAGTTTGCTTATTTATTATAAAACACTGGAAAACAAACTGTTCTCTGTCCTGCACCCAGAATAATTTTTTAAAATATAAATCAGATAAGTCACACCCCTGCTGATTATTTCATTTTACTTTTGGGAAAAAGACCCTACATAACAAGGATTGGCAAGGATGTGGAAAAAAGAGAATCCTCATACCCTGTCAGTGGGATTGTAAATTAGTGCGGCCACTATGGAAAAGAGTATAGAAATTCCTCAAAAAATTAAAAATAGAGCTCCATATGTTCCAGCAATTCCAATTCTGGGTATTTATCTGAAGAAAACAAAAACACTAATTTGAAAGATATATGCACCCCTATGTTCATTACAGCATTACTAGTAATAGCCAAGATATGGAAGCAACCTAGATGTCCATCACAGATGAATATGCAAAGAAGATATGTTATAAATACTCAATGTAATATTACTCGGCAATAACAAATAATGAAATCTTGCTATTTGTGACGACATGAATAGACCTAGAGGGCAATATACTAAATGAAATAAGTCAGACAGAGACAAATACCATACAATTTTACTTATATGTGGAATCTAAAAACAAAAACAAAAACAAATGAATAAACAAAACAGAAACCGACCCATAGATAGAGAGAACAAGCTGATGGCTGCCAAAGCAGAGGGTGGTCGAGGGATGGGAATAAATAAAGAAAAAGAAGAAAAACCCTAGCTCCTCCCATGGCCTACAAAAACCTACCTAAGCAGGACCCTGGCTCCACATCAAGAACCTCCTACCCCTCCTCCTCTCACTTATTTGCTCTAACTCCACTTACCTTTCTCTGTGATCAGACAAGCCAAGAGTGTTGTTTCTGCCTCAGGGCCTTTGAACACACCTTTCCTCTAGGTAGACACTGCAGCAAGCTCCTCACCACCTGGGCCTCTGTACCTGTAAGGTCTTTCCTGACCACCTACTCTGCCACCTCTTTCGTTACTTCATACCGTCTGAAAACATCATAGTACTTTACATTTTGTATATTTTCTGCCACCCCCTCTAGGCTACATATAAGCTGCATGCGTTCTTAGCACAGTACCGGGCCCAGAGAAGCTCTTCAATAAGTGTTCCTCTAATTAATCAGTAAATTCAGGACAGAAACTCAAGAAATGTCATCCTCCCTATTTTAGTTGTCTCTTCAGAGGCAGCAGTTGTAGAGAAAAGAACCTAGCGGTAAACCAGCCCTTTCTAATCTTGGGCAAATTAAATGTTGTCAAGGAAACCTTTTCTTGCCCCTCACCCCTTACCCCGTTCTGTCACTGCCAAGCCCTTCCAAACAATACTCAGAAATGTTCCTGTGTGGTAATTACCACAGTTGTTAATAATTATTCACATCATTACTTGTTTAAATCATTTCCCCTGCGGGAGACTGAAACTCCATGAGGGCCAGGACTGCGTCTAACTCCCTGCTGGGTTCCTAGCTCCAGCAATAATGCCTGGCATAAAATAAGCCCACAAAAATATTTGCTGAAAAGAGGAAAATTAGTTTTCTCTGGGCTGAAAACACTGGAGTTTAAAAATAAGTTACACAGGGTCGAAATGATTATCAACCAGAATTTTTAGGAAGGGAACCATGCCTGGGGAAATTCTGTAACGAGCCCTTTGGGGTAGGTGGGACTGTGGTTAGTCGCTGAGGCAAACGAAGAAATGGCTGACTCGTTCTGCGTGACAAAACAAGAGGAATTTGTTTTGCCTCTAGAAAAAAGGAGGGGCCAGTCGATGACCTTTTAAAACCGAGGCACCAGGTGAGGTAGGGAGAGATGAAAATGGCTCCCTACTTTATCTCTCTCTCTCAAATCTTCAGTAAAGATCCACTTATCATGCACACCACCTCGTGGGAGTGGGGAGTGTGTGTGTGTGTGTGTGTGTGTGTCAACTGGGAAAGAACCTGAATATGACATCGGACTCGATACATCGCCTAACAGAAGTGAAATATGTGAGACACTAAAACAATCTATAAACTGAGAAAACGAAAGTTTGGAGCCAGAGCTGACTCTGAGTCTGTAAACTGCCCAGGAATTTCTGGAAATCAGTCACAAGCCTTGGAATTAGGGGGCAGATTTCATTTCTTCTAGACCTCATGGGACAGGGAGAGCCTAGGTCACATCAGGATTAAAACAGTGACTGCTATTACTTGTCATCCCATACCTGGCCTTACTTGCTTCTCATCCTTTCACCAGTTTGGAATTTGGGGTCTAAAGAGATGAGAAAAATGGGGGAAAATTGGAAGGAGAGACCCTTCTCTTTTATCATCAGATAAGATAAACGTTACCAAAATGTCTCTTCCTACCTATCTTTTAAGAGATAACACCGTAATTTAGTAATTTACCATCTTTTGAGGAAAGGTGTTCTAAAAATAAACAGCACATCCTTTGCAGTAGTTGTAATTAAGTTACTCAAAGTAAACTCCAAATGGTTTTCTTGATTTCACTTGATTACTCACAGATTTTGCCATTTTGAAATTTCTTCAGAGCATGAATTGCTGTATTGCTTTCAATTCCCTACCTAGAGAATCATCTGTGAAGACAATCCTATAAAAATCTTTGAGGGTGACTCATGAGTGACCTGCCAGGAGAAAAATATGTGATCTCAAGAGTACTGTTCTTTATGTTTGTGTAACTTTAGACACTGCCAGAAGAAATAGTTGCCCAGACACAAGTTATTAGAATGTATGTATAAACAATTTCTCTTCTTTTTTCACAGAATTCAATAGATCGAAGCACGATTAACACAAGGTTGTGTTACAAGTGTGAACATATCCAGCTTCCACTACTGCCAGTGGCTTCTGTTTTCATTGAAACAACTCTGATTCTTCCCAAAAAGAAAGTTTTAAAACTTCCAGTGGTGTCTTAATGGGGCAAAGGGAACAGGCGGGGCCACTTTTCGTCACTCTTCAATATTTACTTATTACATTCAAAGTAGCTTTATTAATTATAAACTGAGCTTAAAGTTGAGAATGACCTGCACATTACTCAGAAAACTGAAACAGTCCACAGTTACTCAGAAAACTCCATTCCCAACAGTCTATTACATATGTACTTGCATTTATGTGAACTTTAAAGAGATTAGAAAATCATGCAATAAAATCTTTATGATTACTGTTTCTGAGTACAGAGATTGTAGGTGTGATAGAATAATGAAGTCCCTTCCCTCCAAAGATGTCCTCGTACTAATCCCCAGAACCTGTGAATGTCATATTGCATGGCAAGAGGAATTCAGGTTGCAGAAGCTAATCAACAAATAGACTATCCTGGGCTGTTCAGGTGGGCCCAATGCAATCACAAGGGTCCTTAAAAGTGGAAGAGGGAGGCAGGCGAGAGCTGGACGGAGATGTGACTGTAGGAGAATGAGCAGAGAGAGGCAGAGTTGCCGGCTTTGGAGGAAGGAGGCAGGAGGCTACGAGCAGAAGAATGTGGGCTGCCTCGATTAGCTGGAAAGGCAAGGAACCAGATTCTCCCCTGGAGTCCCCAGACTGGGCACAACCTGCAGACACCTTAATTTTAGCCTACTGAAACCTGCATCAGACTTCAGAGCTCCAGAACTGTAAGATATCCAATTTCTTTTGAGGCTCAAATTTGTGATAATTTGTTACAGCAACAATAGGAAACTAATACACTGGGTAATTTTGTTCATTGCTTTTTGGGGGAAATTTTGAAAGGGAAGGAGTTTGATACTTTCCGAATTTTACGTAATGTATATGCATTACCTTTGTAATTAGGAAAATTTCATTTTATTATCTTTCAAATAATGATAAATCGTAATGAAGGCTCTGGTAGAAATGTTTCAGCATTTAGGCTCAAAATTGCACCTCAATTGCTCCTTAAAGTTCTTAGTGTCATTTATTGAGAAAATTGACTTAAGATTGACACAATAAAAAGTGCCAGAGTTCATTAATCGAGAGCTCATAAAGAATTAAAACTCAGTGTAATAGGTATTTATCAAGGACCTGCAGAGTTCCAGGCACCTTCTGGGTCCATCGACTGACAGGTGTCTTTTCCACAGAATTCCTTAAATCAGGCAAGACAGTGTGCAGCACTTCCTGGCACATTTCTCTTGTGTGAGCTTCCTTTGCTCGGTGGCCCGCAGCCGGGCTGGTGGGGAAGGGAGGCTGTCAGACATGCTGAGGCGGCGTTAATGGCGTTGGTATCCGTGGAAGAGGTGGCAGCACTGGTAGAAATGGAGTCTGGGTGAGTCAAGGTGATAGACTATTTAGCAATTCCTTAGTTAGGACACTAAGGTGCCACAAAGATGTCCTGGTTTGTTGCAACACATGGATTTCATTTCTCTCCTTTGGTAACTTTTGACATGGCAAGGTGGACCAGAGAAAAAGGGATGATATGTCTAAAGGGGGGAGTAAAAGAACCAACTATTTCTTCATTTTCTCCAAACTCCATAGCATATTACACAAAGCTCCCGGGGCTTTGTATAGAATAACTTCCACGTCCTGTTTCTTTTCCAGGCACCTTTTGATGGAAGTACACCATCAACATTTCATTCCCCATTTCACTCCTGAGCCTCAGACTGTCACCCCTCCACCTCCATGGTGTTCCTTCAGCCTGGATTCTTCTCATTTCTAAAACTGTTTTATCCTCAGGGCTCAAATCAAATGCCAACTGCTTCTTGCAACAATAATTGCAACCATGTGCCAAGGACTTTCATATACTTTATATTATTGAATCCCTTCCATTCGAGTCTTGTTTCTCATCTTACAGTGTGTTTATTTCAACCTGGGATCTGTCCATTACTGGATGCTGCTGCATGAACCTCCCTTCGAGCAGGATCCATGGTCACTCTTGCCTCTTTGCTCCCTTACCTCTATCCATAAATCTATATTATTTATTTCATCTTACTTCAATTTGTTACTGTTTTACATGTTCACATCCTCCCTTTTGATCCTATTGTCAGTTTTTTTAAGACTGGCACCTCGTCTTATCCTCCTATAAGGTGTTCATCTACAACGTGTAGCATGTAGGACTTTGCAAAAGGCAGGCAAAGCAGGCAGTGTGAACAACAACAACAAAAATACATATTAAGTTACAGATCAGGAATTTCTTCTCCAGCTTCTTCTCCTACCCATGAGTTTTGACAGCCACAAGGTTTCAAAAAGTTTAGAATTTTCCCTCTGCACTACCACCGCTCTTAATGTGGAAAGTTTACAGGCAGGTCAGACTGAAGTTAGGAAATGCTAATGAAATCGTTGCTGGCTGCTACTATGAGAGCCTCTAAGTGGCAGAATCTGTTGCTTAATGAAGTGGAGTAATGAACCTTGTAGAAATGGCTCTGGGATTTCAAGGTGAAGAAGTAGTAGATCGTATCACTGGACAGGAAGTGTGAGAAAATAATTCCTTCTATAGCAGAGCAAAGACCACTGCTGCCTCTCCCAACTGAATTTACCTTTGTCACATGAAATATGTTGGGGGACAGGAGAGGAAGGGAGAAGAGACAGACTCTGGGAGACTGGTTTAACCTGTTGGCTCTAATGCTTGATCAGAGGAATGAGGCCATGGTAGTTCAAGCCAGGTTTGAGACTCTGCAGGCAGTTATCAAAGGGTTTAAAAGTCAGTAAAAAGAAGCGTTGACATAAGTGAAAACTGAGTAAATTTTATTCAAATGCTTTTGATTGTTCGAAGAGCGGATCTGATAATTCTTAGAGGAAATAAACTGTCGATACCTTTTCAGGAATGGCATCTCCCGAAAATTATATTGCTAATTTGCCGCAAAGTGAGGCAAGACTCCGGAAACAAAATAAAAATCTTAGTATAAGAAATATGGAAAGATCTCTTTTGCCAAAATGTATTTGTTTCTGAAGTTAAGGGTTATTTTCTGTGCTTTGAAAGAATTCTCTTCCCTCCTCCTCTCTGTAAAAGTAAATATTTTTTCATTTACCATATCACGTACTTTGCAAAACTACATAAATATTTACTTGAGAAAACAAGAGAATATTTTCCCCCAGAATAAAGCTTTCTCAACATTTTTTTTTTTTCTGAAACAAGTATTTCCAGAAGCAGAGATTTCTTTTTATGGAATGTGTTTTTCCATTTGCAAATAAAATGGAGGGATTAAGAGCTACAACTGTCACTGGCTAGAGCAGAAAAATAGAAAGATTCAGTCATTTTTCCTCTTCCCTCTCAAGGATCTCTTCATCAGGAAGGAATGATCATCGGTGTCCTCATATACCTCCCGGTAGTGAGAAGGGAAAGGCTACAAAGCCTCGTGCTATATATTCTGGGACCAAATATTTAATCTTAAACTACAAAAGTAGAGGCAATATGTAAATACCATACATGGAAATACCATTATTTTTCTTTTCCAATTTTTCTTTCTGAAACTTATCTAGTTACAAAAATGTTAGCCAAAAGGCACATTTTAGGACACTTAGCAATTTTTAAAGGGAGGAGGAGACTCCATCTTATGAGTTCTACATTCTAGTCAACATTTCCAATGGCAGTTTTTGTCATTACCATTTAGCAATTGTGTTATAATTTCAAGATTAATGAACGTTTCCAAGAATGTCGGTGAACCATGATCCTTTTAGCTCTCATTTTAGAGAAAGCAGTGGGGGAAGGAGTGGAACAGGAGTGGGAGATTCTGCAGACTCATTCTTCAGGTTAATGTTTATTGACATAGCTAGTCTCCAAGTCACAGGTAACTGACCGAGTCCTAATTATATTTAACAGAGCAAATTTAACCCCCTAGAGCAGTACTGCTCGAACTTTAGTGCATCAGAATCGCCACAGGTCTTGTTGAAACAAATCACTCGGCCTACCCCCAAAGTCTCACATCAGGTAGGTCTGCAGTGGGGCCTGAAGGGGAGGAAAACCTTTCTCTACCCTTCTAGCTTCTTTTCGCTGATTTAATAATTGGCACAAGCAGGTAAACAGGAGAGAAAATTTTAGTTGTGTATGTACAGACCTCCATGAGAATGAGAGCCACAGGCAGCCAGGCAACTGAGGCTTATATGTCACCCTGAGCTAAGGAGAAGGGAGTAGGAATCTGGGGCTTCAAACAGAAGAAAAACAATTTACAGGAAGATGGAGAGAGCAAATATTTGATCAACAAATGTTTGCCATGCCATGCAGAGGCAGTGGGGCACAGAGAGGAATTTGATCTCCAGGCCTTGCCAAGCTCTCCCAGGCTGCCCATACTCTTTCTAGTTATCTCCTACAACACCTATCTTTTGGGCAAGGCCTTCTATCTAAATTCTTTTAGGCAATTAAAGGAGAGGTGAAAGTTTTTCTTGAATCTGCTGGGTCTTGATTGCCTTCAGCTCCAAATAGTCCACATGCCAAAGTGGCTCTTTGTTGGGAGGCTCATTCTGAACTCCTTCAGGCTTAAGCATTTGCCTTTCTAATGAGTTCCCTAGTGATGATACAGTTGGTCCAGAGATCCTACTTTGAGAACCACTGTTGTAGAGCAGTTATTTGCAATCCCGACACTGCAAGACTCTTTGGAGCTTTTATAAAATCCTGATACCTGGCTCCACCCTAGATCCCCTGAGACAATCTCCGGGCTTGGTCTTGTCAAAGAGAAATAAATCTGGACTCTAGTTGAAGCAGTAAGGATAAATTTTATTCGGTAATAACTACTGCAATACTCAAAACTTCAGCATGAAAAGGTCAACTTTATCAAACAAAAAGCAAGAGATTTTAAAGTTGGGATATGCTAAAGGAGAGGCACTCAGAGATGCAAAGAGTCTGCTGATGAGGCTATCTGGGTTTGTTCATCGATGCTTATCCTGAGGGGAGACAAACTTCTCACATCTTTCAACCAAGAGGCAGTGGTGCAGGTTAGAGCTCTGTACCCACCAAAGTCCAGCCCTCCTCTCCACAGGGCCTGGGAGCTGGGTGAGAGCTAGCCTCTTGAATGTTTTCATTTCAAGGAAAGATCCTCGGGGTTCTTGAGAAGACAGTTCTAGGTGGTAGAGATTTACATCTCAAAGGGGCAGAGAAAAGATTTATAATCATAAGCTTTTAAAGTAGTTGCTCTAAGGTGTTTAGGGACTAATCTGCCTATCACCAACTTTGGGCTGGAACAAACAGGACACTACCCCAGCAGGGCGTCAGCTAGCTGTCTCAGGTGGGAATTTTAGGGATCTGGCTTGTCCTAGTGCTGAAGCCTCAAACTGTTAGAAACCACATTAGTGTTTCTTCAAGTCTGTGTGTGTGTGTGTGTGTGTGTGTGTGTGTGTGTGATGAGGGTGGGGCAGTGGTTGGACAAAATAATTTATGCCGAGATTCTCTGGGTTTTATAGGCCAAAGCTGAGGCCTAGTTGAGAAGAAGACTCAGAGGAGCCTGGCTGGAGTTTCCTCAAGGAAAGAGTCTTTATGAGTCTGGATATCTGTGTGTCCAAACTTGTTTGCTGATAATTCTACTGACCAGGGTTAAAAACCAATTCTTATGGTGAGATTTACAATACTGGAAGAGAGAAAGTTTGCTTAAATGTATTATAAGTTGTTCCTAATACTTACACAATTGCAGAAGCAATTGACACATAGGAAAGATTTCTGCATTCTATGGTGTGGACATGTAGCAGTTCAGAGCAGCTGCAATTACCTTATATTGTATAAAGGAATATTCCATTCAAGTTCCAAGTCAAAGAAGATAAAGGACTGGGACATAACTGTAACAACCCCACCCCGGGTTTTTTCCAGTATTTAAAAATATATATTGAAGAACATCTGACTGTTGACTGTGAGAGACCCAGTGCAAGCCAGGTCCTTTCCATGTCCGGAGCCGACCCTACACATACCCATGGAAAATCATATCGAATAACATCTCCTGGCTGCAGTATTTTTGTTCAGGGGAAATTATGTTAAATACTAAATGCAGCCTTAAATAGAATAAAAATTTAAAATGAAAGCCCGCCTAAGGGGGCAACTTCTTTGATGACGGTAGGAGTAAACTGGTTATAGGATCTGCTATGGACTGAATCATGTCCCCCTGAAATTCATATGTTAAGCCCTAACTCCCAATATGACTATTTGGAAATATAATTTTAAAGAAGTGATTAAGTTTAAATGAGGTCATAAGGGTGGGAGCCTAACCCAATAGGCTTAGTGGCCATAAAAGGGGAAGAGGGAAGAGAGTCTGTAGGCACACATGCTGGGAAAAGGCCATGCAGAGTGAGAAGGTGGCCATCTGTAAGCTGGCAAGTAGGTCCTCACCAGAAACCAAATCAGCC
The DNA here is from genome assembly GCF_000151845.1 of Pteropus vampyrus. Classification (NCBI taxonomy): domain Eukaryota; kingdom Metazoa; phylum Chordata; class Mammalia; order Chiroptera; family Pteropodidae; genus Pteropus; species Pteropus vampyrus. Next base: position 3,480,790 of record NW_011888880.1, on the reverse strand, counting down.
AGCACTGTGATTGTGGACTTCCTGCTTCCAGAACTGAGAAATTTCTGTTGTTTAAGCCACAAGTCTGTAATATTTTGTTATGGCAGCTGAGTAGACCAAGATGGGATCATTTATTCATTCAACAACTATCCTTCTTTTACGCACTGGAGATATAACAATAATCAAAATAAAGTCCAAACCTTTGAGGAGCTGACATTCTAGAGAAGGGACAGAAACAAAATCAAAACAATATGTAGTGTGGAAAATGGTGATCAAGGGAGATATAAAATAGTGAGGGGGACAGAGGAGCAGGGAGTGGCTGTTTTATGTAGTGTGGTCCGGTAAGGCCCTATCAGATGACTTTTGAGCAGAGACCTGAAGAAAGTGAGCCATAGCATATCTGAAGGAAGATGATCCTAGGCGAAGGCAACAAGCAACATGATGTGGAAGCAGAGCGTGCTTGACAGGTTCGGGGGAACCACAAAGAGGCCCGTGTGCTGGAGCTGAGCAAGCCAAAGAGAGAGGAGCTGAGTGACTGGGGAAGGTGCATTGCACAGAGCCTTGCAGGTCTGTGTCAGGGCTCGGCTCTTCCTCTGAGGAAAATGAGGAGCCGCTGAAGTGTGTTGAATGCTGGAGTGACAGGATTGACTTCCATTTCAGAAAAAGTCTTACTGTTGGATAAGTAATTTAAGTTGCTGGGATGGGGCGAAGGCCCAAAGCAGGGACTTGATTGAAAGTAGAATGATAGATGCTTATCAAGTTTTAGTTATTTGGAAACTCTCCTGCATGTGGGGTCTCTGGCTTTCTCATGCATGTGGGGTTCCTATACAAATATATTACATCTGTTTATTTTCTCTTGCTAAAGAAAAAAAAAGTTTTAGTTATTTGAGTTTGGCTTTGAAACAGTTAACGGATGCATCCAACAATGACTTTATATTCATATTCTTGGGTTATTGACAGATTAAATAGAAAACATATAACAATTTTATTCACACTCCGGAGTTAGGATTTCCCCTTTGACCTTAGGTTCTAGGGTCTTCCTAAGATTCCCTTTGGTTCTTCAATGAACTTCACCAAAGCCTTCTCAGTGACCTTTCTCTCTCTACCCTGATAGAACATCAATTTTCCTAAAATCACAAGGCTATTGGCACTGTATTCATCCAACTCCATCCTGCCTTTTGGAGCAGAACTTCTCACACTTTAATGTACTCGAAAATCCCCTAGGTGGGGTCTTGCTGAAGTGCTGATTCTGATTTGGTAGGTCTTGGGTAGGCCACAAGGATTCTGCATTTCTAGCTAGTTCCTAATGCTACTGGTCCTTGGACAATACTTTGAAAAGTAAGGTATTACAGTATTCAAAGGATCCTACACAATTTCGATATTTTTGTGAAGAAAAAAAAATCAGACAAATGTGCAATGAGAAATTCTCCAGTACATTTCTATTGAGTGAGAATGTTGAGAATTCAAGAAGCAAATTGAATTATTGTTTCTTCTTTTTCCAGGCAACTGTGTGTTTTTTAAATACATAGATACTTTTTTTAAAAAGAAAAGGAATAATTTTTCTTTTATTTTTGTAATAGGCAATGCATTTAGTGTTCAAATATGAAAGATACAAAATGGTTACAGTGACATATCCCAACTGTCACCCATGAACACCTAATGATCACATCTCCCGTATTCTTCCAGATAGTCTAAGCAAATATAAGTAAAAACACGTGTATGTATGTGGGCGCATAAACTTTTTACCTATTTCAGTACAAATGATATTATGCATGCTATTCTAAAGTTTGCTTTTTTTACACCTAATATATATTAGATATCATTTCATATCAGTACATTAAAAGCATCCTCATTATTATTGATATGTGGTTTGCCATTAGGTGTACCATGGTTTATTTAGCCTCAAAAGGTGCCAAAATTGACAACTCTAAAAACTGCAAATAAAAGCAAATTATAATCCAGTTTTCCTGCCATGGAAAAAACATATTTATACACAAGATAAAGAGTAAATTGTTATTACTGGTCTAATACATTCAAAATTTTCTTAAATATCTCAAAAAATTAAAAAGACTTTACATAGCTACATAACAGTGGTGATATTTTTAATATTGTTTAAAGAAAAAAAAAACCAATGTCGACATTTTCCAGTATATGAGAGATTTCCCTGGAGTTATGAATGGTGTGTTAGAAAATTGTAGAGACTCTTTTCAGATTGAAACCATGGTAAATCACTAAAAAGATCTTTGAAAGTATGTAAAGTGTCTGTAGAGAGTTTTAAAACATATAAATTATTGCAGTGGAATCATCTATGCACTTCAAGAGTCTTGCTTTTGTGTAGGTGAGTGGAATCATGTGTAATTATCTAGAAAATTCCATTCATGGCCAATAAGGACAATTTAGCTTCTTTACTAACCAGACCCTCCTTCCCACTAGTACTACATACAGCCAACCTGTTTCTTTCAATTACCTAAAAATCTCCAGAATTAGTCATCTCTATACAGTGGGTTCTGATTTAGTAGTCTCATCAAGGTAAAATTGATATTTAGTGGTGGCAAAATTAGAGGGTTTTTTAAAAGTATTATAGAGTAAAATTGATTTTTCTCCTGTGAACAGATCTATGAATTTGAATGCAGGTATGTATAGATTCAAGTAACCACCACTATCATTAGGATACAGAACATTTCTACCACTTCCCCCCAAAAACCTCCCTTGTGCTATCCCTTTAATAGCTACCTCCTACCTCCACATGCAATAGCAGTAAACCACTGATCGTTTTTGTCTCTATAGATTTGCCTTTTTCAGTTATAGAAATGGATCATGCAGTATAAAACCTTTGTCTATCCCTTAGCCAATTCCACGATGTCTTCATTATCACGACTTCATGTCAACACTCACATAGGGTATTATGATTCATCCAATTTTATTCTTTTAAAAAAAAAAATTGTCATGACTATTTTAGTTACACTGTCATTCCATGTAAATTTTAGAATCCCCTTCTCTGTTACTACAGAATTAGAATTGTGTGAAACCTATAGATTAGTTCACATCTTTACAGTGTCATCTTTACAGTGTCTTCCAATCCAAGAACATATGTCTCGCCATATCTAGGTCGTCTTTGAGTTCCTTTTATCAGCATTTTGTTGCTTTCAGCACAAGATTCTGTATACGTTTTTTTTAGACTTATAATCAAACATTTCATTCTTTTGTTCTATTACAAATAGTATTTTAAAAACTTTGGTTTCCAATTGTACGTTAATAACATATAAACACACAATAGATTTTTATGCATTGACTTTGTTAAGCTCAATTATAAGTTTTAGTTGTTTTGTTTTTATTTTGTTTTTGTAGACTCCTTGGGATTTTCTATGTAGACGATTATGTCGACTGTCAATAAGGACAGTTTGTTTCTCCCATGCTCATCTGTGTGCCTTTTCTTTGTTTTCCTGTACTGGCTAGAACCTGCAGTATGATATCGGATGGGAATAGTGAGAAGGGACATCCTTGTTTTGTTTCCCATCTTAGCATTCAGTTTTTCACCATTGAATTTTTTCACACTTGAGTATGATGTTGGCTCTAGATGGTTCTATTGAAGATGTTCTTAATCTGGTTGAGGATTTTGCTGAATTTTTATCATAAACAAATGTTGAGTGTTGTCAGATGTTTTTTCATCATCAATTGATATGATCGTGTAGATTTTAGTTTTTAGTTTGTCAGCATGGTCAATTACATTGCTTGATTTTCTAATATTGGACAAGCCCGCATTCCCAAAATGAACCCCCACCCCCCCCATTTGTTTTGGTTTATTATTCTTTTATTTATTGCTGAATTTTATTTGCTAATACTTGGTTGAGAATTTTACATCTATGTTTGTAGGGGATGTTGTTCTATAGTTCTTTTTTATTTTTATCTAGCTTTGGTTTCAGGGTTATGTTGGCCTCATAAAATAAGTTGACAAGTGTTCCTTCCTCTTTTATTTTCTGAAAGAGAGGGTGTTGGTGTTTTTCTTTAAATGTTTGATGGAATTCACTAGCAAAACCAGTTGGGCCTAGAAATTTTTTTCTTTAGGTTTCAAACAACAATTTCTTTAAATGACAGGCTTCTAACAAAAATTTCCATTTTTAATTTCTTTAAAAATCTTACCTCCAGAAAATTAATGGCTATATAGCCATTAATATTTAACATTAATTTCAGTGAACTAGTTGTTGAGAGTAGATTAAAATCATTATGGCACAATATTGATGAAAAAGCATTTTCAAATGGATATATAAAAATGTGACTAAGAAGAAAAAACAACTGTTAAAAGGATGCATGAATTTTGGCAAGTGACAAACTTATACTTACATTTGATTCTGTAACCATGGACAATTAACTTCCCTAACCTTTTTCTCTTAATTTGTAAAAGAGGAATAATAACATATCCATGGCTGAGTTGTAAGGATTAAATGAGTTAATGCTTGTCAAGGGCATCATACAGAGTAAACACCTAATAAGTAGTAGCTACCATTAGTGTAACTTTACAGGAAAAATTATAACAGTGCATCAAGGAAGAATAGAATAGTACCATGGACTGAAAGTCCAAGTACTCTACCACCCTAGAAAATTATATAACTTAAAGATTTTAAGAAAATTTAAGTGCTTACACTTTTTCTATTCTGTAAAATATTAGCGCTTGATTTAAAATTCAGGGAAAATCCTATTAGCTCCAACTTCTGACTAGATTTGTAATTTTTTTCTGCAACAACATTCTCTACTTTATGAAATATTACAATATAGTCCCGTATTCAATAAAAATTTGCTTGCTCTTCTTTTCTTTCTAAATTAAATTCTTCACTCTACCATGCCCCCTACCCCCCGTCTTCCCTGTCCAGTGGACTGATACTTTCCCTGCAGAACAATGAGCAGGAACTTCTGACTCTGAAGACACACTTTATTAATTTATTTCTTTAATGAATAAGAGGAATATCACATTAGCTTATGAGCCTCTTTACATGAAAAGCAAGAAAGCAGACTTTGGAGATGGCCTTCTATTAGTCACATGATTATTGTGGTCTCAGGAAAACTGATGTTTCTCTGTTTAATCAATGTTTCCCATCTTTTCCTAAATTGCCTGCTTACTTATATCCCTGGTCTTCAAAAATTTGCAGTCTGATTAAACTCTACCATGGATATATTATTAGGTGGAAGGTAGATGATGCTATAAAAGGATAGATAAGGGAGGGATTGTTCTGTTGGAAGTAAAAGGAGAAAACTTAGGAGGGGACGAGTTTCAAGGAGGCTGTGAAGGTTGGGAAGCCTTTAGGGGGAGCAAACAAAAGCAAGGTGGTGTTGGGCACTCAGGATTGCTAAAAAGACAGCAAAGGCCTGTAGGTGCCAACAGCTTAGTGTTTGTGTGGGATGAAAGGAAAGGGGCGTGGAGTTGGAGGAGGAACAGGCTGAAACTCGAGTGCCTCTGCCTGTTTCAGGTAAGGAGGTAGTGAGCAAGGAAGGTTACAAAACTTCAGAGAGGCAGCATAGTTTAGCCGTGTGAAGTGTGGGCTCTGGAGCCACCCTTTCCAAATTGTAACCCTGGCTCCAGCACTTATTAATTGCATGGCTTGGGCAAGTTCTCTTAATTCTGTCATGGTTTCTTCATCAATAAATTGGGGATAATGGAAGCATCTTCATTTGGGTTACTGAGCCTGGCTTATAATAAGCTCTATATAAATGTTAATATTACCATTACTGCTGAGAAATTACTTGGAAGGGCAGAGAAGGGCCAGATTATGGAATGTTTTGAAAGCTAACAGAATTTAGAGATCATGTGAAAGACTAATGGAAGTATCACTTTTTTTTTAAATCAAGTGAACATGATGGTATTTTTGATGTTAACTAATATTGAATTGTAACATTAATCAGATCTACTCAGCATTAAGTTATTTAATTTTCATGTTACACTTAATTTACATCTATACTTAATACACTGGTCTTATATCTATATTTAAGACACTGAACTTAACTTTACATCTATATCTAAAAGGATAATGATAAAACACACCAACCAAGATGCTAAAACCCAGGTCTAAGTCTTTTATTGTTTGATATTAAAATCAAAGAATATTATCGAAAGAGAAAAGTCAAGGCAGTTAATATATAGCAAAGTGATAGATGAAAGGAAAAGTGAAAGGAAGGTGAGACCAAGAGGCAAAAATGGAGTCAGGAAAACAATCGTGTATAAGAAAAATGTATTTTAAAATGTAGAGGATGATTTGAAGAGATTAAATTTCTTATTTAAATAGGTTGGGTAAGCAACAAGCAGTAATAAAAACAAAACAGTAATAAAAAAAAAAGAGGAAACATAATACGTACAGGGAAATATACTCAAAATGTCATGTAAAAATTCCCTTTTAATCCCTTCTCCTTCTCCCCAATACTTGTGAATAGAAAACTAAAAATATCTTTCCCATTATGTTCCCAGGACATCAGCTTTATTTTAGTCTTACCTTATTTTTTTGCCCCAAGCAGATCAAAGTTAGTATCTCAAGTTTCAAGTTGAGTGAGAGCATCTAACTCCCAAAGCTGTGCACACCCCCATCCTCCATCACAACCACCGTTTGGGTCAAGTCCTAGATTTGGCAAAGGAGGAAGATGAATTGTCCTCCAGGAGAAAGGAGGGGGAGGCCATTCTTTCTGAGAGGGTTGGATCGTATCTCAGGAATTGATTCTTTTCAAACTGAAAACTGTACCCTCATCCTCAAATCTGCTCCTGTCCCGTCTAGGCCATCTCCACAGGGCAGCATCTACTCACGCCCTGGCTCTGGTCACGGACATGGTACTCACTTGTTCCTTTCACCTATTTTCATTACCAGATCCTGTCTGTTCTACTAACAAAGTATATCTCAAATCTGTCCACCTTGCTCCATCGCCACTGCCATCACTCAGACACCACTGGTCTAACGTTTATGCAAATTGGAAAAAGGAGCCCTTTCCTCTGGGCAGATGCTGGGGCTGATTTCATCCCCGCTTGCCATCTTTGTGCAGCATGTGATCTCCCAAACCTTGCATGGTGGTCTGGAACCCCGGCCCAAGCCATGGTGCCCTGTTGTAATCGCCTCCCTATTCTGCCCTCATCCAGTCTTGTCCCTTCCAATCCATTCTCCACACAACAGTGGGACTACTTTTAAATCACCACGATCACTTCAGTCCCTACTAACCCTTCAATAGGTTACTATCGCTGTTGGGATGAAATGCCAAACCCTGAACGTGGGCTACAAGGTTCTGTATGATCTGGTTCCTTGTTCCCCCTTTATCCTCACTGGCACCATTTCCCCTTGATAACTTTCAGCTGCACTGTCTTGTTTTGGTTCCTGAAGATTGCTGTCTTCCCCCTACCAAGAGATTGCCTGGAAAGTTCCTTCCTGACTTAATTTCTACTTTCTTCAGGTCTCAGTTTAAATGTTACTTC
>NW_011888880.1:3470700-3473320 GCF_000151845.1 Pteropus vampyrus | reverse complement strand
AACATAATACGTACAGGGAAATATACTCAAAATGTCATGTAAAAATTCCCTTTTAATCCCTTCTCCTTCTCCCCAATACTTGTGAATAGAAAACTAAAAATATCTTTCCCATTATGTTCCCAGGACATCAGCTTTATTTTAGTCTTACCTTATTTTTTTGCCCCAAGCAGATCAAAGTTAGTATCTCAAGTTTCAAGTTGAGTGAGAGCGTCTAACTCCCAAAGCTGTGCACACCCCCATCCTCCATCACAACCACCGTTTGGGTCAAGTCCTAGACTTGGCAAAGGAGGAAGATGAATTGTCCTCCAGGAGAAAGGAGGCGGAGGCCATTCTTTCTGAGAGGGTTGGATCGTATCTCAGGAATTGATTCTTTTCAAACTGAAAACTGTACCCTCATCCTCAAATCTGCTCCTGTCCCGTCTAGGCCATCTCCACAGGGCAGCATCTACTCACGCCCTGGCTCTGGTCACGAACATGGTACTCACTTGTTCCTTTCACCTATTTTCATTACCAGATCCTGTCTGTTCTACTAACAAAGTATATCTCAAATCTGTCCACCTTGCTCCATCGCCACTGCCATCACTCAGACACCACTGGTCTAACGTTTATGCAAATTGGAAAAAGGAGCCCTTTCCTCTGGGCAGATGCTGGGGCTGATTTCATCCCCGCTTGCCATCTTTGTGCAGCATGTGATCTCCCAAACCTTGCATGGTGGTCTGGAACCCCGGCCCAAGCCATGGTGCCCTGTTGTAATCGCCTCCCTATTCTGCCCTCATCCAGTCTTGTCCCTTCCAATCCATTCTCCACACAACAGTGGGACTACTTTTAAATCACCACGATCACTTCAGTCCCTACTAACCCTTCAATAGGTTACTATCGCTGCTGGGATGAAATGCCAAACCCTGAACGTGGGCTACAAGGTTCTGTATGATCTGGTTCCTTGTTCCCCCTTTATCCTCACTGGCACCATTTCCCCTTGATAACTTTCAGCTGCACTGTCTTGTTTTGGTTCCTGAAGATTGCTGTCTTCCCCCTACCAAGAGATTGCCTGGAAAGTTCCTTCCTGACTTAATTTCTACTTTCTTCAGGTCTCAGTTTAAATGTTACTTCTTCAGGGACGTTATCCCTGAATCCAACATCTAAAGTAGATCTCATAGCACTCTATTTTCTTTAATCATTCTTAGCATATTTGGAGTTATGTATTCATTCACTAGTGATTTACTTGTTTAATACTCTTTTCCCTACTATATACTGTAAGCTTCACAAGGGCACGGATCATGACTGACTTAGCCCAGTTTTTCATTCATCTAAGTTTCTATTCAAGTTTATACCAAAGACCTTCTCTATGCCAGTAACTATACGAGATGCTAGGCATAGAGAAGTGAATAGAGAAATAAGGTCTTTGCTCTGATGAGGGAGACATAAGCAATTAGTAAACAGGTAAGCAGACAAGATGATTACAGGATCGTGATGTGATACACAATATACGCTGAGCTCTTACGGGCAGAGATCTCTGTATTATTCATTAACAAATGCCAAGTGTATTGTTTAGTGTAAAGCTAGCTGCTAAACGTAAGTGAAGTTTACTTCGCTGTCCAAAATAAATGTTCCCGATGGGTGGATGGTTCTCCAAGTGGTAGAAAGACCCAGGCTCCTTCTAATTTGGAGCTTTGCCTTCTTCATTCTGTGGCCATAGAAGGGGAAAGAGCATGAAAGATTGCTTGTGGAAGAGCTATTTACTTAATTTAAAGAGCTAAGTCTGGATGGCTACACCTAATTGCAAGGGAGGCTGGGAACACAATGCATCCCTCTACTGAGGAAGAATAGATTTGGTGATCAGCTGGCACCTTCAACTGTACCTGGCACAACACTGGCTTTATGAAGAAATGGATAAATTAGAAATGAAGATTTGTCTCAAAAATTTTATAATCTATAAGTGTACATAGAAATCAATTATTACCTCTGGTCTTGCATGTTAGATCTCTAATTTGGGGAATTTAGAAATTGTCTTGAAAATGAAGTAATTTGTTTCTCAGGGCAACAAAGTTTAAAAAATTAATCTGCTTGTCTACTTTAATTCAGCGTCACCTTCTCTGTTTCCATTGTTTTTCGCCTGTCCCAAATCTTGTCACTTGACAATTTCTTTTTTGGGTTTAGATGGTTACATTAGTCCATATTCAAGGCAATCGAACAGATCGTAACAGTGAGTGACACAGTCTAACAATTTGGGACCCAATGTTCATCATGCAAATCCTTTGTACATACTTTCAGGTATTCTTTATAATTTTCTACTCTGAATGAAACAAATTTGAATTATTCTTTCGTACCAAAAGCAGTCACATGACCATGTGTGCGTCTGGTAATGTTTGTTCTTAAAGCTTTTCCACTCTGAAACTGGTTGTCATGTCCCGGACCGAATCTCACTATTAAAGGCACAGAAACACAGAGCTCTAAGGGACCTCGCCAGTCAGAAGCATTCACCTGTTTGCTTAATTTGAGACTCAATTCCGAAAGGATGTGAAATCTAGAGTTTACCGGTTTATCCTAGAGATGAAAAAGTGAAACATTCCTGAATCCTTGTCCAATGGGTTTTAGTTTACTCTTCTCAAGAGAGAATCCG
>NW_011888880.1:3453168-3469280 GCF_000151845.1 Pteropus vampyrus | reverse complement strand
GCACGGGGAGGGTTCCATATCATAATTTCAATAACTTTGTCATGGTACTTTGGGAAGATAGGCTGAAGTTGTTCCCTTGTTGACAGTCTTGCAAAGGGGTTTGCAAGAGGTGCAGTGAGTTCTGACATCTCTCCGCCGCCTCGCCACAGGAAAAACATAAGAGTAATGTTTTATCTGACTGAGCTGACCTGGAAGAACAAGACCAGAGGTTAAGAAGTGGGGGTGGCGATATGAGCGGGGGAAGGAAAGGACTTTTAGATAAGCTCGCTTCAGTAACAAGGAAGGGAGGGTTTGAAATGGGGTAAACGAAAAAGACAATGACACCCACCAGCCACATGTCTGGACAGTGGCAGCTGCTCTCAAGCTTGAATTATGATTTATAGTTCAGACGGAAGAGCGCTAGTGTGATGAAGCCCACAGCAGGGGAAATCCGAACAATACCTATAGCGGGGACAGGCAGACGAGGAATTGTCACGGGGGAACACTGATACTGCATCCAGCAAAGATAGAATCGTTTGAGAGACCAGGACATTTAACACAGAGAGGAATTCCTAATGCTTGCATTTTATTTTATAGCGCTGGTAATAGACTAGATCAAATTGACAAGAAAATGAAGCTTGTTAAATGGGTTTTAGAAAAAAGTGTCCAAGGGAAAGAAATCGAGAATAACTGAAATGTATGCAAAATTAAAGGGTCAAGACAGCTTAAAAGCAACTTTGCCTTTTCGTTATTAAAATAAGTAGAAGACTACTTCGTAACTTGCTATACTAAGCCTTACCATTTTTATTTTTTTATACTTTAAGGTGGTGCTATAAAAAACATCAAGGGAATTTCATTTAAAAAATTTTGAATCTGTAGTTACCTTAAGTTTAATTTTTTGGCCTTTCATGGGTCAGAATTTCACCTTTTGTTATTCTTATAGCTAATGAAAGATTATTCGAGGTGTATGAGAAGTCACTACAGTGGTAAAACTTCAATTTATATCTGGGTCCTGAAAGGATATTGGGGTGGGATGAGGGAAGGAGTTATTTTCAGAATTTTTAAAACTGTTATATGTAGGTTTTTGAATAATTTGCAGGTTAAAAGCACTTGAGATTCAAACTAAAGTTGTAGTTTTTAAGAGATTTTTCATGTTAGAATATATTTTTTAGTATATTTAGATTGTAATTATTAGACTGAAGAAATGGAGTTTGTGTGTGTGTGTGTGTGTGTGTGTGTATGTATGTGTGTGTATGTACACGTATGTGTATTTTTTCTCTCCAAAATGCTAGTATAAGTTCTGTGTTTTAATGGAGAGCTCTCTGGAAGGAGAATTCGGGATCCCGGGTTTATCCCAGTTCTCTTACATTGCAGAACAGTCAAGTCCCTGGGCCTTACCTTCTTTCTCTGTAAAATTAGGATATTGAACTTAATGATTGTAAGGTTACAGTTCCTTTAATGTGCCATGAACGTGGACGCAGTGTTGTATTAACTTGGTGCAATGTGTATTCCTGCCACTCTTGATTGGCATCTTTACAGGTCTTATAGTTTGGTCCATGTCATTTCTAGACATAGGAACTACTTGGTAGTGTGTGTGCCAGCTACACCAGGATTGTCGATTCCAGATCTTGCCAGTTTTTACCTTTTTGCCCCTTCCATATAGTTAGCAGAAGCTTATTATGTGGAATGTGACCACTCAGGCAGGCACCAGAGTACTTTCTTTAGTTGAGATTGTACAAGGCTTTTTCTCACGCTTTGTAGAAGTTACACTTAGCCTCCTACAACCATTAAGCAATCTCATGGTAGTTAATCCATGGTTGTTTCTTCCCTTCTATTCATCCATCTACACTATCTCCCAAACCTAAGTTGATAGGGATAACCCATTTGACCTTTGCAGAAAGTATACTGTCTTGCAATAAGGGATCCCCAAATCCATATTGTCCCAGAAAACTATTATAGACTTCCCCTTTTCACTACTGAAACCTGTGCCAGGCCCACTGTGGTCTCTTGATATCTGTGTGTGGCCAGCAGGCGTGATGGGGAAGTCAACTGAAATGGCCTGGTTTGGACATCCCTGATTTACACGTTGTGACTGGTAGGAGCTGGATGGTAGAAATACGGCGGTGGGTGTTGTTATAACCATTGTAATTACTCTCTAAATAACCTTTCCGTATACACCTGTCTGCTTTCATCTCTTCTCCCTGCCCAAATATTTATTGAGCACCTACCATGGAGCTGAAGGGAGATGGCCAGTAAACAAGAAAATATATAGTATGTTAAACTTTTAATCCTCTTGTGTTTTAAAATCATTTTATTGGCATGTGAGTAGATTTCAGAATACTGGTATTCAAAAATTCAGTTGCCTTTTAATAGAAATGTGAATTTTAAAAAGATTTTTCTGGAAATGATACTCCTGAATTTACAGTTCATCACATTTTTAAGAATACTTGATATTTTTGTTAAAGTATAGCTTTTAGGAAATCTTAACTAGATTAGAGATTTTTTTTACTTCGTTAAAACTAAATCCATTCTCAAAAATATTACGTAAAGGAACTTTTTATTTTTACAAAAAGAAAAATAATAAGGAAACCTTTAAAGGGTATGCAGATTATTTAAAATTGTTATATTTCCGACTTTATTTTGAAGTAAGGGATGGTTTTAAAAAGAGGAGAGAAAACCAACCCCTCCCAGCTACATTGTTACCGTTAGGGTGAAGTCCACAGGCCAGAGACCAGCTCCAGGTTGCCCTCTCTCGTCCCTGCCTGGCTACAGCTCGCTGCAGTACATGCAACGCACAGGGAGGGCTTCTAGGCTGCCCTGGCTTAGCCTGATCCATTCCTGCTCTCTAGAATCCTGAATTAAAAATAGTCCAGCCATCTGCTGGCAGATGGAACAACAGCCGAGCTATTTTTAGTTTCAAAGACTTTAGGATTGTTGTGGGATGGGGCTTGAAGGTAGCACTGTTTATCTCACAGGGAGAGTACAGTTGGGCCATATTCCAATCAGGCCTCTGTTTCAGGAGTTTCTTCGATGTTAAGGGTGTGACTAGTTCAACTTCTGCTTCTACCATCAGATATCTATGAAGATATTCTGCAAATGTTAGGATGAATGAGTTCAAGGTTGGAAGCTGGCACTGATACAGGAATGAAAGGGGTAACTAGAAGAAGGTTTGAGAGGCAAAGTAGGCATGTAGAGGCAGTGATAAGGGTAGATTCCCTTTGGAGATATAGGATAATAATGGAGAAAAGGACTTGTTAGGGAAGTAATTTTTACATCAAACAATGTGAATTTGTGGTGTTCATCATGTTCTAAAGCGATCCTACTGATTTCGTTTTCTTATGTAAGAGTCTGTTACCTCTAATTATAGCCTCCTCCAGAAACGTAAATATAATATTTAGGCTAAAAATCTTTAAAACTTGCTTCCTTCTGCCCCTCCAATCCCAACCTTATTTTAGTTAGTGGTATTATAAAAAAGGGATGTATGGGTGGAGGAGAAATTATTGGAGTGCTTGTGGCCCTAGTTTTATGCTACTTTTGGTAATTTTATTCATTTTTGTCACTCTCCACCATTTATGAAAAAATAATGACTTACTCCCAAATAATACCCTGCAGACAGTGAACATTTTGATTATAATTTAAATCCATTATCAAGTCTCCTTTTAAATTTTCCTTGATATATAAAGTAAGAGGTGTTTTCAGTAAGCCAGGCTACCAGTTTTCAAAGTAGCTAGGAAAGAAGAGTATAATGAATGAAATGACTGAAAGGAAGAGTCTGTTAAGTTTGAGTTGAGAAAGATAAGTTTGGGTTACAATGTGAAGCCTTACAATGCACATTAACGTAGGATTGTAAACAGTCCTTTTTGAAAGATACCTATTCAGTTTTGCTTAAGGCAGTCTTTCCTAATTTTGACCCTTTTCAGTGGCTGTTAAGGCTCTTAGCACCACTAGGAAACATTAAATTCCTTGGAATTTACTATGGGACACTGTTCAAGGGGAAAAAAAGGCAAAGTAGATACAGTAGCCCAAACAGATGAGAGAATTCTCCAGAAGCGTTCCTGTGTTTGGGGACAGCAGGTGTCCTGGTGATAGTGTGGGAAGAAGAAGAAAGTCAGTAGGAGTAGTTGGAAAGAGTGGTATCAAGACCAGAGGACTGTTTGCTAACTCCTGTCCCATCCCATCCATGGCAGGCTGCTGGCAGGCTTCCTGATAATGTTTAACTTGTAAAGACACTTCTGTTGGTAATTGTTTTTTCAAAGCAGAAAAAAAATGTGAATGGGAAATAATTTGGGGGAAATATTTGTCATAGTATTCCTTACAAAACAGAGGAGGAGATACTTGAAAAAGTAATACATGAATAAGTAGGCATATCATTTAGATATTTGTTGAACTGAGCGGTATGTGCCAGATATATAGCAGTGAACCAGACACGTTTTCATGGGCTGGACATATAGCAGTGAACCAGACATGTTTTCATGGGACATGCTTTCTAGTGGGTTGAGGCTGATGTTAGTAAAAAACAAACTAATACTGTCAGATTGTTATTATCTGAAGAAATAGTTCAGAAGGTTAAAGGGAGAATGGGAGTGCAAATTTAGATAGGGCGGTCAGGAAACGCCTTTTCTATGAAGTGACATTTCAGCAGAGAAGTGACTGAAGAAAGAGATTCAGCCTTTCAGATACCGGATGAAACAGACAGAGGGAACGGCGAGAGGGGTGCGTGCTTGGTACGTGAAAGGAGGCTTGTGTGGCTGGGGGATGTGAGGACAGGAGTGGTAGAGAGGGCGACTTTGGATTTTACTGTATCTGTGATGGAAGCCATTGGAGAGCTTTATACAGGGGAGTGACATTGCAGATTTAGATTTTGAGTAGCTAACTTTGGCCAGAGATGGTAGTGATTTAAACTAGGCTGCTGGTGATTAGAATTGGTTGCTTTTGGTGTATACTTCAAAGGAGTCTGCAGGGTTTGCTGATGGGTTGGTTGTGCGACAATGGTCTTGTAGCCACAGCTGTCCAGGGTTGTTTGAGAGGGCATTCACTGTGATGGGAACACCAAGAGAGAGACAGTCTTTGGGGAATAAGTTTGTACTGCAAAATATTTTCATCCAACGCTTTACATGTATTTAAGAATTTTTTAATGATAGAATATCCCGATGATACAGTAGGATATTTTCTACTGAGAATGCACAAAATAATTTCAAATTTGAGTTGGCAGAGATTTTTACAGTGAGGTTTTTCTCCCTCAGAGAACAAGCCTTTCACATAGTTTTAATTACAATACACAACTGGCCTGGTCCCTTGCTGGCACCAGATCTTTGCAGATGTAATTAGTAAGGCTCTCAAGATGAAATCATATTGGATTTAGGGTGATGTCCTTGTAAGTAGAGGAAGAACATAGACACACACAAAGGAAGAAAACTGAAATGGAGGCATAGGTTGAGTTACGTTGCCATGAGCCAAGAAACTCAGGGAGTCCCCAGAAGCCAGGAAGAGTCAAGGAAAGATCCTTCTCTGGAGCCTTCAGAAGTAGGATGACCCTGCTGACACCTTGAATTCAGACCTCTGGCCTCCAGACCTATGAGCATGAATTTCTGTTGTTTTAAACTACCTAGTTTGTGGTAATTTGTTAAAGCAGCTCTAGAAAACTAATAAAAGTTCCTTTAACTGTAACTTTTCAGACCCAGGATGATCTGTTTGAACTTACATTTATAGAGTATACCATTTTCTTGGGCTTTGCTTTATTGCCCTTTGCAAATACTGCATTTTTTTACAAATTGAAGGTGTGCGTGGCAATTTTGCGTCAAGCAAGTTAATGGTGCCAAAAAGGTTATGACTCACTGAAGGCCCACGTGAAGGTTAGCATTTTTTAGCAATACGGTATTTTTTAATTAAGGTGCATACATTGTTTTTTAGACATAATGCTATTGCACACTTAATAGACTACAGTATAGTATAAACATAACTTTTATATGCACTGGGAAACCAAAAAATTCATGTGATTTGCTTTATTGAGATATTCACGTTATATTGTGGTCTGGAACTGAACCCGCAATATACACGGAGTATGCCTGTGTCTGTTTAAACAATCAAATGTTGTCTTTAGCTAGTCTCTGTTTCATAAATCAAGAAAGCAATTATTTTGAGGACTTGTGTGCATGAATCTCTTGAAATAGTTTTTTTTTTTAAAAAAAAAGTCCCAGGCTCAGGTATTTAAAAGTTTTATGTTCTACTTTTGATATTTTTGTTTTGCTTAGATTTAGAATTAATATAGTCTGTTACCTTCTTATTCAGGAAAAGTTGTGAAAAACAATCTTTAGAATACTTATATAACAGTGCTACCTCTGGCAGTATCTTTAGAAAACTCCATGTGGGACAATTTTTTTCTCTCAACCTTGAATCTGAAAAGGTATACAATGAGACTTCACTTAATAACTCATCTATCCAGATGAGTTGCTGAGAAATGAAATAATCAATAAAAATATAAGCTGACAAAGTAGATATCATGAAGGCCAACCACTTTATTCAGAGGAGAGTCCCTCTCCCTTTATTGAGTCTGTTTACTTTTAATGATACAGAAGTCCAAAAAACTTGGCAGTTTATTACTTTTTAATAAACAAATTTTCTTCAAATCATTTCAAAAGTAAAACATGGAAAGACATGACCCTGCTAACTAGAGATAGCTATTGTTAACTTTATAAAAAACAACTTTATCGAGGTATAACTTACACACTGAGATCTGCCTATTTAAAAGTAATATTTACTAAATTCACTGAGTTAGAAAACTATCACCATAATCCAGGCTTAGAACATTTCCATCACCCCAATTAATCCCTGTTGCCACCCCCAGCTCTACGCATCCATCCAGTAATCTACTTTGTGTCTAGATTTACCTTTTTTGGATACTTCTTCTTAGCACAGTCATACATATGTAGTCTTTTGTGTCTGACTTCTTTCACTCAACATAATGTTTTTGAGGTTGTCAGCATTTCATTTTTTATTGCTAAATAGTAGTCAGTAGTGTGGCCGTACCTACCACATTTTGCTTATTTATTCACCAATCGATGAACATTTGGGTTGAATGAATAATGCTGCTTTGAATATTTGTAAATCTTTATGTGGACCTAAATTTTTCTCTTGTGTAGATACCTAGATGTAGAAATGCTGGGTCATATGATAAATTTAAGTTTACCTTTTTAAGAAACTAAGTTATTTTCCAAAGTAGCTGTACCACTTTGTATTCCCACCAGCAAGGTGTCAGGGTTTCTCATACATCCTTACCAGGCAACATTTGTTGTCTTTTTTATTTTAGCCATCTTGGTTGATCGAAGGGTTATTTCATTGAGACATTGTTAACTTTTTGAGGTATTTTTTCCAGACTTTATTCTACACACATTAACATACATGAACAGATGTCTTCCTCAAAAAATTGAGCAAGAATTTCTAAGGCAATACTAGGAGGAAAGGATTGTTTATTTTTTTTTGGTTTTTTTTGCCAGTTTTTTTGCCATTGGGTTTTTTTTTTTTTGGCTTTATCTAAGCCCTTGAAACAACCCTATGTGCTTAGGTGCTATTATTACCTGCATTTTGCAAATGAAGAAACTGAGGTTTAGAGCTTGTGTTTGGCAGTGTTGGAACATGAGCACCTTTGAGCTAAATGTGGCCATCCTAACTAAACTGTACCCTTAATCACAAAACAGTTTATAAGTAACAAATTATGAAAAGAGAAAGGGCCTCCACAGAAAGAAAGGCACTATTGAGAAAGGGCAAAATGCTAACAAAGAACCATCCAGCAGCAAATACAGGAAAATATTGCTCTGCACCTTTCAGTGAATCTTGAGAGTGTTTATGTATTGTGGATTCACAGTGGCATCCCTAAGTCCATCATGTCAGATCATTTTATTCTGTATTCTGCCTAAGAAATCAGACGGATTCATGTATATTTCTCTGTATGATTTTAAACAGAATTTTAAAGTGAGGTTTTAAGTTTAAGCCATTTGGAAATTCAGCAGTCCTGTGTCTCTCCCAGGGATTCTGGGTAGGCTGATTTTTATTGTACCTCAATTCCTAACCTTTAAAAAATACTCTCACTTGCTTTTATTTTAGTATTTTATAGCATTTTCAAATCATTTTAAGAATCGAAATAAAAACAGTCTTAGTAAAATGTCATCTTTTGGGAAATTACAAATAAGACTGTGAAAATAACTGGTCGTATACCTCACTGGCTTTTTATAAGTATATAATTATTGTGTAATTGTCATAATTTCCAGTTGTATAGTCTTTATTTCAAATGCATTTCTATATATCTGTGTTGTCCTACCTAGCATTTTAATAACTTTTAAATGTGTCGTTGCTTTAAATGTTTTTGAGTTTGGGGACATTTACATGTAAATTTTGCTGCACAGATTTTCTCGAATTTTTTATTAATCCCTGCAAAATTCTTTTAGTGTTTGTGCAGAATTATTTAAAATAAACGCTTTAAGATTGAGCTTGCTAGTTTAGAGTATGGTCATTTGTGGCTTTTGATCTTTAGGCAAAATTGCCATAAATATACTCTACCTATGCTGGGTGCAGTGTACAGTAGAGTACTGAGGAAAATAAGACCAGGGTATTTGCCAGCTTTAGAAATGTTTTGGTTTTGATCTGCTTTTATGTAACCATTCCTTTTCATCTTTCATTTGCAGTTTTTTTCTATTCTAAAAGTAGAAAACAAAGACATAAAAACTCTTCTTTATAGTTAAGATTAGGTATACTTTTGTTTTCCATAAATTTTGATTTTTTATACTCTTTTTAGTGAGATTTACTAGAGTATAATATGAGGAAAGTGTTTAATAAGTTCATTTTCTCTCTTTGACTTGATAGGTGTTGAAAAGCAGTGACTAAGTTAAAAAGCATTTTATCACATCTTGTTCCATCAGTGATTCTTAATTATAATAGCATAGTGCCTGACATGGTATGTGGTAGGATTGATTAGTCCTTATTTCCCCTTAATTGTTTTTTTTTTTTTTTTGTAATGTTGCTTGATTCTTTTTCCAAATAATTTTAGGATTTTCGTTTATGCTCTCATGTTTACTCTTAGGATCTTACTAACATAAAACTTAATCAGAATTTCTTACCTTTTATTCTTATATATCAGATAAAAGTATTATAGTTGGGAAGAAGTTGATTATTTTGTTTCATCTATTTTGTTGAGTCCTCATGCTTCTGTTCCTCAAATGTTAATTTTTATGTGATAATTGAGTGTGTTTAATGCAATGACAAGCAAAAGCTTATGTGTAATTTCTAACTTATATCTTTAGAAATGAAAATGGAACCACATGCATGTCCTAGTAATTACCAGTTAGTAATGAACTAGTAGTTAATAATTAAGCTTTTAAAATATATACCAGTGTCCAAATTAGGTGTTTTATAATGATTAGAAATGAGAACTTTTATATGATTTGAAGAGAAACCAGAGTACAGAGATGAGAAGTTTTATAGTAAATACTGTTTCTACAATCATTTTGCTAGAAGATACATGTACAGAAATTAAATTTACATTATCAGTTGTATTTTTTCCTAAATGCAATGTTGAATCTGTGTTTGCATATATGAAATGAAAGTATTTTTATTCTCCTTGTTCCTACCGCCATTTCTATGGTTATTGGAGAAGACTTTTGAAGGCAAATTAGAAGGAAAGTTACTTTTGTTAGGAATAAGTAGTATATGCTTCTCTTAAAGTCAATGAATCTGTGGAAGTATGCTGTCCTAAACTCTTATTTGTGGTTATATCTTGAGTTATTTTTCCTGTTGAAATAGTTAAAACAACTATTTTTTCAATTTTTAATTCTTTTACATTTCAAAAAGTACACTTGATTAGGTAATTAATATGCCAAAATCTGATTTTTCTATAAAAAGTTAGGTGTTCAAATCATCACCATTATAATTGTTTTTGGTTGTTTTTCCTTGATTTTAATAAAAAGTGTCTTTATAAAAAGTCTTTTTCTGTTTTATTACTAAGTTAAAATTTATGGATATTTACTAAGCAGATTTAAATTTTATATTAAATCGAATATCCCTTTTTTTGTTGCTGCTGCTGTTTTTAATGCTCTTCCAAGTGGTTTCTACCAGTCTTTAACATTTATTAAAATTATATAATCGTTTATTAATAGCAAATAAGGAGCTTTGTTTGATTTTTGCCACTGATGCATGCCTAATGTTGTTCTGTGTAATTAAGATATCCTCACTAGTTTGCTTGACTACAACTTCTTAATGTAAAGGTTTTGTTGATTCAGTTAAATTAATGTCCCCAAATACTGTGTCTAGGACAGTCACTGTTAATTTGGCTTCCCAGATGTGTAAGAAAAGGAAAGTATCTTTGAGTCGTAGAACTATTCAAGTTATTTCCTGTTGGGTGAATTATGGTAGTTTGTATTCCTCTGAGGTATTGGTCTATTTCATCTCACTTGTCAAATTTGTATGTGTAGAGTTGTTTATACTAGCCCTAATGTCTGATGTTTTTAGTGACACCCTATTTCAGATATTGGTAATTTGTGTCTTCACTTTGTCAGTTTTGGTAGAGGTTTCTAGTTTTCTATTTTCAATTTCATTGATGTCTTCTCATGGCTTTATTATTTCTGTGTTTGCTTTAGGTTTATACAGCTCTTTTCCTACTTTCTTAAGGTGCAAGCTTAGATTTGAGAACTTTTCTCTCTCTTAAAAAATATTCTGAAATTGACTGGTAAGAACACTTAAGTTCTACTCTCTTAGCATATTTCACTTATACAATAGTGTTATGAACTCTAGCCCCCACATTATATATTAGATCCTCAGACTTTATTCATCCTATAAGTGAAAGTTTGTACTCTTTCACCAACTTCTATTTCCCTCACACCCCAGCTGCTGACAGCTACCATTCTACTCTCTATTCCTATAAGTTTGGTTTTTTTAGATTCCACATATAAGTGATACCGTGTGGTATTTGTCTTTCTCTGTCTGGTTTATTTCACTTAGTGTAATGCCCTCTAGGTTCAGCATGTTGTCGTGAGGTTGAGAAATATTCGTGTGTGTGTGTGTGTGTGTGTGTGTTTGTGTGTATTTATATATCATATCCTTAACCATACATCTGTTGACTGACACTTAGGATGTTTGCATATCTTGGCTATTGTGAATAATATGAACATAGGATTACAGATATATCTCTCTGAGGTAATGATTTCATTTCCTTTGGTTATATACCCAGAAGAGGAATTGCTGGATCATATACGGTAGTTCTATTTTTAATTTCTTGAGGAACCTCTATACCGTTTTCCATGGTGGCCATACCAGTTTACATTTCCACTAGCAGTGTCCTAGTTCTTTTCCATTGTGGCCAGAGCATACACGCAGTGTGATTTCAGTTCTTTTAAATTTGTTGAAGTTTATTTTATGGCCTAGGGTGTGGACTATCATGGTGAATATTCATGGGCATTTGAAAAGCATGTGAGGTCTTTTGTTGCTGAATAAGTTCTGTAACTTTAGAACTTATTGATGATGTTCTGTCTTCGGTGGTCTTGTCTCGTAGTTCTTTTGTTGTGAAAGGGGGCATCGAAGTCTCCAACTGTAGCTATAATTGTTCTATTTTTTTCTTTTATCCATTTCTGATTTATGTGTTTTGAAACTCTTGTTTGTTGCATACACACATAGGACTGCTATGTGTTTTTGGTTTCTTGACTTTTTTATCATTATGTAATGTCTTTCTTTGACCTTGATCATTTTCTTTGTCCTTTATCTGATAGTGTTATAGCCATTTCTGCTTTCTTCTGATTAATGTTTATGTGGTATTTTTTTCCATTTGTTTTCTTCCAACCTACCTGTATTTTGAAGTTAGTTTCATGTAGGTAGCATATAATTGATTCATATTTTTTAAATTTGGTTTGCCTAAGTCTGTCTTTTAATTGTTATGCTTAGGCCTCACATATTTAATGTAATTTTGATATGTTAGAGCTTAATTCTGCCATTTTACTTTTGTTTTCTTTTATTTCTTCCGTTTTTCTTTCCTGTGTGCCCTCTTTACGGTCTTTATGTGGGTTACTTGAATAGTTTTTAAAATTTCATTTTGGTTTTTCTATAGAGTTTTGAGTGTATCTTTTATATTTGCTTTTTTAGTGCTTGTGCTAGTTATTACATTATCCATACGTCACTTGTCAGAGTATTCTGACGTCAATACTTTACCAGTTTGAGTAACCTGTAGAAACCTCAGCTAGCCCTTTACCTTACCTCTTTATACTATTATCTTAACTATTCTGCATACATTAGGAACCACATAAGACAGTGTGTTTTAATTTTACTTCAAATGTCTAACATAGTTTAGAAGATCCAAGAGGAGAAAGGGTAGTGTTACATTTTTCCTATATTTTTATACTTCCTATCTTCTTTACCATTTCCTTTCAGTTTGAAAAATTTATTTTAGGGTAGATCTGGTGGTGGCAATTTTTTTTGTTTTCTGTTTTCCGAGAGGGTCTTGATTTTACCTTTATTCTGTCAAGATATTTTACTGGATATAGAATTCTGGGTGACACTTCTTTTATTTCAGCTGTTGGAAGTTGTGCCACTGATTCCAGGTTTTGGCCTCCGTAGTTTCTAATGAGAACTCCACTGTCATTTACGTCATTGTTCCTTTGTAGATAATAAATTACTTTTTCTACATGTTTTCAAGATTTTTGTTTGTTTTTAATTTTCCAGTTTGATTATTATGTGTCTTGGCATGTGTTTCTCTGGATTCCTGTTCTATTTGGGTTGCTCAGCTTCCTGAATCTGTAGGTTTGTACATTTTGTCAAATTTGGGAAGTGTTCAACCGTTATTTCTTCTTAGCTCTTTCAGCTCCATATTTTTTCCTCTCATTCTGAAATCTTGATAATATGACTAATACATTTTTTTTTTGTTATTAAGTCCAGGTCTGTTAATTTTTTTTTTCAATATCTTCTCTACCTTTTATTCAGATTGGTTAATTTTTATTGTTGTGTCTTCAAGTTCAGATTTCTTTCCTCCATCATATTTGTTCTGCTATTAAGTTCTTTCAGTGAATTTTTAATTTTGTGCATTGTATTTTTCAGTTTTAACATTTTCACTTCAATTTTACTTAGATCTTCTATTTCCTTACTGACTTCTGATTTTTCATTTGTTTCAAATTTCAGTGAAACATTTTTATTTAATGACGGCTCCTTTAAAATCCTCGTTAGATAATTCTGATATCTGTGTCAGCGTGGACTTGGCATCTGTTGATTCTCTTTGTTCATCGAAGTTGAGATTTTTCTGGTACTTGGTGTGATTTTCAGTTGTATCTTGGATATTTTGGTGTTGTGGGATTCTGAATCCTACTTAATATTTACTTTACAAACAGTCATCTTGTTTAGGTATAGTGCACAGTTCCAGGTGGGGATGGATGTTCAGCTCCTTGCTACTCCCTGAAGAATGACGCCAGGGTAGGTGAAAGCAAAGGGCCGACTTGAACTGTATAATTGCCTCTGGATTGGGGCCTGAAGTTCAGTTCCTCCTCATCGGCCCCTGCCGACACCACCCCGGTGGGGGAAGGGGAGTGCTTACCAACACTTCCTTGCGGCGTTTTGTTCTTCGTCTTTGATGCCTCCTGGCGTTGGAAGTTTAACTGCCTATTCAGCCCCACTGACATCACCTTAGTGAGAAAAGCTTGGGGTCACTTGTCCTGCCTCACTGCCACCAGATGGGCCCATAAGTCCAGCTCCCACCCCCTCAGGCCCTCTGACAGTGCAAGTGCAGTTTTCTTTAGTCTTTGCTACAGTAGGGCACATGTTATAAAAAAGTTTTCTGACGGCTGCTGCTTTTCCTGTCCTTTGGCTAGTAGGAGATAACTTTTCTTGAGACTTTTTTTTTTTTTATTTTGGTCTGTGCCTATTGGTGGTTACCAGTTAGGCTTTTCCAGCATGTCATCCAGGATATATGGGAGGCACAGAGAAAACCCAGGGAATTTACCACTGTTATTTATTAAGTCTCATGAAGCCACCATTCAGAGCCTTCCTTTGTTTATTGTGTTACGTGCCCTAGGACTTTTTAGTTGTAAGATGGAGGACTTGTGAGGAATGAGGCTTGCTCCATCTTGACCAAAACAAGTTATCTTTTTTTCCTTCTTTTTAACTGTGGTAAATTACACAAACCATTTTTCATCTTTACCATTATTATGTGGTTCAGTGGTGTTAATGTTGCACAACAATGTGAATGTGTTTATCTCCAGAATTCTTTTCATCTTGCAAAACTAAAACTTATTACCCATTAAACGATTCTCCGTTCTCTACCCACCCCCCACCTGGCAACAACCATTCATTCTATTTTATGTTTCTATTGTTTTGGTTACTTCAGGTACTTCTTATAAGTGGAATGATACTGTATTTGTCTTTTCATGACTCGTTTATTTTACTTAACATAATGTCTTTAAGGTTCATCTGTGTTATAGCATCTGTCAGAACTTCCTTTATAAGGCTGAATAATAGTCTATCATATGTATATATTTGTGTGTACACACACACACACACACACACACACACACACACACATTTTGTTTATCCGTTTACCTACTGATGGAAACTTGGGTTGCTTCCACCTTCTGGCTATTGTGATTAATGCTGCTATGAACATTGGTATACAGCTATCTATTCAAGATACTGCTTTTAATTCTTTTAAGTATATACTCAGAAGTGGAGTTACTGAGTTATATTAATATTTTGAGGGACTGCCATATTGTTTTCAGTAGCAGCTGCATCATTTTACATTTCCACAACCAGTGCACAAGGATTCCAGTTTCTCCACATCTTTGCCAATATTTGTTACTTCTTGATTTTATGATAGTAGCCATCCCTATGGCTGTGAAGTGGTATCTCATTTGTGGCTTTGATTTGCATTTCCCTAATGATTAGTGATGTTGAACATCTCTTCATATGCTTGTTGGCCATTTGTCTTTCTTCTTTGGATAAATGTCTATTTGCCAATTTTAAGTCAGGTTTTTTGTTGAGCTGTAGGTGTTCTTTATATATTTTGGGAATTAACCTCTTATCAGATAAATGATTTACAGATATTTTCTCCTATTTCTTAGATTGCCTTTTCGCTCTTGATTGTCCTTTGATGTACACTTTTTAATTTTGATAATTTACTTTTATTTTTGTTTCCTATGCTTTTGGTGTCATATCCAAGAAATTATTGCCAGAGCCAGTGTCATGGAGATTTTTCTGTATTTTCTTCTGATTCCTAGTAAACACATAAAATTGAAAAAATTTGAGTTGTTAGATTATTAAATTTATTTTTTTACTTTGGTGACCTCCTAAGGCTTTCTGCAGTATTGTACTTATCTTCCTTAAGCTATTCTTTTATAGAAGTTACAGTTCTGTTTAAAATATCTGTGTTGGCCATGGGTGTTGTATGAAAAGCAAAAAGAGAACAGGTAGTCTCAATAAGAGAGAAGGGCCAGCATTCCCTGTTTTCCTCATACTGTTCGTGTAGAGGCCGTGGTGGTGGAAAAATTCCTGGCTGGTATTCAGTTTTTTATTCTAATCCAGATTCTGCCGTATATTGGATCTGAGACAAGGAAGTTATCGAGTCTCTTTGGATCTCTTCTTCATCTGTAATGCTTACTTATAGGGTTATTATAGGATTAAATGAGACAGTATATTTAGTCAGTAAATGTTCTTATCGCCTACATTGTGATTGGCAAGGAGATGCATATACAATGTATGTACAAAACTGTAAAATCTACATAATATTAAGACAGTTGCTTAAGTCTTTTGGTTTTCAAAGTAAAGTGGCGGAGTTACACAGGTATATTTGCAAAGGAAAATCGATCAAGCTGAACACTTATAAACTGTATACCTTCTAGCATGTATGTTATACTTTAATAAAAAGTTTACACTAAAAATATGTGTATAGGAAAAAATATATTTTAATGTTAACAGAAGTTATTTCTATATAATAGGTTTATGGTGGCTGTTTTCTTTTTCCTTTATACATTTTTGTATTTTCTAAAGTGATGATGGGTTTTATAAATTCTTTGAAGTTTAAAAGGTAATTTAATAGTGAAATTTTTATAAATTTCATCAAGTGCCTGAAATTTGCTTTATTGACTTCATTGGGGAATGAGAGCATGAAGCAGATGAGG
>NW_011888880.1:3414814-3453118 GCF_000151845.1 Pteropus vampyrus | reverse complement strand
AATATTTGTTACTTCTTGATTTTATGATAGTAGCCATCCCTATGGCTGTGAAGTGGTATCTCATTTGTGGCTTTGATTTGCATTTCCCTAATGATTAGTGATGTTGAACATCTCTTCATATGCTTGTTGGCCATTTGTCTTTCTTCTTTGGATAAATGTCTATTTGCCAATTTTAAGTCAGGTTTTTTGTTGAGCTGTAGGTGTTCTTTATATATTTTGGGAATTAACCTCTTATCAGATAAATGATTTACAGATATTTTCTCCTATTTCTTAGATTGCCTTTTCGCTCTTGATTGTCCTTTGATGTACACTTTTTAATTTTGATAATTTACTTTTATTTTTGTTTCCTATGCTTTTGGTGTCATATCCAAGAAATTATTGCCAGAGCCAGTGTCATGGAGATTTTTCTGTATTTTCTTCTGATTCCTAGTAAACACATAAAATTGAAAAAATTTGAGTTGTTAGATTATTAAATTTATTTTTTTACTTTGGTGACCTCCTAAGGCTTTCTGCAGTATTGTACTTATCTTCCTTAAGCTATTCTTTTATAGAAGTTACAGTTCTGTTTAAAATATCTGTGTTGGCCATGGGTGTTGTATGAAAAGCAAAAAGAGAACAGGTAGTCTCAATAAGAGAGAAGGGCCAGCATTCCCTGTTTTCCTCATACTGTTCGTGTAGAGGCCGTGGTGGTGGAAAAATTCCTGGCTGGTATTCAGTTTTTTATTCTAATCCAGATTCTGCCGTATATTGGATCTGAGACAAGGAAGTTATCGAGTCTCTTTGGATCTCTTCTTCATCTGTAATGCTTACTTATAGGGTTATTATAGGATTAAATGAGACAGTATATTTAGTCAGTAAATGTTCTTATCGCCTACATTGTGATTGGCAAGGAGATGCATATACAATGTATGTACAAAACTGTAAAATCTACATAATATTAAGACAGTTGCTTAAGTCTTTTGGTTTTCAAAGTAAAGTGGCGGAGTTACACAGGTATATTTGCAAAGGAAAATCGATCAAGCTGAACACTTATAAACTGTATACCTTCTAGCATGTATGTTATACTTTAATAAAAAGTTTACACTAAAAATATGTGTATAGGAAAAAATATATTTTAATGTTAACAGAAGTTATTTCTATATAATAGGTTTATGGTGGCTGTTTTCTTTTTCCTTTATACATTTTTGTATTTTCTAAAGTGATGATGGGTTTTATAAATTCTTTGAAGTTTAAAAGGTAATTTAATAGTGAAATTTTTATAAATTTCATCAAGTGCCTGAAATTTGCTTTATTGACTTCATTGGGGAATGAGAGCATGAAGCAGATGAGGATGGGGATGGAACAAGGTAATTGTTGAAGGTGGGTAGTGGGACATGGGGATTCATATTCTCTACTTTTGAATGTTTGGAATTTTTCATAATAAAGTTTTTAAAAGCTGTTAAAAGAGTGCATTGTGAAGTGGGAGACTTAATGAAGACTCAGGTACAAGATGACTTTGTTTTTTCTGAGGGCAATAATTTTTGGAGAACAAAAATTTGTCACCTGCTACTGGAGCATGCATACATAATATTTCGTAGTTATGAGCTTTTTTTTTTCTGTGCTTACTGGCTTTTGCATCGTTAGCCAAGCTATTCAGTTATAGAATATACATGAAATGTCATTTGTTCCCTACTCTGTTACAAATCCTTCATTCCAGTTAGGTTATGTGTCTTTTTTGATTTTAATACAATTTTATCGAGGCATATTTTACATGTCATATCTATTAACTGTTAATCCCCATCCCTACAATGGCAACTTCTTATCTACTTTCTATAGATTGGCCTTTTCAGGACGTTCCGATATAGATTGGATCGTACAGTATATAGTTCTTGTGTATAATAATTTTCTTAGCATAATGTTTTTGAGTTTTATCTGTGTTCTACCATTTATGAATATTTAGTCCTGTTTTGTTGCTGAACGGCATTCTATTGTATGGCATTGATGTTGTGTTTATCCATTCATCTATTGGTGGACATTTATAGATTGTTTCCAATTTTTGGTCATTATGAATAATGCTGCTTTCAGCATTTACGTGCAGGTCTTTGTGTGGATATGTTTTCATTTCTTTCTATAGGTACCTAAGAATGCAATTGCTGGGTTATATGGCAAATTTGTTTAACTTTTTAAGAAATTGCCAACTCTTTTCTGCAGTGGCTACAGCATTTTACTTCCTTTCAGCAGCCACGTGTAAGGGTTCCCATTTCTCCCTATCCTCAACAACATTTGATGCTGTTGATCTCCGTAATGTATAATACCCATTCTAGGGCTGTGAAGTGGCATCTCTCGTTGCAGTTTTGATTTGCATTTCTCTAGGCTAATGATGTTGAGCATCTTTTCGTGTGCCTGTTAGCCACTCATATCTTGTTTGGAATGTCTATTTGAATCTCTTGCCCCATTTTTTGATTGGGGTTTTGTCTTCTCATTTATTGAGGGGTATATATCTTTTCTGACAACAACACCCCATGTGCATTCAGCTCTTCTCTCCTGCTGTTTGTCATTACCTTGCACTTTATTTTTCAGTACCTTGTACTTCCCTAAATTATTTTTGTCCTTCAAAATTTAGCTCCGATACCACTTTCTTTGTAGGGCTTTCCTGATGAAGTATTACTTAATACTTCCCATTCTGTCATTCTCTTATACTAATTATATTTTCTTCCTTGAAATTTAGTGTTTAATTATTTTAAAAAGTAGAGAGATCTTGACATTGGTGGACTTAAAATTTGCAGTTTGGACTATTGAGCTTCTGATATGAATATAGTAATTTATAATTTTTATAAGGCATGGATTTGAATCAAGTGTGTACTACTTTTCAAAGCTGGCCTGAGGAATTGAGTCACTTGGCTAACAATTGAGGTTAGCCACTGCCTAGGAACATGTCAGCTTTGTTTTCTCTTTGTGAGGCAAATTATTTGCCTTAGACGTGTTTATGAACTTTATAATTCTTTAAGGCCTGAAAATACCAGTGGCCTGAAAATATCTTGGATTTTAAAAATTATTTTCATATATAGCTTATGTCCTCTATTTTTTGATCGTTTATTCATTCAACAGCCATTTATTGAGTGTCTACTATCAGTCTAGTGATGCAATTTTAATAACATTGACCCTATTACTAAGTGTGCGACCTTGGGTGTGTCACTTAGATATATTTTCTCATGTATATAGTCAGGACAATAATGGCATTGATCTCAAAGTTGCTGGAGTATCTAATAAGATATTTTAAAGCATCCACAGTAGTACCTGGCACTTGGTAACTGCCCAGTAAATATTAGATTTTATTATGTGCAACTTATGATATGCATTGGTCCATGAAACTGATATAGTCTCTTTTCTTACGTAGTTTATAATCTGGTAGGAAATGCAGAACAAATAATTAGATATATGAACAGTGCACCTAAGGAGAAATGAAGTGCACTATTGAATTGTGTAGCTGGGGACCTAACCTAGACTATATGTGTGTGTGTGTGTGTGTGTGGTGAGGTGGATGGCAGGGATTCTGTATGTCTGTATTTCTCTGTGCTACCTCACAGGGGCAATGATAGTTAATTGAGGGAATAGAGATTGAGGAACTCTGGCTCAAAACTAATAGATATATTGAAGCCAGTTTCTACAATGAAATTATTCTTTTGGACAATAGAGCTGTAGTAAAGCCTGACAATATTCATGTGTATAACTTACTTGTTTTATCTCGCTTTTGAAAATTATGCTACAAGAAGCATGGTATCAATATGCAAGTTTGTTCATTTAAGAGATACAAAAATATGTTTTCAAACTCTAGAATGTATTTTGGAGGGACAGAATAAAGCATTTGACTTTCTACCTTAGTATTGCAACTTTGTTAAGTGTCAAGCCTCATGAAAAGGTGAACTTGATGGTGTCCTGGAGATTATAATTGTGGGTAAGTGCGAGCGGTGTGTGTGTTTAATAAGTTTTGACGTACAGTTTTGAGAAATGCAAATTTGGTATTTTCATATGTGTTTGTGATAGTCCAAATCTTGATTAAAAATCATTCTTCAGGGTCTGTGGTTTAATCACTTGTATGCTGAACTGTAAGAAAATTTGATGTTTAACTTCAAAATGTTCAATGCTGCATCTATTTCTTATTTCTTATACTTTTTTAATAAAAATGTATAAATATAAAAATTTGCTGGTCTATACTTTTGAGATTCTTTAGAAAGATAATTTTATTTATGTGCATAATTACTGATAGCACCTTCCGATAAAATATAAATGTACTAATAATATAAGAAGTCTTTCCATTTGTGACTGTTAGAAGCATAACTTATAGACTAGAAACATTACTGGAAACTTTTCTATAATTTAAATGTTTAGAGGTCAAATCATTTTCATTTTAAAATTAGAGCTTTTATAGGGAAAAATAGACTCTAAAATATTATTTCTACATTTTTTACTGGGATTTTTATATCTTAAAGAAATATTGAAATTTGAAAGTAATATTGATATAGATATAATAGATAAATAGCTCCCAGCCTTTAATATTGAACCAAACATAAAAATATTCAGGAAGATCTTTATTGCCTTTTTTTTCTTAATTTCTCAGTTTCTCAAAATAATTAAAATGTACTGATATGAAATTCAAAAAGTACAAAAAGATATGTGAAGGATGAAAAA
This sequence comes from Pteropus vampyrus, assembly GCF_000151845.1. NCBI lineage: Eukaryota > Metazoa > Chordata > Mammalia > Chiroptera > Pteropodidae > Pteropus > Pteropus vampyrus. The sequence goes on along the minus strand of NW_011888880.1, from coordinate 3,448,450 downwards.
TAAGTTTTCTTGTTACCTGTTCACTTACATTTTTTCCCTTTAGGCTAACACTATTACTATTTCTAGCAAATTCTTTCAGAGAGGTTTCATGCATTTACAAATAAATATGTATGCATGTATATCATTTAAAAAATTTCCCTATGTGCCTACTTTAAGTGGAGGCTTTGACTTGACTGTACCTCTATCTCAAATTTAAGTTCTTTCAATATTCCAAACCTTTAGCTATTCTAAAAGGCTCTTACTTGTAATTGGAAAGAACTATACATTTGTGAAATGTTTTCATCAAGTCAGGTTTGGATGGTTGCTTATTGGATATTTATCATATTGTTGTTTGTACTTTTTCATGTTTAAGACTTTTCTCTAAAAACAAAAAATGGTTAAATTCAGCCCCAAATCAAGTACTTAAAACACCTCTTTGATGCTCCTAATATTCTTACGAAGCAGACAATTGGATACTATTATCTCCATTAGAAAAATCTGTTAACTGAGTTTTAGAAAGTTCATACAGCAGCAAACCTGGGGGTTTGACTCACTTGGGGGCCTTTAACTCTGCTTTCTACTGTGTTGCTTGTGCATTCAAGCCTGAAATAGAACCGAGGGCACTGACTTTATAGTGCAGTATTCTTTCCATGACTCTGTAACTGCTGCTTCTCTATATCTTACATTGAGCAGAATCTGTTTACTTACCAGTAGGAGTTAACACTTAGAACAGTAACTCCATTCTTGTTGATTTTCACTGTAGTCACTGCAGATTGTTGATAATGAATAGCCAGTGCCTTCTTTTCTATCTAAATATTAAGTTCTATTAAAAGATCATTTTCATGATTCATTATTTCTTTAAATGCTTATTTTCACTTAGTTTTCCTTATATTTGATTTACCTATATTTAATTCTTTAGTGGTATTAGGCAGGCACGTGGTCAGAATTCTGTTGAGGTTTTTTACTTATTTTATTTAAAATAGTTTATACATAAAAGTCCTGAATAGAAGAGAAAATTATCTACTTGAAACAGTCACTATTCAAATCACATTTCTCGTTTTGGTTTTCAAAACAGCAGTATTCTTTGTTTCCGAATTAATAGGCAGCACAGTGGGTTTCTGTTTTGTTAGAACTTTTATGAGCACGTGGGGAAACTAATTACAAAACATCATTTTAAAATTAATATTCTTTTAAATTAATAAGTCTGGAAATTCAGCCGTTTGATTTAGGATTGTTTCTTACTAAAATTACACTTAAATCATTTCATACCTGCCTTGTCATCATCAGTAAATCACTTCAAGTTCTTTAATCTGTAAAATGGGCATGTCATTATATCTGCTATTCTAAGACTTGATAAGATGTATGTAAAACTATTTCGTACAGTGCTTCACAAATAAGAGATATTTTTGTTGTCTATTAGACTTGTTCTTATTTATGTGATTTTGGTGAGCTCCTTAACAATTTTTATTGTCTTAGAAAATATTTGTCAAGGATCTCAATATTGATATACTAAACATTCAAGAAACAGTTTCAGTCCATTAAAATTTTTTATTCCTAGCTTTAAGTATTTTTCATGGAAAAATTATTTAACACGTTAAAGAACTTAAATTACACATTATCTTTGGCCAGAGGTCAACGTTTAAGTTGAAAAGTTGCACAGTGCCTTTCTCTTACAAGTAATTAAAAGAATTTTTAATGTAAAATTGGAAATCCTAGATTTGAGTTATTCATAACTGCCTGTCGTTCCTATGTCAAATTTTCATATGAATGCAGTCATTCCTTGTTTGTTGGCTTTTAGTTGTTTTATGGTAGAAACTTCACTTTTCACCTCTATTCTGAAAGTTCCACTGATACCCAAACTGTTGAGGGCAGTAACAACAGAATGATTGTATTCAGAGTTTTGCACTGCTTTTTGACACATATCCTAGAACCATATTATAAAATGAGGATCTGCTGGCTTTGGGGGAGCAGGAATATGGGCTTTTGAGTAAAATCTATTCTTCTCCCTTTCATATTTCAGAAATAGCCAGGCCAATTTAGACTTGACTATGACAAGAAAACATTTATTTGAAATTCAGCAGGAAAATTGATACTCGAAAGGACTGCTCAACTTCTTCCATCATACATGCTTGTGGTTTTATTTTTATTTATTTATTTTTGGCTTAGTAAAAAATTAATCAGCACTGTGTTTGCCAGTAATGTTGGAAGTAATGGATTCTACCAAAAGTGCATATAAAGTACATTCACTTGAGGGAAAATTTTCATAGTTTAGTTTATGGTGCTTATTTCCTTGTATAGAATGCTGTAAAGTAAAATTGATTTTAGCTCAGGGGAAAGCGGTTACAAATACATAATTAATAAACTTTCTAAGCATGTAAAATAATACTAAGTATTACATTAGTAACTGACAATTTTTTTTTTACTGTATACCATGGAGATAAATAAAACCTTACAGCATACAAATATTAAATTAACCTTCACCCTAGTGTTGAAGCATGTGTTATTTTACATTACATTACACCTACCTTTTCCAAAATTTTTGAAGTTTTTAAGAATATAAGAACTTACATACTTTTATCAGCTCTCAATCATTTTAGTACCTGGGGACATTCCTTAATTCACGTTAGTGAATATTCACTGTACAGGTAACTCATAGTTGATCCCACTTTAATATTTGTTCCCACTGCATCTTTTTGCTTCCATTAAATAAGAGAAGGGAAGTAGAGGCAGTGACAGCGGCAGCATAAGGAAAAGTTACATGTTTTGGAGGTGTTTATCTGGGCACTAAAATGTAACTTAAAATTGTATTTTGTTTTAAATTGAATTTCTACTTCAGTAGAAATAAGTTGTTTATGCTTTAGTCATAATTTTGCAAACTAATTTTGCAGAGGACCTCCACATTTTGAGGCTGATAAGTATGTTATAGGGGGGGTTGGTTTGGGAAACAAGTCCTAGCTGCATTATATTAAGCACTATACCTCTTAACCATCTGGGTTCCTCATCCAAATTCTCAGTACATTAGAACTTTCCATGTTCCTGGCAGTGCTTGTATGCTTTTCAGTTAGCCCTCTCCCCCATTGGCCAGTGAGTTACTTCAAAACCCAATCTCCTTAATCCCTTTTAACTCTTTCTGTTCCAGTTATCTGTTGCTGTATAATAAACCACATATGAGTATGTGGTGTAACAGTGACAATTTTTTGATGCTTACAGACTTTCTGTCCATCAGGAATTCGGACAGCGCATGTTGCTGCTCCACAGTGGCCAAGGCCGCAGCTGGGAAGACTCCTGACTGGGGGAAATGTGAATGGCTGGGGCTGGAATCCTCTCTGGAGGCCTCTTCAATCACATGTCTGGCGCCTGGGCCATGATGACTTGAAAGCTGGGCTCAGCTGGGATTGTTGACCACTACTAACATGTGACCTCCCTGTGGCTTGTGCTTCTCACATCAGGGCCATTGGGTCCCGAGAGTGGGTGTCTGGAGACCTAGCATTCCAGGAGAATCAGGCAGGAGTTCCTTGTCCCTTTCTGGCCTAACCTTGGCAGTTGTCCACTGTCACTTCCACTGCATTCTCTTGGTTATGATGAATCTCTGAGGACAGCCCGGATTCAAGAGAAGGAGAATTAGATTCTATCTTTTCGTGGAGTTTTGGCAGGGTCACTTTACAGAAGGACACGTGGGATGGGAGATGACCATTTTAGAAAATAAAGTCTGCTACACTGTGTCGCAGTCTTCAAATTTATATATGTCTTAGTATCTGTGACTAGTGCCACTTGAACATCCCAGTCACTTAAAATAAATCGTGGCCAAAACTTACCTCTTCTTAACACCTTGCCTTCCCACCCTACCTTTGCACAGTGAAAAACTACGTTTTGTGTCTACGTTAGTGGTACCTCCGTTATCCAGTTATTCAAGCCAGATTTTCTCTTGCTAGCACCCTCTCCCCTTCCCCTAGATATATGAGCATTTTCATTCTTTTCCCTCCCAGATATCCATGGAATTTATATTTACTTATCCCTATTGTCACAGCTTTAGTCAAGTCATGATCTCCTCCTTTGATTACTATAACATTCTATTTAACTCCTGTATTTTTATTTAATCTTTAACTATATGAAATGCTATTCTAGAGTCACATGATTGGATTTGAAAAAATAAACCTAGCAGAATATATACATCCAGAGGAATGTTATTTTTCAAAGTAATCCCTTACATTTATACAACATTTTATAAATGTTGAGTTGAAAATTTCTTTCTCATGTATAGTTGTAATTGATCTAAATCGCTGTTCTTCATCAATCCTATATCATCTTTATAGTTTAGGTTACAAGCTTCTTTGAGAATCTAATGAGAGTTGTGTTGTTTTTCTAGACTATTGCTTGCACGAACACAGTTTGAGCTGGTTCACAGAAGCACTGAAGTTAACTTTTGTAGTCACATGCCATTCTTCACACTTGGCTCCAAGCCACTTGTGATTAGTTGGTAGTTAGAATATGATTCCTTTTTCTAGAGTGTTTTTTCCTGCTGTGAAAGTATTCATTTAATAGAAGGAAGTGGTCAGAAAAGAACCACAAACAGTGAATTCCACAAATATTTTGAATACTGATAGCATAGCCTCCCATAGTTACTGTTTTGAAGGAGATAACACTTAGGATCTGTAAATTCTAAAATGTTTATTGGAAACTGTTCATTTGACTTTAAGGTCCTAGATTTCCAGTTAAGTTTGCACTGGGTAAATGCTGTTGCTCTGCAAACTATAATATAAAACAAAATGATGTCATGCGGGAGATGAATCATCCATAGGATGTAGATAACAGAATTTGTTGAATCTGTGTATTTGAAGTTTATATCTGTACCATCAGTGGGAGAAAAGAAAGCTGCTAAGCAAGTTGATAGTAAAAATAATGAGGGAATATTTACTGTGCTGAGGAAATCAGGTATATAACTTACGTACAATCAGTTATTTTTTAAAAATCATTCTTTCTCTGTTTATTAACAAGTCCTGTGCCTTATCAACTGTGTTGACTTATTTCTAGTTATTTAATGTACTTGAAAGGAATAAAATGTGTTTCTTTTGAAAATATTTTAAAATCTTAACAGTGACCCATTTTCTCCAATTTTAATCTTTCTTTCTCTATATAATATAGTAGTTGTGTTTCTAAGACTAAAAAAAAAAATTTTTTTAAATAGTTTTGAAGGGATAGGGGAAGTTAATGACCAGAGAAAATAATTTCTGAGTTTCAATAATAGTTTTTTTCCAGGGCTATGACTATACAGTTAAAAAACCTACATATCCTGAAATCCAGCATCTGATTTTTATCTTCAGTTCGGGAGTGATGTCTTTTCTTATCCCATTCAGTATTGTATATTTGCATTGTCTAGTGTTTCCAAAGCAATATCAAAAATATTTTGCTGTTTATAATTATCCTTGTTATGATTCTAACTTTAACAGAAAAGTATTTCCCAATTAAGCACTATGGTTTTTAGTTTGAATATGCTGCTGCTTAATTTGAAACTTTAATTATTTCTTCTTCTGAGTTTTTTTTTTTTTAATAATTAAGAATTAATTCTTGATTCTACTGTTTGAAGGCCAACCTGAAGCAAACTATTTTTAAGTCTTAACTCATTAAATAGGCAGTTTTCTTAAAGACTGTGTTACTGGTCATTCATTACATGTTAAGAAAACTGAGAGGGAATTCCTTCCTATTACAGGCTCAAGAAGTACAACAAATGGTATGGACAGTTGCTGAAACCCAACTGTCTTCCCCCTGTTTCTTTTAACCATTTAATGGCAGTGATTCTTAAACTTGTTTGTAGTGTATCAGAATCCGCTTGAAGCCTTGTTAAAACACAGATTGAGGGGGACTCTACACTCAGTTTCTGATTACGTCTAGTGTGGGGCCTGGTGATGCTGCTGCTGCTGGTCCTCGGGCCACAGTTCTATAATAAGTTTACCCTGATAATTGTACAATGACATTTTCAGTTCAATTGCATCATTTAATAGAAGATTGCTTAAATATCGCACAATGTGTAGCGTGTAATACTCTACTTTAAGACTAGAGAAACTAGTTTCTGGATCACTGCTTACCAGCTGTCTGACCTTGAAGTCATTATTTAATCTGATGCATACTCATCTGTAAAATGAGGAATTGTCCTTTGAGGATAAAATTAGCTAGTATATGGGAAAGTTTTAAACTCTGTGTTGCTGCACAAACATAAAGTAATATTGCATATACTGTAAACATTTCAACTTGTGTTAAAATACTGTGCTTTATAATATTGTGACTTGCAGTATTTTGATACTTATTCACTCTACCTTCCTCCCTTTGCCCCTTGTCCTTTTAATCTGGATTACTTTTAGTGATAGTGTCATTTTGTTTAAGTGGCCTTGAATGACTTTAAAAGGAAATATATTAAAATGAATACAGGCAGTCTTCATGGGACTATAAAAATGTAAGCATTTTGTGGGACCATAAAGATAACTCTGCAAGCTAAAAACATGCTAGCTATGTTAATCAGTGGGAAAAACTGTGATTGTTCTGTAATCTTTGAAGATTTTGTCGAAACATTAAAAATTCTTTTACTGTGGGCTATAAATGAAAAACTAGTAAAACTCAGTGAGTTAGGAGTAATTTAAAACATCTCAATAAATAAATTATATAGTTTTATCAGAATTAGCAAAGAAACATTACATTCAACATAGCTTGTGTTGGATATGTTTTATTAGACTATTTAAATATGGATTTGTAAAAAATAATGGAATCATAGAATAAAATGGTTCAGAGTCTATAGGATTCTTTGAGCCTAGTGTTTTAGAGCAAAGATCAGCAAACCTTTTCTGTAAAGGGCTTTGAGGACAAGAGGAAAAATCAAGGATATTATGTAGGTAATTACATACCAATTTTTATTATGAAATTCAAAGTAATAGAGTATAAATTTTGTAATTCCGGTCTACTGGAATTCTTTTAGGGAGAATAACATTACTTTTCATTGGGCATCGAAGTTGGTGTTCCTTATCAAACTGATTGCAAATATTCAGCTGTAAAACTGTTCTGAAACTCATGGGCTATACAGAAAGAAGTGGTGGACTGGCTTTGGCACGTCAGTTATAGATAATGCATGTTTTAGAATACAGGCATACCTCATTTTATTGTGCTTAGCGTTATTGTGCTTCACAGATGTTGTGTTTTTAAAACTTGAAGGCAAGGCCCTCCACCAGCAAAAAAGATTATGACTCGCCATGTTGCGATACTCGCTTGGTGGTGGTGTTGGTCTGGTCACAAACCTCCAGTGTCCCCAAGGTCGCTTGTGTAAGGGACCTTTGCAATAGTCTAGTAAATGAAGTGAAGATTGTTTTTCAGGGTCTCAAGTTATTTGGTGACAGGTGGTGTCAAAACACAGTGTTCTTTAAAATGTTATTACTACCTCTGATATTCTTAACTAATATATTATTTACTTAACCAGAATACCCTATTCTCTGTTTTATAAATGGAAAATCACCTTATACAAAAACCACCACCTCTACCCTTCCCCTGCCTCACATCTTTTTTTCTGCCTTACCTGACTTTTAGCAGTACCCCAGCTTCTTAAATAACAATAATATTTTAAAATGAAAAATACTGTTTTAAAATTTCTTGAAGATTTGTGACAGTTAATAAATATACCATTTGCCCCTTACCCACCCATACTGTATTTTTAAGTGATGTAAATTATTTTAATTACATGTATTGGTGAACTATACAATTTTAGCAGTCTTGTACAGATCTTAAATATCAGACATAGTGAATTTTTAAGTAATATTTTAAATGCCTGAAGATACTATTTTTACATTATTCCCCTTCCACTCATTTTACTACCATGGATAAAATGGAAAGAGGTTGGGTCCACAGAGAAATAGACTGAAATCCCAACATCAAGTGCTTGGCACAGAGTAAGTAATAAATTGTATATCTATGACAAATTGTATATTTGTAATTTGACAGAGTCACTTTATAAAGGGCTTAATATAGTCTGGTATGTGGAAGGTGCTTAGTGCATGATAGCTTTTAATAGTTATTAAATTTATAGGCTAGTTATTTATAATACCCAAGCTTAACACATTTTTCTCAGTATTCATAGAGATCAGTTTGAACAGTTGCTTGCCTTATATAACTTAAAATATGGAGCTAGAAATAAATAATATAGTACCATCTGAACTAACAGAAACGTTCAGTAGAGATCTTGTGCCACTTATGTAGTATATGGTTAAAAAGCCAGTTCTGAAGTTAGACTACCTACTGTTAAAACCTGGTGAAACCTGATTAGCCACACACCCAAGCCATGCAGCCCTTGAGCAAGTTAATTCAACCTCCATATACCTCAATTTCCTAATCTTTAAAATGAAGATGTGATAGTACAGGCCTCATAGGGTTGTTATGAGGCTTAAATATGTTAGTACGTGTAAAATGTAATCATGCTTGGTATATAAGTTCTCAACAGCTGTTGGTTTTAGTGTTATAGGTTGGATTTATCTAATTCACCTCATTTCTTATCAGCAGTAAAGAGACGATTTCCCATTAAATTAGACATGTGTATTTTACAGTGTCTTGTATATCAGTACTTTTATACATGGTCAGCAAGTTAGTTCTGGCCTGGTAATCTCGAGATAGTCGCAAGAGTGGTGCACTGCGTATCCCCCGCCCCCCCCCAACATGTGCCTTATGTTTTGTGACTTGAATACCAGCATACATAATATTCTGTTCTTAGTATTAATACTTCTGGTTAATGTAAATAGTTACTTGACCCCCCCCCAAAAAAATTGCTTTAAGGAAATGCTTTGGGAATTAGTAATCCACAATTGTACCTATTTTCATTGTTAATATATATTCTTCATGTAGTCTTATAAAATTACATGTTTGTCTACATTAATATATTTAGCTGCAACAGAATTTTAGTACCTGATATTTTTTGAACTTGCATGTTTCTCAATTTGTTACAGATGTTACAAATTAGTTTATGAAATCTGTAATCAAATTAATGATCTTTCTCTTGTCAAGTTTTCTAACGTATGCTTTTTTCCCCTCCAGAGGAAATAAAAGTGGAAACTGAAAAACAGAGGTTAGTGGGGTGTCTTTTCTTTAGTAAAAATAATTTTTAAACTTGTCATTCTTGGCCAAGATAATAATACAGTCATCTGTACTTTAGTGTAGCAAGTTTTCTGCATGTGATCTTTATAATCAGTTTTTTTAAATAGTATTTAAAATAGTATTTAAGAACTATAATTGTAAGCATACTTATAAATACAAAAGATCTCATAAAAGAACATATAAAGGAATTTCTGAAATACTGTAACATACTTTAAAGTCTTTGCTTAGATTTTGATTAATATTTAGAAAGATTGCTAAATGTTTATTTAGTAATCTAATTTACATAAATAGTTTAAGTTTTTGATTTCCTTGCATTTAGTCACAGCTCTGGCCACTAGTTTTTGACCTGTAGCAAATCACTTAACTTCTTGTGAAATAAGGGAAGATGAAAATTGGTTTAACAAGGTTCCTTTTAGAATGGAAATGCTGAGTTTTTATATGAGTTTATCATCAACATGATAAATGTGGCATTCTAATCAGACTCTTCTTTTTCCTTTAGTCCTCCTCATGGAGAAGCAAAAGCTGGATCAAGCACCCTTCCACCAGTGAAATCAAAGACAAATTTTATTGAAGCAGACAAGTACTTCTTACCCTTCGAATTGGCATGCCAATCCAAATGTCCCCGCATAGTTAGTACATCTCTAGATTGTTTACAGGTGTGTATAAAATGGTGTTAGCTGAAAACCGTCCAGTTTGAATGTGTTTCTTAACCATTACCCACCATTGATTGAGACATTTTCCAGGAAAGCCTTTAATAATCTTTTTGGTAAGAAACTAAATGGTTGCTTGTATCCAACACGAGACAATAATAGTTGTAAAAAATAGTTTTAGTTTAAAGGTAACAAAAATCATTAGTTAGCTTAGTGGATCACAAAATTGTTACTAAGGTTATCAATAATGAAAAGTGTTGATTTGCTCTTTTTCCATCAGTGAAATGCAAGAACCATATAACTTAACCTGCTGCTGATTTTACATACATCATTTGCAAATGATTTTACTGAATGCGTGCTATTTTATATAAAAGAATAGGTTAATATTGGCAGCTTAATATTTACATTCACTGTTGGACTATAGCTCTGACTTTCATTTATGTCAGGAAAATTCCTAAACTCTCTCATCCTGTACATGGGTCCTTCTACATATTTGTAGGATAAACCTAATGAAGAGGTTCTTCTCTTTTCAGATGTTTTCACTATTTGGGAATTATATCTATTTAGCAATTCAAGGACTAGGAAAAGACCATATCTTTGTGATTTGTTTTTAAGATAAGTTAAGGATATGTTCATTTAATATGTGACCTTATTTTCCTTGAAAAATTAAAATTATACTAATTAAGGCCTTCTCTCCAGGGCTATACTGGTATGGTAATAAGTGAACAGATCCGTGATTTATTACAGCCAGTGTGTAGAAATTGGTTTTCTGCATATTCACAGATGTAATTTGGAAAGAGATTTTGCGTCATTTAAATGAGTTAGGATAGCTTTCACAAAAGCAGTATCAGTAATGTTTAGATAGAAAGCAGTAAGCTATTCTGACTCATCAGAGACAAGTTCTAAGGCCTGGCTTTCTCAAAGTATAGCCTGATGGTTTTGTTGTAGTTATTGTTTTTGTGGTTATTACAGCATAAATAACATACTTATAGCTAATAAAGTTTTCTGCAGGAAAAGTTGGTAGAGCCTTGGCTTTGATTATACCTTAATGTTTTTATGAAAGAATTTTAATATATATTCGTTTGTACATTGTAATTTTAATGTGTATTTAGTTAGTATACCAATTAGTTTAACTAGGATCTTTATTTTCTTTCTCCATTTCAGAAACTTATAGCTTATGGGCACTTGACTGGCAATGCTCCAGATAGTACAACACCAGGCAAAAAACTGATTGATAGAATTATTGAAACCATCTGTGGTTGTTTCCAAGGTCCTCAGACAGACGAAGGAGTCCAGCTGCAGATAATAAAGGTGATGAGTTATTTAAGTGCCTTTGTTTAGAATCTGTTTTTAAAAACACAGTTTACTTTGAAGATATTTGGAAAGGTTATTTTATGTGCTTTCCAGCTCTCATAGGGGTCACTTGGGCACTTTTCAGACCCCATATCAGGGGATTTTGTTACCGAATGCCAAGAGTTCGTTAGAAGACGACTATATTTCCAGATCTTTTATTTTGAAGATCCTACGTTAGGCTTGGCTTCCCGGAGTCTTCCAGAGTTTTTCAGTTTCTGTCATGTTAACTGTGCATGTTGCATCTTTTGAGCTTTAAGGTCCCATCTCAAGGCCCCATGACCCCTCCAGTTTCTTCTGTACTGCTGGACCCTTGTAGTCTGCCGGAGCCATGTGGACACTTGTGCACCAGCTGTCCTGATTCTGTTGCACCTGTTCACCTGCCGAACCTGCACAGCTAAACCCTGTCCTGGGTTTGTGCTGCAATATTCCTGGGTGACTAAACTCCTTTAAAGAAAAGTCGCCCAGTTGTGTTTTCAGTCTTATTGTAAACATTCAACATGTGTGAATATAGCCCTTTCTGAGCCTTTCCATTTCATTGCTCTATTCACGTCATAAGTCATGTATCTTTAGACTGAAAAGGCTGTCCATTCAGTCTGGCCTGTCGTTTGCATTTTCATGTCAGTCATGGTTTATCTAGCATATACTCAGTGCTGACTCTGCATAGCATCGTAAAACAAAAGGACAAAAGATTGACTTCTTGCTTTTGAGAAATTGCAAGTAAACCTAATGTAAGAAAATTAACATAAAGACATTCATTTTACTGGAGGATTCACCTTAGGATCATTTTAAATGCTTTATTCTAAAAACGCTTAAACATCTTCAACAATCACAATAGGATGTTTATTGAGTCCAGTCTATAAGAAAGATCTCAGAAAAATTTGGAAGCAAGTAAGACACAGTGTGTATCCTCCAAAGTTGCCAGTCTAGTTCGACAGATATATGAAGCATAGCTTTGCTCTGCTGTGATAGTCTTAATGTTATGCATTTTAATAAACTAAAATGATAATAAAATGAAACGGGCTGAAACAATTGAACGGTTTTCTAGTGTTCTGGGTTTGCCACATTATTATGTTTTCTAGTGTTCTGGGTTTGCCACATTATTATGTGGCAACTATTGCCAGAATGAGGAAAACATAAAATATTTTAACAGTTGATGATACATTCAAGGCAGGTAGAAATTTTTGTTAGTGTACACTGAAACTTCTGTTAGTATATTCCTGAAAGTGGTAATGGTGTCTGAAAGTTTTCATTCTAATGTAAAGATACTCCTGTATTTTTGTGCTGAAACTACGGATGCAGAAAATTGCTTTGTCTTTTTTTCTTTTTAAGGCTTTACTTACAGCAGTAACATCTCAACACATAGAAATTCACGAAGGAACTGTACTGCAAGCTGTGAGAACATGTTACAATATCTATCTAGCAAGCAAAAATCTCATCAATCAGACAACAGCCAAAGCTACTCTTACTCAGATGCTAAATGTTATCTTTGCACGCATGGAAAACCAAGCTGTAAGTATTAAAAAGAGAGAGAGATTGTGGAGAACACCACAGGCATCAAATACAGAAAAGAGTTTACAGAAATTTATAATGAAATCTTTTGTGTCTGTAGAGAAGGATGTCTTTTATTTACAGTTCTACTTACTGGAGATCTGTGGTATTTTGTTTTAAGGTTTACTGACTTGTTTGACTTTGGATAAAATATATTTTTAGTTCACAAATAGAATTTGAATGATATTGATTGCCATCATTCTCATGGAAGTGTTTATGAATTGATATTTTTATTTCGCTCAAGCTTGGTAGATGAGTGTAATGTAGATATAAAACTACCTAATTTGATTTATTCTGGTATAAATTTATTTATTGAACCTTTAAAAAATAAACATCTATATTGATGAAATACATATTTGGGGGTAAGAGATCCGCTAGAGAATCATTTATTTTTCAAAATTGTCTAGGTCTTCATAATTTAAAACCAACTTCTAACTTTTTATATTGAACTGATTTTAAACTTATAGAAAAGTTGCAAAAATATTACAGAGAGATCCCCTTTACTCTGCTTTTCTTAATGCCAACATCTTACATAATCATTTTACAATGATCAGAAACTGGAATCAACACTGGTATTATATTAAGTCAATTACAGACCTTACTTGAATTTTACCTATTTTCCCATTGATGCCCCTTTTTCTGTTTTAACATCTGATCCGGTATCCCATTTTGCATTTGATATGCATTTAGTTGTTTTTGACAATTTCTCAGTCTTATCTTTCAGCACTTTGATGCTTTTGAAGGGCACAGATCAGTTATTTTGTTGCATGTTCCTCTCCATTTCTTTTGTCTGATGTTTTCTCATTATTAGAATGAGGTTGTCCATTTTTTGCCAAAATGTATCTGAAGTAGTGTTGTGTCCTTTTCAGTACATCATGTCAGGAATGTATGATGTTGATATGTCTTATTACTGGTGATGTTAACCTTGATTACTTGGTTAAGTGGTATCTGCCAGATTTCTTCCACTGTAAAATTGCTAATTACTCTTTTGTAGTTAGGTATCTTAGAAGACCTACTTTAAAACTATGCAAATATCCCACTCCTCTACCCCCAGTTTAAGTATCCTTGAGTAGATCTTTTGGCAACAAGTTATTGCTGTGGTGTTTCCTTAATGGTGATTTTTTTGTTTCTCTCTCTCCTGTATTTATTAACCAAAATTATTTTTATCCTTTCCTATTTATTCAATTTTTTATGTATATCAACCTGTATTTATAGAGATTTTATTCTATTGTTTACAATCCTATACTATCACTATTTATTTTGTTGCCCAAATTATTCCAGCTTTGGCTTTGTGTCTTTTTGACAAGCTCCATCATTTTTTGAGTACCTCCTTACTTTCTGGAATCTGAAGATATTGCAGGCTCATTTTGAATTTTCTATCCTTCAGCCCCTGGGGTCAACCATTTCAACAGGGAGCCCTGACTCCTTTGATTGGAGAATGACGTTTAGAACCCAAAAACTGAGTGCTAGTTGTATTCATTGCTACTAGGATGCTATTCCTTCTAGGCCCTCTCAATAGATAGAGCTAGGAAATATATACCTGTATACTCACCCTACCTTCCTAGCCCCTACTCCTCACACACCTGTATGTGATTGTCTGTCTGTATATATTAAATACTATGTGTTCATACTGATAATTCCAATTCCAGTCCAACACTACAGGGTTCATCTCAGCCTCCCTTTATTTGTAACTACCTCTCTCTAAACAGTGAGAAATATGGCTTTCATTTTCTATAATACATTATTTGTTCAGTCCTATTATACATACCGAATAGTTTTATAATTGCTAACCTATACCACTGTGAGAAATTTACTAAGTAGATTACAGCATTTATATTTAGTTCTTTTTGTTCTTAACCTTATGGTATCCACGCCAGATATTGTTTTCCAAAGTTACTTAGGTTAGTTCTTCACATTCTTGAATGGGATAATGTTATTCCTTACTTAATACAATTAAGTTCATTTATTACTACCTGTTTTCTATTTCAGTATCCCTCACAGCCTGGTTAGTTTTAATTGTGAATTTATTTTTCGAGTATGTTAAACATTACCATATGAGTCAGAGCCACATAAAAGGTACACTTAAAGAAGTACCACTCCCTCCTCATTCTTGCCACTTTATTTCTCTCCCCTGCCCCCCCTTTTCCCACCCCTTGGATGTAGCTAGTCTCTTTTGTTTCTAGTTTATCTTTCTTGCATTTTTTTTTTAGCACAAATGAGTAGATAGATATATGGTTTCATGTATCACCTTTCTTACACAAAAGGTACTATACTGAATTAATTATCACTGCATGATAAATTACCCTAGCTGGGTGCTTGCGGCTTGGTTTCGCATGAGGTTGCAGTTGGCTGAGTGGATCACAGTGTCAGCTGGGGCTGCAGTCATTTAAAGCCTTTATTGGGTTACAGCAGGGGTCCCCAACCCCTGGGCCATGGACTGGTATTGGTCTGTGGAGGAACTGGGTTACACAGCAAGAGGTAAGTGGCAGGGGAGTGAGCAAAGCTTCATCTGTATTTGCATCCTCTCCCTAGTGCTGGCATCACAGCCTCAGCTCCACCTCAGATCATTGGGCATTGGATTCTCATGGGAGCACCGGTCCCTGGTGCCAAAATTTGGGATTTGCTGGGCTACAGAATAGCTTCTAAGCTCCTCATTTGGCTGTTGGTGAAAGGCCTCTTTTCACTGTTGGCCTGAAAGGCCCGAGTTTATCATCATGTGGGTCTCATAGGGCTGCCCACAATGTGGCAGCTGGCTTCTCCCAGGGTAGATGATCAGAGGGAGAGCGATAAGACAGAAGCTGCAGTGACTACCTTATGATCAAAAGTGGTCACCCAGATCACCCCCGGCACAGTGTGGCAGGGGACTTTACTAGGAAGTGAAAAATTAAGAGGCAGAGATTGTTATTGGCCATCTGAAAGGCTGGCCCACCATATGTACTACAGATACTCTTTTGTACTTTGCTCTTTTCACTTAGCAGTATACCTTCAAAGCATTCCATATCAGTCCTTAGAGATCTTCCTCAATTTTTTTTTTTTTTTTTTTTTTTTTACAGATGCATAGTACTCTAGGATATACTACAGTCTCTATTCGGTCTGTCTCCTGTGTATTAACACTGAATTATTTCTACTATTTTGCCTCCGCAAATAATAGTTTGCTGATTTTTTAAAGAAGTGAATGCAAATAATTTTATCACTTTCTACTGGCAGAAATAAAAGTTTTATGTGTTTGACTTGTTCAGGTTTTTATTACATACCTTGTACTTTCTTGGCACTGTTCTAGGACCCAGTTTTACACAGGGCTGGGCAAAACCAACTTGGCCACGACCTTCAAAGATCTTACATAGTGGGACGGAGAAAGGGAAGATGACCCTTAAACAGATTATCATACAAATAAATTCATAATTGTGATAAAGGCTGTGAACATATTTCATGTCATGAAAGATATAGCGTTTTGTCCTGTGGGTAGTTATAGAAAAGTAGGAAGTGGGGGGAGAGAAAATAAAAGAGATGCAGACTGATTTAACTTCCACAATAGAAAATGTTTAAAGGTGTTTTGTTTTGTTTTTTTTTCCATACAGTAATATTTCTTTTTCTTTCCCTAAGGATATTTCTAGAGATTTTACAACTCCGGAATAAGTAGAAAAAGCTAGAATTTGACACCTTGCTTGTCTGTGATTCCAAAGCCTATGCTTCCCCTACTAAACCGTGGTGCGGATTGGCCGAAGTTAGGTTAAGGATGAGATTGAATGGGAAGTCGTAGGTCCGTTGCTGTTACTTTGGAAATTGACTTTCTCATGAATGGGCTAGAGTATTGGTCTGAGAATTCTTTTCTGATTCCAGCTGTGCAGCTAGTCATCCCATCAGTTTCCTCATCTGTAAAATAAGGGATTTAGACCATGTAGACTACTACAGGGCTCTTTCTACCTTTTAGGCATTAAAATCTTTTCATTCAAATTTATTTTATAAATTCACGTAATTCTGGTATTTCCACATAACCTGGTATATTAGTGGGAAATATGAAATGTTCATACTTGACACTGTAAAATACTTATCTTTGTGGAAATTAATTCTGTGAGAATCATTTTTATTAGGTCCTGAGGACCAAAAGAGACATGTCTAAAAGCAGTAAAATGCTAAAAAATGATCCTGATTGTTACTGCTTTTACCATCTTATAAGTGAATCAGTTTTACAGGTAGTATTACATACATAATAATGACTGGTCTCCTAAAATAAAACCCTTAACATTTGTAGATTTTTTTTAAATTTTAATTCTTATTAGGTGACTGATTGGGCAGAGGCATTTAAGTACATTGCAGTTTTATTATTAAATGTAATTTTAATTTTGTAATTAAAAGACACAGGACAAGATGACATAAGAACATCCTACAGAAGGGTATACACTGAAAATTCCCTGCCTAACCCCTACCCCTTATAGGTAACCATTATTATTAGCTTCTTACATACCTATTTAGGCTTTGTATCTGTATATATAAGTAAAAAGAAGGGGGTGTGTGTGTGTGTGTGTGTGTGTGTTATTCCCCCATCTACCTTTCCTCCTCCCTTAGTGAAACGTTTACTTGATTTTAGATAAGTCCACCATTGGCAACAATCTCATTATTATTCTGAGGCTATTAAAAAGTATTTTAGCTTTTTAAATTTTGTTTGGTGTTGGTAACACATGTTCATTATTCAAACACCAGAAATAACAAAAGAACATATATAGTGAAAGACTTTCATCCCTGTTCTTGTGTACCAGTTTCCATTCCCCTACGCAGTAACCACTGTTACTTGTTTTTGTGTGTTTTAATATATTTTATGTTCTTTGTTTCTGATGGACTACAATTTGTAAGCCTAGAGATGAAGTGACACTTTATGTAAAGAATTTATAGTTGTGTAAGATTCTCCCTTCAAATTTTTAACAACTTATTTTACAAACATTGGAAATTATTCTATTTCCAGTTGCAGGAAGCCAAACAAATGGAAAAAGAAAGGCATCGACAGCAGCAGCATCTGCTGCAATCGCCCGTGAGCCAGCACGAGCCTGAATCACCTCACCTTAGGTACCTGCCACCTCAGACTGTTGATCAGATATCTCAAGAACATGAAGGAGAGCTTGATCCCCATACAAATGATGTGGATAAAAACCTTCAGGATGACACAGAGCATGAAAATGGATCTGATATTTCCAGTGCAGAAAATGAACAGACTGAAGCTGATCAGGCAACTGCAGCTGAAAGTAATCTTTTTGAAAGGGGTTCTGGGTGGATGGGTGTATGTGTATATATTAAGGGAAGAGTGTAGGAATGTGTTGTTGGTAAAGAGATGTGGAAAGTAATATAATATAATGGGTATTAGACACATTGTGGTAATTGTGGACTTTCTCCATCCTAGGTGATAAATTTAATTTTACTTCGACCCACGAGACATCTGTTAACAATACTATGCATTCATTAGCATCTCATGAGCAGTATGATTTATAGACTTGTTTTGGAGGAGATGTGTGTTACTAAAGAGGGTTATAAATGTCTGTTAGCATGTTATATAGGAACTTCAGTTTTCTTCTTAAATTAATTTCGCAGCAATCAAGAGACCTGTTTAGTAAAGTTTTCTGGAATGTGACTGAAAATTTTAGGAAATCATGATATTACTCAGAAAATATGATAAAAAAAAGTACTGAAGCTAAATATGAAAAGAAATCTTTTGAGTAACCCCTGACATACAAAAAATATTTAGTTTATTTTTATATCGAGATGTTCTTTGACAGTATTTTTCCCAAGTAAATTTATAAGAAAAAGGTTACAAGATTACAAAAATTAAGAGATTTATTTTACAAATCTGTTTTTCTAAGAATAGTCACATGAAGTCATTTTCCTCCCCCAAACATTCTGTTTTAGCTATTCTATAAAATTGTTCGGTGGTTCCCTTTGTTCCTCCTTAGATCAGTGTCCTGTCCATTGTGGTTGTGTGGACCAAGGATGGTTAGGGCTTGGTTACAGTTCATCTGAAATCTGTGATTTTACTTCACTTTGAGGAAACACTTCTATAATTTCAGCTTTTGATTTTTTTTCCCCCATATCTTTTCCATAGCTTAATAGTGGCATAAACATCAGCCGTGGCATAAATAGATGCTTTTGACAATTTTTAATAATACTTTACTGTTTACTTTAAAAGGGATAATTTTGAAAAACCAAGTATTCACAGGACTCAAGCTAAGAGTGAGTCTATACCGCGTGTGCAATTTATATTTTTCTAGCCTGCTTTTGGCAAGAGTTGGATTACTTGCTTTGAATCACATCTCTGTCACTTACTAGCTATGTGACTTTGGACATAATAATTAACTTCTCTAATCATTTCCTATGTGTAATAAATATTACTGTTTCTTTAATCTTTTTCTGTTAGATGGTTTGTATGAGAATTGACTCTTAATTCACCAGTCATTTAAAAGCACATTTTAGTTACTGTGCATATTTAGTTATGTTGAAACTGATATTCAGAAGAGCTAATTTTAGCCAGCTGGAGCACAGAAATACAAAGCTTAAGAATGGTAGAAAAATGATCTGTCAAGACATTTATGTTTTTACTCTGCAAAAGACTAAATGCTATTGTGTTTGGATTTCTTTTTAAAATAAGGTTAATGATTTGATATACTTATTTATCAAGTTTCCTGGCATTCAGTATTTTGTAGAATGCAGCAAACAATGATTAGAATCAGTGAGCAATAGGGAGGACAGGCTTCTGGAAACCAGAATTATGAGTAGTGGTCCTTTATAGTGGTGAGGGTGGGGATATAAATAGCAGCACTATCAGCCAATATGCGGTCTGAGGCCATTTGGTATAGGGCAACGGCTCCCAGAACAGAGTCCAGTTCCCAAAGCCTCCTAAAGTGCTAATTGAGCATTCCTGATGTATTTTCAACATTTAAAAAAACCCAGTGGAAATCCTATTTTTATCTACAATAATCTATACAAACTAACTGGAATGTCAAGTTTTATCGGTTTCTCTTACGTTCAGAAGTTCTGATTGACAGTTATATCTGTTTTGATTAATGTTAAATTGGGGAATGAGTTCTTTACTTTTGAAGTTCAGTTTTACATTGAGTGTGTAGGTTCCGTTGGGGAACAAATAGTAGAGAGGGGCCGGGAAGCACTGGTGGAGGCCCACACGGCCCTGTCTCTGCATCTTCACGGACCTCACTATCCTAGAGCACAGTGGTGAGCTTAATTAATCAAAGAAAGCTTTAATTACAATTAATGTATTTGGTGTGAGATATATTAGAAATGTTTCATTCAAAATACTTGAAAAAGTTTTGGTTCTTAAAAGGAATAATCTAGAAAATTCACATAAGTTGTGTAATTTATTGTCAAATGAATCATTGCTGAAATTGAATTTGTAAAATATTTTAAAATTTGGTTTGGTTATAAATTTTGAAGGTTTAACATGCTTCTAGTGTCATCTATTTGATTTTTTGCTTTAATTCATTTTTTAAAGAAAGTTTTTCATTATAAATATTTAGTAACAAGTTTCCAAAATGTTTTCTTGATTTTTTTTCTTCTTAAAGCATTATCTAAAAATGACATATTATATGATGGAGAAAACCACGACTGTGAGGAAAAGCCACAAGACATCGTGCAGAGCATCGTAGAGGAAATGGTGAACATTGTCGTTGGAGGTAGTGCATTTCACTCAGAATGAGTTTATTCTGTCTTAAGGATTTTTATCTGGCTATGGAGACTCTTTATAATGT
This sequence comes from Pteropus vampyrus, assembly GCF_000151845.1. Classification (NCBI taxonomy): domain Eukaryota; kingdom Metazoa; phylum Chordata; class Mammalia; order Chiroptera; family Pteropodidae; genus Pteropus; species Pteropus vampyrus. Next base: position 3,428,055 of record NW_011888880.1, on the reverse strand, counting down.
GTGAATGAAAAAGGACAAAAAAATAAGCTCTTTCTTAAATTAGTGAGAATGGGTATGTGTAGAAAATATATTTAAATATCTTTGCTTATAGAAGACAACTCCTTTTTTTCTCCAGCTTCAGTTACAATTTTACATAAAACCCACCTTTCCCCACCCCATTAAAAAGTGGTGAATGCCATTCTACGTTTTGATTTTATGTTCGGTGGGAGAGGGGCAGGTGTGTATTCTCTATCCTCCTAAATGTGCTGAACTTTTTAATTAGAAAATGTTTAAATCGAATTTGGTTTTGAGTATTTTCTGTCTTTGTTGGAAAAATCATGACTTCTTATACCTTCATTATCACGACTAAGTTATAGTTGATATAGAGCCAGTTTCTATCTTATGGATTGCATTATAAAAATGTTATTTTGTTAGGAATTTTAATCACATTTTCATAAATACTTATTACAGATGTGGTTAGATTTGAGACCAATCCACTGAAGGTGATTTAATTCATGACATCTTGCACAGGACTAAGCATAGTACCTTACCACATATACTTCTAGAAGTATGATTAAATGATCTGAACCATATTTTCTAGGAATTCCTCCAAGATTTTGGTCCATTGATCATATCCTTCTTAGTTTTCCAGTGTTGTTAAAGATTTTGTCTGTCGTTTATATTTCTCCTAGTAATTTTTGTTGGATTCATCAAAGGAGAAAGTAAATTAGTGGGCTCAGTTCACCACTTTGAAAACAGAAGTCTGCACTTCCGTTCGGGGGCAATTGGAGAGAGAATTAGAGGGAAAAAATAGAGAATAATATCAACTCTATAAAGTACTTTCTATGTAGCCCAAGTGATTTTATGTGCTTTACTTGGAATTATGCATTTAGTCCTCCCCAAACGCTGAGATGTTTGTGTGCTGCTACTATTTTTTTTTTTTTTCCCACAAATGAGAAAATTGATGCACTGAGGGAATTAAGTTAACTTGTAGGAAGTGGTAAAATGAAGATTTCAACTCAATATCTGACTTCAAAGCCTGAAAATAAAATCAGAAAATGTTTTCAACTCCTTTGAGAAATTTCCTAAAAAGGAAAGTATTATCAATGAATATTGATTATTTCTTTCAGAAATTTTGATAAAAAGAGGGAGAAAAATGGACAGTAGCTGAGGTGTGGCAAGAGATGAAGGGATTTTTTTTAACATGAAAAGATTTGAGTGTGTGTGTTGAGTAGCAGGGAAGATCCAGCCATGTGTTCGGAATTGAAAATGTAGTATTACAGGAAAAAACTCAGAGGAGGAGGATACTGCTGAAGGCAAGAAGAGATGGATTTGAGGACGAGTTAATGGTTCACCTTAGAAATGAGAGGGAAGAAAAAGACACATAGTTGATGTCAAGGAACTTTGTAATCAGGCAGTGGAGAGTGAGGAAGCCTGTGTTAAATTACCTACCTCTTAGCTAAGTGGACGGTGAAAGTCCTTTGTTAAGGGAAGATGGAGGAGGGGTGGTGGGAGGAGATGTAATTGGATGCAGAGAGAAAAAGATTTGGAATATGTGCTTTGGGGAATGATTATCAATTTCCGATAATCATTAAATCTTGACTTCTTCCAGAGAATTTTTTTTATATATAAGCATTCTTATATATGTAAGATGTATACATATAAAAAATTGTATTTAGTATTAGCATATTAAAGCTTCAGAGGTCCACTGGGGAAGCAAGTGTTTTGTGTAGTGCAGAGTTACCCAAATAGGTTTTTACCAGCGAGTATCTTTTTCATTTACCACTTGTTAATTGTACAACATACTTTGGAATAATCCAGTTTAATCTATCTAGGATATTCTGCTTTGGAGAGCAGAAAGCAGTTTCAGAGTAGGAACAGCAGATTTAGTCCTTTCATTACTTGAATCAATCAAAAATTGAGCACATGTTATCAATTATCAACAAAATTAATAATAGCTACCACTTACTGAGAACCGATTATGTTCTCTATGTATTTGTGTGTGCGTGTGCACACGTGGTTTTTGGCGATTCCTCATAGACATTATTATCTTTGTTGCTAATGAAGAAACTTGAGGCAAAGAAAGATGACATAACTTACCTAGTCAAATAGTGGAGACTTGATTGAAACACAGGTCTTTCACATTGTGAAACCTGTGCTCCTTATAGTACAGTGTATTTCCCTAGCTTATAATTTTCTTTTAATTGGTAGGATGAGAGGAGCGGTTTCCTCCTTGATAACTGCTGAGTTATGGCTATAGACATCTATGCATTCCTTTTTGAATGTAACATGTTACAGCTTAGAGTAGTTCTGATACTGCAGTAACTTGGTGGCATTTGGATTATCTATATTTGTTCTACCACAAGTTATTAATTACAATTATAGTAATTACAAGTGTGATGACTTAGAGTGACATACTGAAAAATATTCAGGGTAGAGGCCATTATTTTCATAGCTATGTTCCAAAGAATATATATTATTAGAGGTATTAATAGGTATTCTAAAAAAGGAGAGGGCTCGTGATAAAATAAATTAAAATACTGCATATTGTATATCCCCTTTGGAGAGCTCAGTGTATTAGCAAATTAAAGACTATAATAAAGAAATCTATTTCCCAGCATTTCCAAACTCTTATTTGATAATTGTGTATTTTTTTTTCAAGGAATTTCTCTTACCATCTTAAGGCATTAGCATTCATCAGAACCCAATTTAGTTTAGTAAATGCTGATATAGACTAAAAGTAAGCTTCTGTTTTGGCACATCCTGGTTAGTCTTTCATCAGCTGAGTGTGTTTCATTGCTATAGCTTCTTAAGGATCATATTTGGATGTATTCCAAATGCATATTTACTTACTAGTAAGTATGCTAACCTTTAAGTAGTGCCAATGCATACTACTTCACATTGCTTTTCTACCACTGTTTCATTTTAAATACTCCCTGCTTTTTCAGTATACTTCAGTTAAGTCAGGTATATTTGCACATTTTTTATTCTTACTGTTTTAGATATGGGAGAAAGAACTACTATAAATGCAAGGACAGATGGCACCATTGGAGCTATAGAGGATGGTAGCGACAGTGAAAATATTCAAGCGAATGGAATTCCAGGAACACCAGTTTCCGTTGCATATACACCGTCCTTACCTGATGACAGACTGTCTGTCTCTTCCAATGATACTCAGGTATAAATGGGGGTGGGAAAATTCTGTTAATCTTATATATTTATAGGCTCCCAGCACCTCGTGGTTAATATATTCAGTTGATGCTGGTTGATTTCAGTTTGGGAAAATAACAACTTGAGTTTTTTTCCTCATTGATACAAACCAAAACAGTTTATTTCTTTAATTGATAGCTGAATTTCCAACTCCAGTGTTTCTCATGTGTTCACATACTTCCCCACACCCCCGTCCATTGAAATTACATTTAAAGAGAAAATTCTTGTCATAGTTATAAGATAACTCTAGTATCATAGGATGAGAAAGAAATTTTAGAAATCTTGAGAACTTCATCTTTTGTTTAGGCAACAATGAAATTCATACTATGAAATTCATACTATGGTAGTGATAGCTCGTCCTCATCTTTCCTACCCTATATTTTGTGTGTGTGTGGTTTTTTTCCTTTTTAGATAAGTCCTCTAAATCATTGCCCCGTACATAGGGGTAACTTTTTGTAGCCTTGTTGACCGTCATTGCCTTGGCAGTCTCCATTGTCTCATGTCTGTCTGCCCAGAGCAGATAAAAAATAAACTAGGACAAAACATGAAGCACCCAGTGACAGCAGAAAGCATAGTTTAGGCTGCAGATGAGATATATTGTCAGGGCACAAAGTGCTAGTTTTGGTTACTAATATTATAAACTGGGTAAATTTTAAAGAGTTTATTTGGCAAAGGGAATATTTTAAAAGAATGCACTTTTAAGGTATTAATGTTGGGGTGGGGATAGGATGTCAAATTAAAGAAAAACAGTGTAGCAGATTCCTTATCTGGTTTCCCTTCCAATAAAACCCCACCTATTACTGAATTAAATAAAATATATAAAGACTGAAATGATTTTACATAGGCAAATGTCTTCATTACATGGTATTGTTAACTCGTTTAGGAATCTGGAAATTCTTCAGGACCTTCACCTGGTGCTAAGTTTTCCCATATTTTACAAAAGGATGCCTTTCTAGTATTCAGGTCATTGTGTAAATTGTCAATGAAGCCACTGTCAGATGGACCGCCAGACCCAAAGTAAGTAGGTAGCTGTGCTGCCTGATAAATAGTTTTTAAAGCTCGAAAATTACTGTAAGATATCGGGATTTTCTTTTGTTTTTATTGTCCTGTAAGATGTTGAAAAATATATTTTAGGGCTATTTTATTTTTATTATTTATTTATTTATTTCCTCCCCTCTTTACTTCCCCAAACCCCCCACTTCTACCTCTGACCTATGGATGTTGCCGTTTCCCCTTAAGAACTGGATCTCTGAAGGTGGGGCGTCTCCTGCACGCTTGTGGCGTGCATCTAGGGCCTGGCGCACCTGGTCCATGGCTCCACCTGGGGTGCAAACCCAGGACCTTCTGCGTGTAAAGCAGACATGCTAACCACTGCACTATGGAGCTGCTTCCTATTTTATTTTTTAAAAAAGCCTATATTAAAAAACACTGAGTTCCAAAACTGCTAGAGTAGATACCTTACACTATTTCCCAGAGCATACCGACAGCTTTATAGAATTGTGCCTGGTATGTAGTAGGTGCTTAATAAATATCAAATGATTGGCTGAACTCTTATTTCAGTATTTTAAGTAACTTTGGAGTTATTGCAGCCCTGTTAAATGTAGCCTCATACTAGGTTTCTGAAAGCTACCAGTTAAAAGATAATAAAACCTAAGAGAAAGAAATCTTAAAAGTCATAACGAAAGAGAATATGTATCCATTAAGGTCTGGAAAATGCTCTAACATACCTTTTGCCATGGGGAACAGGAAGTACCTTGCAATAGTAGTCACTTGTCTGATTCCCATCACACATCGTAGTTTAAATTGCAGGAAAGAGCAATTTTTGTAAGTCATCAAATATCTTTTGTGTGATTCAAGTGTAACTAATTCCTGCTTGTGACTGACTTTGGGAGTTATTAGAGAGGCGTGCTTTTCTAATGTTGCAGCATGATGTATTATAACAGGACAACTTTGGAGAAAGAAACCTTGGAGAAGGCCTGAGTGGCTTTGAGAAAGGGATTATGAAATGAGAAATGGAAGCAACACTACTTCATTAAAAAAACTCTAGAACATTTCAGTTTCTAAGTGTCAACTGAGAAGACTAGAAACAGTTATAAAAACTTTATTTTCTGAAATTTTGTTCTATTTTGTCACATTGTACTGATTCAGTGAGAAGCACCTATTAGGCCCAGAAGTGTAAAATTCTAAAATCTTTTTAGATCTAACTCCTTGGAGTCAGAAATATAATTTATTGACGTTTCTGTATTTTGAAAATATAAACTATACAGAAAAAGGATTAGGTTCCGATTGCAATATAAACTTTATTTTATTTTCATAAGAATATATTTAGAATTTTTCAATTTTTTATTCTCATGAGTGGGAACGATAACTTGTTCAGAAATTGACAATTTTGACATGTCATTCTGAATTGATGAAGACCTACTTTAAGGAGGATATAACTTAAAAATTTGATGTTATTAGTGAAGAAGAATTAAGTTTATGGCGTAAGTGTGACTGAATATAGCGTTTGGAATAAATAAAAGAACCAGCTGCTAAAGCATTTAAGTATAGCCTGCATTTGAAAAGTTGCTTGGGGTCAGTATCCTTAGCTGGGCTTAAGAAGTCTGTTTCAATGGGAGAAAAATTGTTTTTATGAAATCTGATAATTAAAATGCTAGACAGTGATCAGGATGGAGTGTGGTACAGTATATTGATCAGAAAAAAGTTTTTAAATTAAAGCTGAAAACGTGTTTTTCAGTTTTTTTTATTAAAAATTCTTGGAATAAATGCATAAGCTATTAAGAGATTCTAAAAACCTCTTTGTATATTTTTCAAAAAAAAAAAACTTTAAACAGTTACTGAAAAAGTAACCTTGAAGTTGTGCTATAACTTGTTAACGCAACCAAAAGTTTTTATTAGTGTTTAGAATTTTTGAGTAGCAAAACTAGGAACAAAGTACATTAGACCTGTATATACTAAGTGTGGCACTTAATTTAAGTTCATTATGATTTCTAAAAAGTGAAATATGCTCGTGAAAAGAACAAGACAAATCTTGAAATTGTTTTTTGTTCAGAGGAACAGTAACTAATGTTAAAAATGTTAAAAATGAATGATTGTTTTCCCATTTTAAAAGATGAAATTTTGTGGTACAAGAGGACATCAATGAAATTAGCCATTATTAGTGTCTAAGCTTATTCTATACTGTACTTTCTTTTTTATGTTGTAGAGTTTTCTGTTCCTCTCCACTTAAAAGTTTGTGAAAGTATATGGTACCAGGAAATATCTTAAGAACAGCCTTTGGTTACCATAACGCTAAACTTGTCCATATACTGTGCCTTCTTTTTTACATTTTAGGTCTCATGAGTTACGATCCAAGATTCTTTCATTGCAGTTACTTCTATCCATTCTGCAGAATGCAGGACCTGTTTTCAGGACAAATGAGATGTTTATTAATGCTATTAAACAGTACCTGTGTGTTGCACTCTCAAAAAATGGAGTCTCATCTGTTCCAGAGGTTTTTGAGCTTTCTCTTTCCATATTTCTTACTTTGTTGTCCAACTTCAAGACACATTTGAAGATGCAAATTGAGGTATGTTCTGCATTTAGGCATTGTTGAATATTTCATTTGTTTTATGTTAAATCAGATTATTAATACACTGGAAAGTTTTTCAGAATGCGAAATAATGTTTGTGTATTGTCACATACTGTTTTTTTTTTCTTTACCCATTCAGCTAACATGTGCCTACAAAGCACTAAACACTAGGTAAGAAATGCAAAATCAAGTTAAGACACACTTCCTGCCTTCAGGGAATTTATGCTAGTTGTATAAATGATAGTTGTCTTGAATTAGCTAGGCCCTCACAATAATTTTGCCATTGTATATATAGTATGTAATCACGGTTTTGGTTATCTTAAAAGAAAGCTCTAAATTTATATACTTTGTATGCATGTATATACTTTTAAGCCATTTAAGTTTTTGGCACTTTAAAGAGGTGATCGAGATGGATTATATTTTTTGGCTTATATTTTAGGACATAGGATGTATAAATCTAGTGTATATATTAGATTCCTAAAGTTTTCTCCCAAGATCTTTGGAAATAGAGTAGCAACCATGTGGTTCTAAAATACTTCCAGAAACTTAGCAAAACTAAATTTGGGAGTCTTCCAAACATGTCCGCACATATCGTACAAGTGTACCAATTCCTGATCTTTTGTTTTTACCTTCAAATAATTCTGTATTTAAAAGTAGTACTTTATGTTTTACAGACTTAATAGGTGCTTTTTCCAACTTGTCATTTGTTAAAATAGTTTTGTTTGGGACATTGTATATTTTAGAAATACTTTTATGCTGGTCAGCTTTTGCCTTCATGTTATGTTTGATACGATATAAAAGTTACATTTCAGTTTTTATTTTTTATTTAATTGTAACTCAAGACTAAAAATTCATTAACCCATAGAAAGCATAAATTATTTTCCCAGAATTTCAAGGTAGTTAGGATAATTATATTATCTTTTATTATTTTTGATAATCTGTTTAAATTTATGTAGTACATTATTATGAGAATGAGACAGAATAAGGGCTTGATGTGTAAAGTGAAAGTTTTTCAACTTGGACTGTATTTTTGGACAGGAAACAATTTCTGGTCCATACATGTTGTCAAATTTTAGAAGTTTGCCATATACCATATTAAAATAATGTAAGCATTTAACAGCAGTTGCAATTTTCACATAGTTTTTTCCCCCATTATCTTCAGAAACTACAGATAAGAGACTTAAAAAAACTTTTGGAACTTTTGCTTCTGTAACCTGCTAAAAGTCTTTCATTTGATGATCAGGCATTTAAATTGCCATTCGACAGTTTTGGAAGACTTTATGTATCCAGTTACAGATTCTTTGGACACTGAGACTCTACTTCATTAAGTGCTGTTTAGTAGACTGTGAAATATAAATTCTTATGGAATCATATATCACAAAAATCATTTGAGATTACTATTTTTGTAGAGTAAATTTGATACACAAAGTTTTTGTAAGCACAAATTTAAAAGGAAATACTCTGAGAAATTTCCTGTCTTCTCATAGATGGTAGATTCTTATTACAAATTATTGTAATGTCTTTTTTTTTTTTTTTTACGATAAGGTTTATTTCACTCACCATTGTCCCTTAGGGGGAGATTATGGGAATAAAACAAGATGAGTATAGATATGCTTTTGGAAATATAGAACATATTTAAATGCAGGGTGAGCTGTGTTGCAGTTGGAGAAAACCCAACATGCGAAAACCTAAATTTGCAAAACAAAGTTGAGATTGTTGTTAATGAAGATTCATTTTATGAGACTATTCACTTCAGAGTTTCTATAAGGTGATTTTTCCATGGGCATTAACTTATATGTCTGTTTTGGAAAATAGTTTTAAATAGTCGGAATGTATGTGCCTATTGGATATGGCACAACTTCTCAGACCTTGGAATCGGATACTGCTACCCTAATTTCCTATTCCTCACTGATTTGCATTCAGTACCTGCATTTTATCATAGCAACTACTAAAACCCAGGTTTGCAAAAACAATGATGTCATTGAAAGAATATAGCATGGACTACCTGATGTAATGTGGACCCTGTGAATAATCTTTCAAGATACCTAAGAGATGTGTTTCCTTCTGACTTTTACCTCAAAAATTCTCCTAGCATCTCTCTGAGTTTGCTGCAGCATTCTGGGTCACCTCGGTGCAGTGTTTGAGAACTGTGGCCATAAATATTTATTGAATGCCTATCGTATGCCATGCAGTGTGGACACGGTGCTCAACAAGAAGGATATGGCCTCCACCTTCTTAAAGCTATAGTCATACAAGAAGTACTGACATTAAGCAAGCAATAGAAAAGTGATGAATTTTGTGAAAGAAAAGCACATTATAAGGGTACCTCATTCAGTTTGGGGAATTTTGGGGGGAGAAGTTGTTAGTCATAAATATGAATTTCTGTATGTTGTTTTTGGTTTTCTTTTTCAGTCACCCCCTCTTAGATCACAGTCACCTTTCTAAAATTTGGATTTGAAAATTCTTAGCTCTTAAATTGAAATTTATTTAATTAGGTTGATTAACTGCTTTGTGCTTGACATTATTTGGTATAAAGAATAGTGAGCAATAAGTTTTTAGTTTTCAGACAATAGAGATTTCCACTTGTGTGAGTAATTATGAAAATATAACAGTATGTATGAAAACTAGATCTTTTTTATTGTGTGGATTATATCATTTACTTTTAAATCTAGGAACAATAGGCTTGACCAGTAGTATAATGTCTGAAAAACATAACTGATAAACAGAACATAGTTTATGCTGTTTGGGGTGTTAAAAAATGAATTATGAGTTCCATTAGTTTTGTCAATATGTTCAAGAAATGATCACCCAGGGGGTCTCCAAATCCTTGTAGATTTCTTTTGTAGTGGCTGTGTGACAGCAAACAGTAGTGTGAAGCGCAGTGCTCTTGCTGCATGGGCTAGTTTAGGTCACCCACCCAAGTTATTTTAGTCCTGATGTTTCAGAGATGGACATAGGAGGAGTTGAACTCCATACCATCCTGGATCCCAGCCTCCTCTCTGTAGCTTCGGGCTGCATAAGAAGTGATAACAAAAAACGAATCATAAACAATATTTTAAACAGACCTTTCCCCCTAATCACAGGTATTCTTTAAAGAAATTTTCCTATACATTTTGGAAACTTCTACCAGCTCATTTGACCACAAATGGATGGTTATTCAGACATTGACAAGGATTTGTGCAGGTATTTGAAATTATCCTTATTATCTTATTATATTTAAAAGGTTAAATATACTCATATACTATATGCCTTTTGTTAATGTATTATTACAGATGCTCAGAGTGTAGTGGATATTTATGTAAACTATGACTGTGACTTAAATGCAGCAAATATATTTGAAAGACTAGTAAATGATCTATCGAAAATTGCTCAAGGACGGGGCAGTCAGGAACTTGGTATGAGCAATGTCCAGGTAAGAACTCTGAAAGCATTTTTAAATTTAAACTTTGCTGAGGAAGTGCACTGTGTTTGCCTTAAAAGATCTTGTTTTGGTTCTTATTGTGAAATATTTTCTAGGAATTGAGCCTGAGGAAAAAAGGTTTAGAATGCTTAGTGTCAATTTTGAAGTGTATGGTTGAATGGAGTAAGGATCAGTATGTGAATCCCAACTCTCAGACAACTCTCGGTAAGGTGATGTTTTGAGTTATAATTCTTTGTCATTTTAAGTGAATGATACTTTGGAGGATAGTTGCAGATGCCATTAAGCCAATTTCATGATGTCTTTATTCATTTAGCTGACAAAGAAGCATTGTCTATAAGCAAATAATGAGCTTTAAAATTATAAATTTCCAACTTAGTTATCCAAACATTTTCTTTCTAGATCTTTCTAGAAATATTTTGAATATCACATTAAAGTGAAACATATTTATGCAACTTTTATAGTCATAGAAGTGACATACAAAAGCCGGTATATTTTAAGAAGATTGAATTGTTCGTCTATGTCTGACGTTTACCCTTAGAGAAAAACTCGTAGCTGCGGGGCTGCCTAGAGTAATCCTAGTCCATTGAGAGAAAACTGATCCCCATGAAGCATGAGCTGAGAGCGGAAACCAGTGGACACTCAGCACAGGGACTGCAAAAGGAACTCCTTTTAGTGGTGTAAATTGTATTAATGGCACCTAACACTTTATTTATACTAAACAGATATCTAAGCAACATTGAAATATCTTGCCTTATTTAAGAATTTTTTACTTTGTACATTTTTTTTCTTTGACAGAATAATTTATCCGTTTTTCTACTTACAGGTCAGGAAAAACCCTCAGAACAAGAGACAAGTGAAATCAAACACCCTGAGACAATAAACAGATACGGAAGTTTAAATTCCCTGGAGTCAACATCATCATCAGGAATAGGCAGCTACAGCACACAGATGTCTGGCACTGATAATCCAGAACAATTTGAAGTCCTAAAGCAACAGAAAGAAATAATAGAACAAGGGATAGATTTGTGAGTGTCTGATTTTTAAGGAGCAGTGTGATCAAGTGTCCCTCTGCCACTGCTGTGCTACCCCTGTCCTGGATTCCACTACATCTTCAGCTTATTTTTTTTTTTTGCCTTATTACCACCTGTCAGTGAGTAAAGTGGGGCATGGTTCCCCTTATTCCTGCAGTCGATCCCAAACAAACCTTTGTAATGCACGTTAAATTTCACACCACAATTTATTTGCTGTTTTGTGCATCTGTGCAGTTTTGCGTTATTTAGTTCCGTAATAAAATCCCCTATTATATTTCCTAAGTAGGTGACAACTCAAAAAGTTCAAAGTGTGAAACTTCTAACAGCTAGCATTGCTCCTTTATAGGTTTTATATGTTCTCCATTGCAATTGTGCTACTCTTGTTATTGATCCATTATTGTTGATTTCATTTTTATATGCTGATAAGGTGATAACCTCCCTTTCCCACCTGGCTCCTCTACCAAACCTTGAGAAGTCAGTTCTTCATTAGGCCTGCTCCTGGACTGTTTTTCTTGTCTAAATGCTGCTTTTCTCCTTCGTATTGCCCATCTCTTGTTTCAGAGAGATACTGTAAGGGAAAAGGACTTTGTTGATCTTTCTCCATGAATTTAGCTGCTGTAAACTTAAAAATTTCCTTTTATCTTTAGTTGGCTTACTACTTCTGCTATAAAGCATTTCTTCCTGAATCTTAAGCAATTCCTTTTGATGAATGCCTTTTTTCAGAGTTAATATATATTTAAAAATTGATAAAATGTACACATATTCTTTGTCATATACAGTCTCACAAAATTGCCCGAAGTTGCCATATAATACCTCTATAATTTTTCAGTCAATATTTACAAATTGTCATGTGTTCCAGATGTACACAAGGTCCTAGAGGAACTTGACGAGTGAAACAACCCTTGCTTGTGAGAGTCTCAAGGTCTAGTATGTGTAAACAGATATTCATATTAAAATTCTGCTGTTCACTCACCAAACACGTGTCTGGTACTTGGGACTGTGTACCAAGAGCCATGATGGACACTGGTCCTTGTATGTAAGATTACAGTCTAAATCTGGACAGAATCTATTTTTAAATGGTACTGCGTACAGTCCATAATAGAGTGTTGTACAAAATACTGCCAAGGTCTGATAGATAACTCTTATTTGAATTACTTAGGGATGAGAAAGAGTTATCAAATGGCTTCAAAGTGGAGGTCTCCCTAGCTTCTAGTCCTCCTCTCGGCCACAAGACTTGCCTTCTGCTTCATACTGTTAAGAGAATGCTTTCATGTTATCGCGCTCCCAGTGTACTCTTCCACGACTGTTCCTCTCATGTCACTGTCCTGTCCCTCTTCCCAGTTTGACCATGCCATATCAGTATGGGCTGTTTATCTCCTGCATCCATCTTAGCATTTCCAGGGTTCTGTCCCTTACTTTGTAACTTCTAGGTGATCATGTACTATCTCACAACTCTCAAGTATTATTTTTAACATAAATAACTCTACTGAAGTCCAGACTCATATCTTTAATTTCCTGTTGGATGTCTCCACTAGCGATTGCATAGCTTCTTACACTCAGCATGGCCATAGCCAGATTTATCAGTTTCCATTCTCTCCATAATCAGCACCCCGATACTCCTACTACAAACAAAAGACAAACAGAATGCCCTATTTCTTTATTTCTTATTTAGCATAGTAACCCCAGCACATTACTAAATTTGTCAGCTAGAATCCTGGGAGTTACCTTAAGTTTTCCCTTTGGATCTAATCTGTCACTAAATCCTATTGATTCTACTTCCTGTCTGCAATTTATTCTCTTCTCCTCATCTCCCATAGTTCTCTTAAGGCAAACCATCACCATTTCTTGCCTTGACTAGTATAATCTTAATTGACTTAACTGTTGATCTTTTTTATTCTTTAGTCTTTCCTCACACTTAGCTAAAGCAATCTTTCTGAATGCAAGTCTTGGTTCTCTTTCTCCCCTTTCTTGCTTGTATAGAACAAAGCCACAGCTTCTTGTGATGGCATGTAATACCCTTTATGGTTTG
>NW_011888880.1:3408325-3414764 GCF_000151845.1 Pteropus vampyrus | reverse complement strand
TTGTTGATCTTTCTCCATGAATTTAGCTGCTGTAAACTTAAAAATTTCCTTTTATCTTTAGTTGGCTTACTACTTCTGCTATAAAGCATTTCTTCCTGAATCTTAAGCAATTCCTTTTGATGAATGCCTTTTTTCAGAGTTAATATATATTTAAAAATTGATAAAATGTACACATATTCTTTGTCATATACAGTCTCACAAAATTGCCCGAAGTTGCCATATAATACCTCTATAATTTTTCAGTCAATATTTACAAATTGTCATGTGTTCCAGATGTACACAAGGTCCTAGAGGAACTTGACGAGTGAAACAACCCTTGCTTGTGAGAGTCTCAAGGTCTAGTATGTGTAAACAGATATTCATATTAAAATTCTGCTGTTCACTCACCAAACACGTGTCTGGTACTTGGGACTGTGTACCAAGAGCCATGATGGACACTGGTCCTTGTATGTAAGATTACAGTCTAAATCTGGACAGAATCTATTTTTAAATGGTACTGCGTACAGTCCATAATAGAGTGTTGTACAAAATACTGCCAAGGTCTGATAGATAACTCTTATTTGAATTACTTAGGGATGAGAAAGAGTTATCAAATGGCTTCAAAGTGGAGGTCTCCCTAGCTTCTAGTCCTCCTCTCGGCCACAAGACTTGCCTTCTGCTTCATACTGTTAAGAGAATGCTTTCATGTTATCGCGCTCCCAGTGTACTCTTCCACGACTGTTCCTCTCATGTCACTGTCCTGTCCCTCTTCCCAGTTTGACCATGCCATATCAGTATGGGCTGTTTATCTCCTGCATCCATCTTAGCATTTCCAGGGTTCTGTCCCTTACTTTGTAACTTCTAGGTGATCATGTACTATCTCACAACTCTCAAGTATTATTTTTAACATAAATAACTCTACTGAAGTCCAGACTCATATCTTTAATTTCCTGTTGGATGTCTCCACTAGCGATTGCATAGCTTCTTACACTCAGCATGGCCATAGCCAGATTTATCAGTTTCCATTCTCTCCATAATCAGCACCCCGATACTCCTACTACAAACAAAAGACAAACAGAATGCCCTATTTCTTTATTTCTTATTTAGCATAGTAACCCCAGCACATTACTAAATTTGTCAGCTAGAATCCTGGGAGTTACCTTAAGTTTTCCCTTTGGATCTAATCTGTCACTAAATCCTATTGATTCTACTTCCTGTCTGCAATTTATTCTCTTCTCCTCATCTCCCATAGTTCTCTTAAGGCAAACCATCACCATTTCTTGCCTTGACTAGTATAATCTTAATTGACTTAACTGTTGATCTTTTTTATTCTTTAGTCTTTCCTCACACTAAGCTAAAGCAATCTTTCTGAATGCAAGTCTTGGTTCTCTTTCTCCCCTTTCTTGCTTGTATAGAACAAAGCCACAGCTTCTTGTGATGGCATGTAATACCCTTTATGGTTTGGATCTGTAGGACTCTAAGCTTCATCACTTGTTACTACTTGATCTCACCTCATTGTTCCAACAATGCAGAGCTATTTATTATAATATGCCGTTTTATACTTTCATGTATTAGTATGACTTTTTCCTCCCTGAGATGTTTTTTCTTAATATTTATAAAGGATATAGTTATTATTCAAAGTTCAGTTCCATGGTCACCTTCCCCAGGAAGTATATCATGACCATCTCTGTTAGTCACTTTCTCTTCAGTGCTGTCTTCTCTGTATACATTATTTGTTGCATTTTTACTATTATAATTTTTTTAAATCTTGTTTCTTTAGTGTGAGAGCTTCTGGAGAGCAGCTTTTGTGTTTATCTCGCTGAAAAATGTTTGATTTTAATTCGCGTACATGGTGGTGGTTGATTTAGAACTTAATGGGGGAATCATTAGGACAGAACAGGGAAGGACATTTCGGATCGAGGATGGCATGTGCAGCGGGCACAAGAGGAAAGGGAGAACATTTGAGGACTCCTTTCTGTTAAGCATGCCAGGGGCAGTGTGGAGTGGGGGTGGTAGGAAGTAAGAAGAAAGCATTGAGTTGGGACCAGATTATAGAAGGCCCTGTTCTCCATGAAGAGCAGTTTTTGTCTTGTTCTTCTTGGCATTGGCCATACTATTGAAGGATTTTAAGCAGAGGAACAGCAACATCAGCTTTCCTTGTTGGAAAGACAACTTTGCCAACAGCCCGAAGGATGTATTAGAATGTGAACAAAACGAGATAGACCATTTAAGAATCTTGCAATACCCAGGTGAAGTAAATGATCTGGAAACAGAGGTGACATTTGATTGAATCACCTCTTTAAGCATGAAGGAGAATTCCCTAGTGAGTGGAGCAGGTGACAGGCATGCAGAGAAAGTAGACCGCAGATGCATTATGTTTAGGGGACGAGATAGGATATGTGGGAGTATATGAGAGAGAGGCTGTGAGAACCTGGAGCCATACTGAGAAAGGTTTTGTGTGTCAGTCTAATCAGTTTGGGCTTTATTTTGCAAATATTGAGTATCTGGAAATTTTTTTTTTTTTTTTTTTTTGTATAAGGGAAATAATACAGTCAGATTGTGGCTAAAGCAGAAAACTTAGCATTAATGGGTATATGTAGAATGAGCCAAGATTACCTAAGCAGTAAGGAGAATATGTGTATTAAAATTATGAGGTATTTGAACTATTCATATCCTTACTCAAAGTTCATCAACTACATGGCAACTATCTCACATAGTCTATGAAATGATCTGTATGAAGGATAATGGTGGCTTCCATTTGAGACTCTTTTCTAAAAAGAAAATAAATAAAACTTTGCATACTGTAACATTTTTTGTACAGTATTGATTATATTAAATATATAATCATTTATAATTATATAAATATATAATTATAATTATGTGATTATGTAAATATATAAGTCATTGTCATGCATTGATTGTATTAAATAATTTTCTGTTTTCTAAATGCTATTATAAAATTTATTGCAGTTTAGGTCTTTTTTAGGGAATACAAATAATTTTCTATTTCTAATGTTCTTATAACTTTATCTAGATTTAATAAAAAACCAAAGAGAGGAATACAGTACCTCCAAGAACAAGGGATGCTTGGCACTACACCTGAAGATATCGCCCAATTCTTACATCAAGAGGAAAGATTAGACTCTGTAAGAGTACCATTTTAGTTCATTCTAACCATTTCTGTACAGTTCCTTTTTAAATTAATAATAATACATGTTGTTGCTTATTTAAAATGCCTTCCTAAGTATATAAGTAAAACTTAAAGAATAACCTATGTATTCTTAATTTTGCTTTTGAATTTTCTAAACTCAGTACCTAGATTTTTAAAAAATAAACACATTTAGTATTTTAACTTTTAGTTCCATGTTTGAAATAGTTAACCTATAGTTAAAATCTGCGGATCTTATGGATTTTTCTGTTTTAAATTGGCTGTGTGGCAAATGTAATATTCCATTAGGATATCGGTTTCTTTCTTTTGTTCTTTAGACTCAAGTGGGTGAATTCCTGGGAGATAATGATAAATTTAACAAGGAAGTCATGTATGCATATGTGGACCAACATGACTTTTCAGGAAAGGACTTTGTTTCAGCCCTTCGTATGTTTCTGGAAGGATTCCGTCTTCCAGGGGAAGCTCAGAAAATCGATCGATTAATGGAAAAATTTGCTGCAAGATACCTAGAATGCAACCAAGGGTAAGCAAGATTCAAATTCAAGTACTTATTGGTTGGTAACTATATCCAAAACTCTGTGCTAGGGAGCACTGGGAGATTCATAACCCTCTGCCCCCAAGGAATGCAGATTGTCTGCACTCTGGGAGTGATAAGATAGTTCCATTAAGAAATTGATATGAGCTAGAACATAAATCCTAAAAAAAAATTAAAAGTGCTTTGGAGTTTGAGGTGATTTATTTAAATGAAACTGTAAGACAATAAAAGTTTATAACATACATTTATTTTTCCAGACAAACCCTTTTTGCTAGTGCAGACACTGCTTATGTTTTGGCTTACTCAATTATCATGCTGACCACAGATCTTCACAGTCCACAGGTACGTTTTCTTCCAAGCCAGTTTTATAATAAATAGTATGCATTAAATAAGTTCTTCTGAATTCAGTTAAGTAATAGTTGAAATTTTAATCTTAGTTAAACCAGTTAACAAATTGGGGTATTTAATTTGGGGTAATGTACATTTTACAAATGTAGTTTCTGGTACTAATTCTAATTATAGACTTTAAATATCTATAAAGTAAGTCTATATTTGTCTCTTGACAGCTATATAAAGCTTAAGATAAATTTTAATCTAAGAATATGTTTGTAGTTCTTCTGCCTGTAGTTATTTTACAACATGGAAAAACACTATATATAAACTATCTTTTTTTCTTTTTTCCACATTTCAAACTTAAACAGTAGGGTGATTAGTATAGTGATTCTTCCTGTGCCTGTCGCCCAATTTCCCCAGTTATCAACTTATAGTGATTCTTCCTGTGCCTGTCGCCCAATTTCCCCAGTTATCAACTTAAGGACAATCTTGTTTTCTGTCCCATCTCGCACCCAAGTCATTTTAAAGCAAATCCCAAGTATCATGCCATTTCATCTGTATTTATTTATTTCACTGTATGTCTTTGTATAGCTCTATTTGAACTACAGTACCATTACACCTAAAAATTAACAATGATATAAAAATATCCAGTATCCAAGAATTGTTCAGATTTCACTTGCCTCATAAAATTCATAATTTCTTCTTAAATATTGAGGAACTATCCCTTGAGTTCTGATATTCACTAGCAAAAAAATTATTTTTAACATTTTACGTATTTTATGCCTAGTTTCTAAAAACATGCTTTGGTATCCTTGAAAATTATCTTTATGAATTAACCTATTTTCAGGAATTTCTTAGTACTTCTTAGAAATAGGCATCTAATGATATCTTTTTTTCTTAGGATGTGAAATAAACTATATACTTATTGCTAATCAGAGACGTAGTGGAACAATTAAAATTCATTTAGTTTAAAATTAAACTTTGCAAATATAAGGATTTTTTTGTGTATTTTGAGATGTTTAAAGTAGGATTAATATGGAACGTATATACCAAATGTATGTAGGGAGATTATAAACAGCTATTCCTAGATTTAAACACCAGAATTCAACAACTATGCACTTACCAAGGATTACTTGATTTTATATAGACCTTTTTTTAAAAAAAGATCATTTAAGATTTTAATCATCTAAAATTTTCCTTTGTCATGTTACTGACAGTATAGTAAAAGCAGCATACTTTCAAGATTTTCATTATCTAGCATGATACTTTTTTCCTTGGGTTTATAAGGGAGTCTACAGATTAAAACTTACTTGGATATCTTTATATCAGTCTTTTGTCTGGTTTTTCAATCTAAACAAAAAGTAGAATTATGTTTTACACTACTTCCCTTTGCTTTTCGAATGTTATATTTTTAAAAATTTTGGTTCTGTAAATGAATTGTCAATGTTATATGCATCTGTGTCTTATTTTTCTATACATATGTACATTCCTGTGTAAGTTATTTTGAGGAAATATCAAAACTTCCTTTAATGCCCTTTCGTAGTACCTAGATTGTTAAAAGTTTCTGAACACATACCAGTTAGGGAGCATTATCTTGAACCAGTGTCCTGTCTTCGTAGCACTAGTTCTTGTCTGGGGGACGTGTGCTTGGAGTCTTAGTCTGGCCATGGTAGTGTGTAGCCACACCACTCCCTGTCAGACTGCTGGCTAGCGTCGTGTGTTGGTATGCAGTCTGCACCTGTAGAACAGTTTATGAGTTCCTACGAAGCTAAGTGGCCTGTTAGAAAGAAATTGAACCCATAATTATGACCCCATGTGATTTATGATTCAGGACCATATGAACTATAACAGTGACATTTTTAAAGGACACAAATAACTTTAAAAGAATCCCTTTAAATGAATCCATGTTTTTAGTTTTCAAAGTTAAAATATAAATTTTCACAAATCATTTATGTTCCCTTTTCACCAAGAATATGTATAAACTACCTTTTTAATACAGTGAGAGTCAATGAATTTTTAAAAATTTGAGGTGTATATAGTTTTATCCTAATTTTCATCATTAGTTTTCATCATAACACTGGTTTCATGTGATTTAAGCACTAAAACTAGGCACAGCTTAATTTAAGCACATGAGGATAAGTCAAGAGTAGAGTGTTCCATAAAAGATAAGCAGGAAAAGAGAAATAGAGTTGTGTTTTATACTGTTCCCAGAATCCCATAGTGGCAGAATTATTCTGCCTGAGCAGTGCATTTGATCACATGTACTTGAACTTAACGTGTCCCTACTGCCACTCCCTGGGAGCATCCGCCCCTGCCGCCCTGCTAGGATACACACACACTTTACTGCTACTTTGGATTTTCTACCAAGACTTCTCTTGGTCTCTGATTGGCATGATGCTGAGATATTATGCTGTGCTCAGAAT
>NW_011888880.1:3379162-3408275 GCF_000151845.1 Pteropus vampyrus | reverse complement strand
GTAGTGGAACAATTAAAATTCATTTAGTTTAAAATTAAACTTTGCAAATATAAGGATTTTTTTGTGTATTTTGAGATGTTTAAAGTAGGATTAATATGGAACGTATATACCAAATGTATGTAGGGAGATTATAAACAGCTATTCCTAGATTTAAACACCAGAATTCAACAACTATGCACTTACCAAGGATTACTTGATTTTATATAGACCTTTTTTTAAAAAAAGATCATTTAAGATTTTAATCATCTAAAATTTTCCTTTGTCATGTTACTGACAGTATAGTAAAAGCAGCATACTTTCAAGATTTTCATTATCTAGCATGATACTTTTTTCCTTGGGTTTATAAGGGAGTCTACAGATTAAAACTTACTTGGATATCTTTATATCAGTCTTTTGTCTGGTTTTTCAATCTAAACAAAAAGTAGAATTATGTTTTACACTACTTCCCTTTGCTTTTCGAATGTTATATTTTTAAAAATTTTGGTTCTGTAAATGAATTGTCAATGTTATATGCATCTGTGTCTTATTTTTCTATACATATGTACATTCCTGTGTAAGTTATTTTGAGGAAATATCAAAACTTCCTTTAATGCCCTTTCGTAGTACCTAGATTGTTAAAAGTTTCTGAACACATACCAGTTAGGGAGCATTATCTTGAACCAGTGTCCTGTCTTCGTAGCACTAGTTCTTGTCTGGGGGACGTGTGCTTGGAGTCTTAGTCTGGCCATGGTAGTGTGTAGCCACACCACTCCCTGTCAGACTGCTGGCTAGCGTCGTGTGTTGGTATGCAGTCTGCACCTGTAGAACAGTTTATGAGTTCCTACGAAGCTAAGTGGCCTGTTAGAAAGAAATTGAACCCATAATTATGACCCCATGTGATTTATGATTCAGGACCATATGAACTATAACAGTGACATTTTTAAAGGACACAAATAACTTTAAAAGAATCCCTTTAAATGAATCCATGTTTTTAGTTTTCAAAGTTAAAATATAAATTTTCACAAATCATTTATGTTCCCTTTTCACCAAGAATATGTATAAACTACCTTTTTAATACAGTGAGAGTCAATGAATTTTTAAAAATTTGAGGTGTATATAGTTTTATCCTAATTTTCATCATTAGTTTTCATCATAACACTGGTTTCATGTGATTTAAGCACTAAAACTAGGCACAGCTTAATTTAAGCACATGAGGATAAGTCAAGAGTAGAGTGTTCCATAAAAGATAAGCAGGAAAAGAGAAATAGAGTTGTGTTTTATACTGTTCCCAGAATCCCATAGTGGCAGAATTATTCTGCCTGAGCAGTACATTTGATCACATGTACTTGAACTTAACGTGTCCCTACTGCCACTCCCTGGGAGCATCCGCCCCTGCCGCCCTGCTAGGATACACACACACTTTACTGCTACTTTGGATTTTCTACCAAGACTTCTCTTGGTCTCTGATTGGCATGATGCTGAGATATTATGCTGTGCTCAGAATTACCAAGTATCGTTAAACTTCTTTTAGACTCTCACTGGTAGCACTTTTGTGGTCTTTTATTTTGGTATCCCAGGGTCATTGTTTTTTAGTATTCCTCAGAACTTCAGATGAAATGGCTTCCTTTCTTTTATATTTTTTTAGCGCTATGACTCAAGATGAATTTTTAAAGTTAAAATGTTAGAGATTTTTTTTCCCCCTTGAATAATAAGTTACATTTGAAAACTTTTATTATGATATTTTTACATTTTTGAAAAAAGAGTGCTTCTCCCACCCTTTTTGACACTCTAGAAAGATCTCTTTGCATAGTAATCTGAACTAAATAAATGTTTGTATCTCAGTTATATTCTCTGAACGTTCTGGTTTCTCTGTAGTTACTTTTGCAAATTTCTGATAGCTTGCCTGCTTATTATTCTATGTACCTTCTTGAAAATTTATAGGAGGCTTATCTTTAGAAAAGTTACCTTTAATTCTTTATAAAAAAAGATGGAAGAGTATATTTAATTAAATAAATGTATCTTCAGAGACATAAGACTTCTGGATTTTGTCCATCCGGGTTTTTGGAGATACAAAGCGTAAACATTTTGGCTGTGCTAATTCCCAAGTTTGATCACAGGGCCACCATCTTACAGACTTGTACTCCACAAGTGGATCGAGGTGTGCAGTAGGACATTGTTGTTCACAGCTCTCTGAAACAAGACAAAACATTCCAAGGATGCTTCACCCAGATCACCTAATAACAGTTGCCAGGATGAGTCAGAGATTATCTGGTTTTCAATAAATTTTAGCTGTTTTTATCCTACATCCATTGTCATGTAAAATCAGCTTTTACATTATTGGCAACACATTTATGTTTTTCTGAACTAAAGATTTGAATCTTTTTGATACCATGTTTCTAATAATTGTCATGTTCCTTTCTTAAGTACTGGTTAGAACTCTTAAACCTCGGACAAAAAAAAATTTTATTCTTCATCTGTTTTTTTATTACAGATTATTTGTGTGTACACCAGAGCATAGTGAATTAGTATATGCCACGATGGATCATTGCTGTCATTTTCTATGACTTTCTTCGTTTTAAATATGTTTTGCTGAGTGTTTTCCACTTCCTGTCCTCAAAGTATTTAGAAATTCTCTAATGAGTATTTAAAGTCTTAAAATATAAGTGAATTTTTAATGTTAATTTTTAGGAAATGTAACGGTTTTTCATTTCTAGGTTAAAAATAAAATGACGAAGGAACAGTACATTAAGATGAACAGAGGTATCAATGACAGCAAAGACCTTCCTGAGGAGTACCTGTCCGCCATCTATAATGAAATAGCTGGAAAAAAGATATCAATGAAAGAAACAAAAGAACTAACAATCCCTACAAAATCAAGTAAACAAAGTAAGTATCCAAACCAATTGAGTCCTGGTTATTCAGGAGGAAAAATATGGGTTCTTAAGAGTTTTTCACTTGGCTTAAAGTATTATTCTAACAAGAAGTATCATAATGTAAAATTTGCTGATATGATTGTTTTTTTCTCCATATGCTAAAGGAAGATAACTCTGACCAATTATCCATGGAAAATGCTATATAATATGTATGGATTAGCGTGCATTGAATGTATACTTGTCCATTTAGCAGTTAATCTCAGCACGGATTCGGAGGTCAGAGAGATTGGGCAGGCAACCCCAATAGTCAGACTTTAACTCAGTACTTTTTCCTGCTTCCTTATCTATAAGCAACATATTTACATTTCTTCATCTATCATTATATATAAACAGAAGCTGGAAGTAGGGGTGATTTAAAGAGATGGGGAGGGTTAGGGTTGTGGGGAAGCTTGTGCAGTTGGAAATCACTATTTCACATGCATCTCAAACTATATCATTATAGAGTTCCTAAGTCTAACCAGCACGGAGAGCCAGCTATGGGCCTGGCTCCATTCTAGAAACTCTGTACATACAGACAATGATGATTAAATTAGAGCTAAAATCTGACTACAGAAGTGAGGTGAGGGTCATAGTTTAAGAATAAAACAGTAATATGGAAAGAGGACTCCTGCCTTTCTCAGCACTTCCACTTAGAAATGAAATCTCAGGCTTTACCTAACAGAACAAGTTATAGTAGCAAAATTCTGTTGACAGGAGAGAAGCAAAAAGACCTATGTGATACATTTATTTCTAGATATTGATGAAGAATTATGAGAGTCAGGGCTATGGAGATGATGTTAAAAAGAGTGGAACATGACTAGCCTTATCTCTTGGAATAATACGGAGAATGATCTTAAAGAATTTTAGTAAGTTTTTCTTCCTTTTATAGATGAGGAAACTGAAGACCAGAGGTTAGGAAACGTATTAGAATTATAGAATCTATCAGCTGAGTGTAGTATAAAGATTTTATTAAATCTCTACACCTAAAACACAAGAGTGGCAAAGCCAGATCTTGAACTAGGCATCCTTGGCTCTTACTGTAGGCCAGTACCAAACAGCAATTTACTTGGGAGTGAAATTTTTAGTTCTTTTGCTTGTCTCATTAAGTATATTGATCAAGAATTCATTTTTACACCTAAGTAGATGCCAGTTATCTATTCAGTTTTCTTCTGTATACCCGTATTATAAGGTCTTCATATCCTTTTTTCTCTGGTCTCTTTTGTATATGGTGGTAGGAAATCAATAAGTAGCAGGATATGGGAAGGGGATGGTGGTGTGCTGAAATGCTAAAATTATTTTGGAATATCAGGGCCACTGTTTATTTTCTTGTTTACTTAGGAGATGCCATTCAGCATGTATCATGCTAAGAGGCCATTTCCTCTTACATCTCTTCTCTTATCCAGTATTTACATTGTTTCACTAATACTTTCATTGTGACAGATTTGTACCCACTCTCTTCCCTTTTCATAGGTTTTCCACTTAGCCCTGACTCTTAGTTCAGGATTTTTTTTCCCACTTTTGAGGTGGGGTTCATATAACAAAATAAACCATTTTAAAGTGAATAATTCATTGGCATTGGTATATTCACAATGTTACGCAACATTTTATAGTTCCAAAACATTTTCATCATCCCCAACTAAAACTATATCTATTAAGCAGTTATTCCATGTTCCCTCTCTCCCCCTAGCCCGTCTGTACCAGTCCGTTTTGTTATATGCATTTACCTACTCTAGATATTTCATAAAAATGGAATCATACATTATGTGTCTGGCTTCTTAGGACTGTTTTTAATTAGTTATTAATTGTGTCTGGCTTCTTAGGACTGTTTTTAATTAGTTATTAATTGGTGGTTGTTTATCTTATAGTAAAACATCAAAATAGCATTTTAAAATGCTTTCTATTTTAAATGCTCATAGTGTTTATTGTTTCAGATGTAGCCAATGAAAAACAAAGAAGACTTCTGTACAACTTAGAAATGGAACAGATGGCCAAGACAGCTAAAGCACTCATGGAGGCTGTGAGCCATGTGCAAGCGCCTTTTACAAGTGCAACACATTTGGAGCATGTGAGACCCATGTTTAAAGTAAGAGTTACTAATAACTTTCAGTCGTAATATACATTTATGTATAATTTCATTCAGCATATTTTTAAATTAAGGAAATATAGTAATATACCCCTGAGTATAGACCCAGAAGCAAAAACCATGTTATTTAAAAGGACATAGCAAATGTAAATTTTTTTCTTAAAGAGAATGAGACAAGTTCTGCACTATTAGCAATTAATAGATACGTGATCTTAATTAAGAATGAATTTCAGAGAATGGTCATTAATCATTGGCCTGCTTTTCCCTAAATGAGTTCTGTTTAAACCTTGGGAGTTACCTAAAATTCCAAAGTGATTGTGAGCCTCTTGCTCTCCCTCAGTGCTTCTGGCCCAGTAGCTACTTCATGTGAGGGCTCTGAGTATGCCTGGAGCCCAGAAGGTAGAGTAGGTAGTTAGAGGGAGCATTATTTATGTTTATAGGTTAACCTAGTAAGAACATTGCTTACTGGTTCTTTAAAATATGATTTCCCATTCCTTCTTCATTTTCCTGTTTTTTTCAATCCTTTCTCCAAATTCCAGAATGAGTAAGTAGTGCATTATAAAGATTATAGGGAAGTGGAGGGAAATCTAGTCCAATTTGAAAGGGAGAAATGGGTAAAATACATTCCAGTTCGTGAGACAATGTGGTAAGAGATGGTCTCTGGAGGCTAAAGATCATTATTTGAGTTCTAATCCAGTCATTCACTATGCATGTGAATAGACAGTAAAAGCTTTCTGTGTTCCCTTTTACTCTAAAACTTTATAATTACTTCTACCCCTATTTCAAGGTCTGTGTGACGATGTTTCTAAAAGTTGATGAAAAATTATAGGATGGGGGTGGGGCTAGGGAGATAATTTAAGAAGCTATAGTGGAGTATATAACTGGTCTTATCTTTTGGAATAATATAGAAAATGATGTTGAAATATAAGAAACACTTTACTATGAAATAATTTTATAAAGCAGATTTTTTTTGTTTTTATACTTGTTTTTTATACTTGTTTTTATACTTGTTTTTCTTTTAGATCATTTTATACTTGTTTTTCTTTTCAGATATTTTTGATAAGGGGGAGGCAGAAGAAAACAAAGAATAAGAACCCAGCCATAATTCTGCTACTCATAAAAAAAATACATTTTTTATATCACTTTTTATTTTAATTAAATAGTTGTGATCATACTATGGATAGAGATTTTGTATCTAGCTTTTTCTCCCTTATTTCCTCGTATCATTAAAAATTCTTCATAAGTAGCTTTTCCAATCTAGTCTTTGGATTAGTTATAGTTTATTTAAACATCCTCTAACCTAGAATTCTGAATCTTTCAGAATCTTTCTGCTCACCGCCATTATTCTCTTCAGACACCCTCATTTCTCATTTATTACTATAGCGTTCTCCTAATGAGCATCCTCACGTCTACTTTTGTGCTCCTCTTCTCCATTTACAGAGGCCAGAGCGATCTTTCTAAAATACCAAATGCAGTGTCACCTTCTTCCTTACGGCTTTTCACTGACTTTGCAAGATACTGTGATGAAACTAACACCTAGAGGGACTGTAGACCTCGTGTGGTCTGGCTTCACCGTCTTTCCAACTTTGTTGCTAGATTTCTTCTTCTCTTACTATGCTACAGTCACACTGGCATTCTTTCAGTTTCTAGAATGTCCTAAATTATTTTCTCTTCAAAGCATTCTTACAAGCTGTATCCATTGTCTAAAATTATCCTTTCCTCTTTGAGCAGTTTCCACTTTAAATGTTACCTTCTGACCCCTGACCCCTCAAGTCCAAGTTAGGTCTTTTTCATGACATGCTCTGCTTTTCCTTCATTGTATTTATAACAATTCGTATTTATACACTTATTTATTTTAATATACGTATTAATATATGTGTCTAGTATATCTCTTTACTAAACTTTAAGTTCCATGAAGCTAGGGACTACATCTGTTCACTTTTTCCAATATCTAGCACAATTTCTTGCTTGTAGTAAGTGCTCAATAAATAAGCGTTGACTGGGTAAAGGAATGAATAAGAGATCCTAGTATGTGTTATAATATTAAGGGATATAAATATTAAGAATCTTTTTACATATTGCCAAATTGTATTCAGCAAAGGTTTATACAGTTGTGAGTGGGCAATTTCACTGTCTCGTGAATATTTGGTGTAATTTGATTGGAAAATCGTATCTTTAATTCCTAATGAATGGAGTTAAACATTTCTTCACTGGCTTAAGGGCCATTTATACTTTTTGTATAAAATATTATGCAGGTTTCCAGATAGATGTGTTGTTTCTTTACTTAGAATGTGTGATTTATTTCTTTCATATGGTACTTTGTATTTTAAAAGTACTGCACTTTATATGATGCCCACAGCATCTCTCTATGGTGATAGTCCAGGTATTAATTAAAGAGGAAGAAATATGAGGTTCAGAGAGACTAAATAAGTAGCAAAGCTAAGACTAAAAGGTACTATGGTTTATGCTCCTTTGGTAGAGAGTATGCACTTCTGAACTTTCTGATGTTAAAGGCAAAGCTTTGAGTAATTCTCTTTTCCTTTATAATGCTAAAAACTTTTTAGATCTTTTAAACATTTCAATTGTCATCGCCATAGCAACGGGGATAAACATTTTTCATCTGTATAGCTATATGGTTATATAGTTCTGCTTCACGATAACTTATTAAAAGCATATACTCTCCCATCAGACATGTCAAAGTTAGACACACATGTGCACATGCTAATAGATATACATGTGTTTTGATACTAGGATTTTCTGTAGTAGAAAGATAGCTCTTTATTTTTGTTGTTTTTTACATCATAATTTCACTAGGCATTTAGTTTTTATAGTAAAATTTAGTGTTTGTTGGCTTTCACCATTTGTAATGAAGTATTTTATTGAACTATATTTTTAAAGTATTGTTCTTCTGGGAACCAGAGATGTCACTGACATGTCAATGTAAAATATTTGACTGTAACAAAGATAAGGCTAAATGATTAAATGATGTCTAAGGAGCAGGTTTAAAGAAAAGAGAGTAACGTAATTGTTGGAAGTGGGAAATAACTAAAAGGATTTTCTTGGAAATAAAAAGTCTGAGATATTGCAAGGGACAAAGCTTTCAGAGAGATGAGTTCTGAAGTTGGGTAAAACTAATCATTTATGAATGTTGACTTCCCATTTTTTATTGATATGAAAAATTTGTTAATGCTGTGCTTACAGTATGCCTAGGGTCTTCTAGTGAATTTATAATCTTGCTTTCCCATTTATTTAATTCCAGACAGCGTTATGTAGTTTTTCCCCTTTGTCTAAGAAAGCTTTTCAAATAACTAAGCCAAGAAACTCATTGCTTTTTTTCAGGACTTCCTCAAATCATTTATTGTCTGAAAGCTTTGAGAAATATTAATGTAGTATTATCATAATTTTTAATTAGCACTTGAAGACCATGATATTTTTAAAATTTTTAAATTTCCTAGTTGGCTTGGACACCTTTCCTGGCTGCGTTCAGTGTGGGTCTACAAGATTGTGATGATACTGAAGTAGCCTCTCTTTGCCTGGAAGGTATAAGATGTGCAATCAGAATTGCATGCATTTTCAGCATTCAGGTAACAAAGAATTTTGCCTTTGTAGCCAGTCTGGAAAACGTAAATTACTTGTGCCATTACTATAGTTTAAATTATTTTTTTATGTCTGACTTAGGAAAAACTAATTTCAAGTTTATGATGGAATTTAAATGAATCTTAATGTCAAAGGTTTTGAGAAGCTATGGCAAAAGTGGTAGTTCTATACTGATGTGTCTAAAATTTATCATAATAACTTTGGTTTGCAATTTTTTTCCCAAGGCTTTGAATTCCTATGTTAACTTGAATGTCTTACTTAAATATGTAGCATGGTCATACTTATTAAATCATATGTATATTTTCACATTTTACATATTTTTATGTATAACTTTATAACTATACCTAAGCCTAAGAATAAGTTATCTTTAAGAGAACCAAGTATCTAGTACATAATTTTCATGAAGACAGTCTCACCTAGTAATTTATGTGCTTTGTCTGATAATAAATTTTAACCACAGCTGGCTTTCTTTTTAAAAATCCATTTCACATTTAATTATGAATGTTAGGGCTTAAAAAGCATAGCGTGGCTATAAAGAAAAAATAAGAATATTTATAATTAAGATTTCATCTAGTCCACATAGTATTTGAAATATATTCAGTGAATGTTTTTTCTATGTGAATTCATTTGTTATCACTAAAATCTCACTTTGATTTGACACCATCATCTTTGGATTTCAGAAATTCTTTTTCTGCTTCATTCATCTTAAAATAAAAGTAACTGTAGTTTGAAGTATTGTATGTAACTAATGACATGTCAATTAAAAATTTATAAAAAGTGTCATTAGGGAATTAGATCACTTTGTTGTATTTACAACCACATAAAGTATACTTTTCTCTTTTTCATAGCTGGAAAGAGATGCATATGTCCAGGCGCTAGCAAGATTTACCTTACTTACAGTGAGTTCTGGTATTACCGAAATGAAACAGAAGAACATTGACACAATAAAAACACTTATCACAGTGGC
This sequence comes from Pteropus vampyrus, assembly GCF_000151845.1. Taxonomy (NCBI): domain Eukaryota; kingdom Metazoa; phylum Chordata; class Mammalia; order Chiroptera; family Pteropodidae; genus Pteropus; species Pteropus vampyrus. The sequence goes on along the minus strand of NW_011888880.1, from coordinate 3,398,737 downwards.
TCACACAGATGGAAATTACTTAGGAAATTCATGGCATGAGGTATAAGCACTTGCTTTATTTTCAGTTTGGTTTAAAAAATGAGCTAATGCTAGCTATTCTATCACTGACATACTTAAGTGTTTGGGAAGAAAATTTAGTACATTTGGGATGAGTACATTTAGCTTTTTATAGTGATTTATAATGTAGCCTATGTTTAAATCCTGGCTGCATACATTTAAATATTTTTGTGAACGTTTTTAACACAGAATTAATTTTCTTCCCTTTCGTTATTAAGATTCTGAAGTGCATAAGTCAGCTGGAGCTTGCACAACTCATAGGAACTGGAGTGAAACCTCGATACATTTCTGGAACAGTGCGAGGCAGAGAAGGATCTCTTACAGGAACAAAAGATCAGGCTCCTGATGAATTTGTGGGTCTGGGGCTAGGTGAGAATTTTTAAAATTATTTTGAGATATCAAAAATTATTTTTAACTTGCTCAATGTAAGTAACTTTATTGTCGCAATGAAATACATTTAGAGGGGTATGATAAAATGCCCTTTGGCTGACTTTTTGAGGTAAAGCAAGGGGACTGTGTAGAGAACTGTCTTTTTTGCTTTGACTAGTATTAACATTAAATGACCTTAGTCTTGATCTCATAGTTGGGGATAGAAGAAGGATACAGTTTAAAATTATCTTCTTTTAAGACTAAGGTAACTTAAATGAGTGAAGGCTTATATAATAAGATGGTAACTAGTTGGAGCAACTGGAGAAAGCATTCACATTCAAATTTTTTTAAGGACCTATGCAGGCCTAGCTAAACGCTTCTGCCAGTATGAAAACTTTCCCATGGTTCCCCATGTGCTCAGTCTGGCCAGGAACTTCCAGATTTAACCCAGTAGAACAAAGGAAAATATTAGAGAAAACAGATACAGAAGAATGGAAGACAATACATTTTTAGTCATAAATGGAAAAAGAAAAATTTCGACTATCTTTGATTTTGAATACTGTACTTCTGGGTTTGAATTTGGTATTTCTTCCTTACTGTTCATAACTTTCTTTAATTCTCTGAGCTTTAGTTTCCCTCTTCTTCAAACTAATGGTAATGTCTACTTATAGAGATGTTGGGATTAAATAAGAATATATATATAAAAGTGGACTTAGTACAGTGTCTAGTATATTAATGGCTTCTGGACTATTCTCTGTCCATCTTCCCTACCCCATTTTCACCAAGAAGCCTAGAGACATGACTCAGTAGAAGGGAATTGACCTGAGATCTAGGAATAATTTACCTCTTAAGGTTTTATGTTGTAATGTTATATTTCTGGACGTTTTCTGTCTTTTTTTATCTTAGTGATATATCTCTGTTGTTGCTTGCAGTAAAAATTCTTAGAAAATCTAAAAGAATGTCAACTTTGAAAAATGATCCATAGAGCAAGAAGTAAAGACCAGGACCATGTTGTGGCTTCAGGTTGGACTTGGGACAGTGAGTTCCCAGTGGTAATCTGTGTCAGCCAGCAGAGCATTCTGAACGTCAGTTGTATCTTAGAGGTGGTGATTCTAAGAGGTGCAGGTGTTAGACCTAATAACTTAGTGATAGAGCAGCAGGATTTAGAACTGCCTGAGCCACATGTGTGGTGACTTATGCAACCTGGAAATCTGATTTGGAACATTAGAACTGTAATTACTCCAGAAAATAGCACGAGATACAGATGAAAAATATTTACAGGCAAGCGAAATGAATGTGCATTGATTGATTCAATAGCTTTTGAAAGTTTTGTTTTAAAGATTCAGGAGTGTGAGAAGGCCAAAATAATGATAGGTACAAATTGCCAGGGCTCAGTTTTGCCAAGCAACAGAAGTAGGTTACACTAAAAATAAAACACCAGTGAAATATTTTATCTTCTAAAAGTTTAGTCAAATGAGAAATAATGGTACTTGCTGATAACGTTTACTAGTATATTTGAAAGTGAATTAAAATTAATTTGATCACTGTGCTGTTGTGCTACTTAGGTTGCAAAGATATGAGATGATCCGCCTTCTCCCTTCAGGAGAAGGGGGTTTACAGAAAAATATACACATTTTGGATCTGGAAATAGAACAAAAATTTTAGGTTTCTAAGGCACCCAGGCAACCAGCCACACTCTTCCCTCTCTTTTACGCTTTATCGAGGCTTTCTCCTATGTCATCTCTCTTCTTGGCCTGCTCCATTCTCTACTCACTCCTGATTGATCAGGTCTCTCATTTTTGAATCTACGTCCAAGAGGGAGCCAGTCTGTTGACTTGGCCCCTGTTGGGCAGAGCCCTCCCTTCAGGCCATCTCATTGGCTAACAGCTAGCCCAGTGTAGCAGACATTCACCCTGATCCATCTGTGCCCTGTCACCTACTCAGACAACAGATGCTATCTTCAGCAGGATACCGTAGTCAGAATTGAGTTAGAAGTGGATGTGGTACAGACATTCAAGCTGGTTTAGTCTATACATTTGTTTTTTTAAAAATAAATTAATATCCTCCTTTATCAGCAGCATCCGTGCACCAAGCATTCCATGTAACCAAGTTCATAGTGCTGAGTACATATTTATCTGACTTTCTGACTGATAGGATATAAGTCTGTACTTTCAATTTTTGAAAACAAGGAACTTTTAGTTATTAAGAATACATAGCACATGATTATTAGGTTTAAATTATGTACATATTCTTTTAAAATATGTAAGTTTTAAAAATTCAGTGACTCGGTCATGTAAATCTTCATAACACCTATATCTTTGTTCTCAGTGAACAAAGGTATTTTGAGTAATCTGTTTGGTAAAACTGAAACTGTTAGCCAATCATGGTATACTGTCATACACATCTTTGAAGGGTTTCACATATTTGTGAATAGATTCTTTGGATTGCTAGACAATTTACATAATCTTTGGTTCCTCTAAATATATTTATTCACAAGTAAAAATTATATTTAAATTAAAAAGTATAGAAAGCTCCACAGGAAAGACATTTGGTTGATAAAGAAAATGTTGTGGTGATGGGCATTATTTTTTCTCATAGATGTTTCTTCATTAAATTCCTATAATGTGCTGTACACTTCAGTATAGCTCGACACCATTTCCCTGTGGCCCCCATTCTCTGTCACTCACATCAGGCTTTCATTCTTGTTTACTTACATAGATAGACTCCTAATTTGTCTCCCTGGCTCCAGTATCTTCTCCTATTTCACTTTGTTCTTCAAATATTGCCAGAATTATTTTTTGGAAAATAAATTGGATCATGTCAATTTTCTAAAAAGTCTAATGGCTCCCTGTTTGCAAAAGTAGGACATTAAGTATGACAATCACGGTTTTTCACAGTGGCTCATACAGATGGCTCTTCACATTCTATTTCTAGTCTCTTTCCAGCTTCATTTACTACTTGTTTTCTTCCTTTGTCCTTGTCCTTTGCCAAATTTTTTGTTATGCTACACTGTAGTAAGTGTGTTAAAGCTTGGCATCCACTTCCATTACTTAATATATGCTGCTCTTTCTACCTGGATTGCTTTTTCTTCTGCCTTCTCACATGGTCATCCTTCTGGGTCCAACTTGAATTAGTATTTCATCATATTTGAAGCTTTTAAGTGAGCTAACACTCCATTCTCCCTTATCCGATCAAAATTAGTTCTGTTTAGCAAAACTTGTATTATATGTAATTATAATTTCGGCCATGAAGTAATCATTACATTGTGTTAAAGTCGGTTGTAAGCCTCTCCATGAGGACAGGGCACATCTTTTTCATATTCATTTCTCGGAATAGAATTTGAGTCCAGCTGGTTTAAATAACATCATCCATTATGTTTGCCTTCATAAAGCATTGTGTCTGGCCAGTCAAGTCAAGAAGTATTTGTTGAGCATCTGCTTTGGACTCAATATTGAGTGAAGTATAGGGAAATACAAAAAATGTGTATGACTTTGTTCCTAACCTTAGGAAACTTTTTATTTGGCTGTGAAGGCAACATTAACACACCTAACTTATATGAAACTGTATGAAAGAAATTATGATTTGAGTAGTACTTATTTAAGTAAATGCTTAGTTCAGAGGAAAGGTGAGAACAATGGAGAGGAATCTTTCATTGAGAACTCAAATTGGGTCTTGATAAATAAGTTTTAGATAGTTGGACGGCTTGACTAGAAACACATATTGGTTAGAATGTTGAAGGAAACTGCCTTAAATGCTGAAAAGTTTATACTTTATCCTGAAAATAATGGTAAGCAGAATGAAGCTGATGATTTAGGAAAATTAATCTGGCAGGAGAATAAAGGAGAGATTGAAGAGGGGGGAAATTAGCAGCGGGGGAAATTAGCAGCAGGGAAAACAGGAACTTGCTGTAATCTAGGCCTGAAATTATAAGGGTCTAAATTGAGTAGGAATGAATGTGAATGAATGATGTGAAAACAAGTCAAAGGAAAGATGTAGTGACTAGGGGGAGAGGGGAAAGATCTCAAAGACAATTGTAAGTTTAAGAGTTTGAAAACTTGGAGAAATTGTTCTGCTGTCCAGATGTGGAACTAGTTATTTAGGGGAAAAGAAATGATTCTTTTGAAAAAGAAGATGTTAGAACATAGTTAGAATTTCCAGTAAGCATTTGTAAACAAGAGACTGGCGATTGAATGACAGGGGAGACCTAATTATATAGAGTCCGGGATCATCCTGAGAAAGTATCATTGCAACCCATGTTAGTGCTGTTTTTTAAACATTAAGAGTAATTCTGCCTAATGTCATTAATTTTGTGATCTAAATTCTCAGTGACTCTAATTCATGTAATCTTTGCAAATGTTTGTGTTTTTATAATCATGTGTGTATACCAATTAGTATAGCTCATCAAGCACATTTGGCCTTGAAAAAGGTCACTGATGCCAAGAGTTGTTCGCCCAAAGCATTCTTTCTTTCATTAGGAAAATAACTAATTTCAGAAATATGTTCTAGAACTGTAAGTATATTCCTCCACTGAATTATTTTCAAACGTAGATGACTCTCTTTTATGTGTGGTAGTTGGAGGAAACGTGGACTGGAAGCAGATAGCGAGCATCCAGGAGTCCATTGGCGAGACCAGCTCTCAGAGTGTCGTCGTTGCCGTGGATAGGTAAGCTGTTCCTTTTATTCCTTTTTCAGGTGAATACTGTTTTACTTCTGCAGCATTTAGATATATTTTGCTTAGCAGTAAACAGAAAAAAATTATCGCCAAAATAACTTTCCTTAAGTAATATGACTATACCATGATTACTTAACTTTCCTTGAGTAATATGACTATACCAGTGATATGCCATGATTTAGATGAAACACCTATAATTTTGCTTTTTAGATCGTAGAATATAGGAAGGAGATAAACAGTATGAAAATGTAGATTACAATAGATATTGGTCATTAGGGAAATTGGGCATTTCCCTAATGATGAAAAGAACACAGACGTTTTATTTCCTTTATAGAAAACATTCCCCTTGTTATCCCTATTTGAAAAGAGAGAGTAATTTGTCTTTCTGGTCTGTGATGTAGGACTGCAGCATTATGGGTAAAATGAAGGGATTAGCTGGCAACTCTTATTATAAGCTTCTGTGGGAAGGAATTTGTATAGTATAAACATTGTCAGGTATTCTTTGTTTTTAGTTTGTTTTTAAAAGGAAACCCATACTTTGGTTTATTTTACTATGGAATATTTAGTTTCAGATGTTAAAAATTCCCAGTATGTAGAATAATATCTAGCATTCTTTCGAAGATTTGCTTTTTCTAGATGACTGCCCCCAAAATTGAAACTTAAGATTTTACAACTCTGAATTTTTTCTAACCACTTCTGATGGACACTTTAAAAAAATATAACATGTACTATATTCTTTTCTTGGTGCTCGGAGACATGTGCTGATCCATTTTACTTTGCTTTAGATAAAACTCTTTGCTCTAAGTACAGACAGAACTAGAGTCTTGCAGGCTACTGACCCACCTTGGACGTACTCCCTGGAACTTTCTCCTTGAATTCTTAATGTCCACTTGCTGTCCTTTTTGTTAGAGGAAAGAGGTCATTTGCCTTTTTTTTTTTTTTTTGTAAAGGTCGAAGAAAGATTGTGTATGGTCTTATACCTACTTTGTAACCCAAAAGCTTATCACATGCTTGATACTTTTCAAAGTGCTTTACATATGTTATTTCACTTAATCCTTTGAGTAACTTTATGAGATGAATAATATTTTTGTCCTCAACTTAAAAATAAGGAAACTGAAACACGGGGAACTTAAATAACTTTCTCATCCCCACAACCAGGGTAACCTGGTTTGTTTTTTTCAATAACAGTTTCATTCACAGAGGATTTTGAGGGGTGGAGCCAGGATGCACACTCCAGCAGCCTGTCTCTGAGTGAGCACTCGTAACTGCTCCACCCTTCTCGCCCTCATGCACAGCTCCGGAGCAGTGCAGTGTCTGTCCTCCTTCCAGGTGATTTTCTTGCCTTCCAGAAAATCGTTTTTACTGTCATTACGATAACCTATTCAGGCAGGAGTCAACATTTTACATACTATTTTTGTTTCCATAATATACTTTCATGACCATACCCAGTTCTAATTTATCCAACTATCCACTGTTAGTTACACGTAGACACATCACTCATTTGAACAAATAATATGCCTCTCTGTTTTAAGAATTTATGCTATTTCAGAGGAGTCTTGGCACAAGTTCTGTTAGTACTTTGTTGTCTCAAACTCATCACCATCAAAGGCTTCTACAAACATAAATTCAATATCTGATTGAATTTATTTAAATTTTAGCTCTTAGTGAAAACGTTAAAAGTTACATCTTTGAGTTATTATACGATTATATCTTTGTGTAGTGCATTTTACTTTTTCATTAAATTTCTTGTGAATTTCTTTCTGAATATCCGAGTTTATTTTCATATGTAATATTCTGACTCTAGTCTATAAGCTAACTCAGTGAGATTACCCTGGTTTTCAAGACAGTGGTAAGAATATTGTCAGCCATCATCCTGTAAAGCTCTGTGCTTGTTCAGCAGGAAATGTCATTTTCCTGTCCTTCGGCCTATTGCTCTGAAAAATCTATTATGACAAGTAGATAAACATGAAAAATAAAAATAATTTTTTGCTTAATTGTTTATAGTTTCTGTTTCTTAACTGAAAAATATGTGATTCCATTAAAAGCTTTAAGATGATAAAATTTTATAATTACTTCCATTTTTGTATTAGAGATCTTGTTCCATTAGAATTTAGGAGAGTATTGGGCACTTGAATCTGGAATACCTCTAGGGCTTGCTAGGGTGCAGTTTGCTAGGCACTGCCAAACTAGACCAGTTTTTTAAGTTTTACTAAACAGGGATAGTTTGTCCAGGAATGATTTACCTCTAAAAGTTTATCAGTTATTTACCACCATATTTTTTGTTTTTATTATTATTTTTTAAACACATCAGATCTAGCTTTATCAAACTAGCCCATCTCACACTTTGGAATGTCCTGTCATCTTGCAAAAAACACATATAGCTCATCGCCCATTGCATTTGCTCTTAAATATCTTTCACTTAGGTCTACGAAATAAATGTTACCTGTGATATTTTCATTCTGAAAACTTTCATATACAGTAATTTAGTTTGCCTATGTGTTGTTTACAGGTTAAAGTCTGATCCAGAATCTGCAAGTTTTGTCAACTTTTTTATTTTTTTTTTCATTTCTGCATCACTGTCATAATGTGGATGAAGCAATAATCTATCAAAAATGTTTTTCCTACTCATGCTTTTCAGGACATGTCTTAATAACACACAAGATTCTTATGCTTCTGTTCTTTGCTTTTCATACAGGGAATATAGAATCCATTTCATAGACTGATTTTGTGAAACGTAGCTCTGTCTCCTGTCTTAGTATATCAGGGCTTAATTTTACATGCTTCCACAGAACGTTGTGCTCTACCATATGGCTTATCTCTTTAGTGGAGCATTACTAGAAATATAGTGACCCTCAGAGGCTACCAAAGTGAGTAGCAAGTTGAATGCCCTTTTCCAGGTTGCGTGCTCCCGCTACCTTCCACCATTGCCTGGGTCTACAGAACCTGTCTGATTGCTGCTACTACTTCTCTGTCCTGTGTTCTATCTCATTTCACTGCTTTCAGAGAATTTGTTGCTTATTTCCCCTGCAGTCGCATACAGTCTCCATCTCTGTTCTGTTCTTTAGCCCTTCAACTCTTTGCCATTTGCTTCCTTCTCAGTTAAAAATTTTTTTCTTGTTTATCCTATACTTTTTAGTTTTCACTGTATTTTTTGGTTTTCTTTTTTTTATATAGCCATTGTTTTCCATAAGAATACCTCTAGTTTGAGAAATTGGCTAATGACATAATGCCTAGTCTAGCAATTTTCATTTTTGTTTATGTAAGAGTTTTATACAATGGCTTTGTATATTTTAATTTCTGGATCCAGTCTAACCACTGGATTAAATGTGGTGTTATTACTCTTATTTCTCCCCCAGATTGTGTCTTCAGCCAGATCTTTGAATTGTTGTTTTGATCAACTGACAAGAGCAATATAGGAAATCTCAAGATATTCCTTTAGTAGCTGAAATTCTGAATTGTCATGTTATTAGTTTTTAAAGCTGTTTTTCCAGTCTCACTTTTATTATTCATTGCCAGAACACATAGACATACAGTCAGGGGCACTAAGGTTAAAACATTATGATATACTCAGAACATTTAGATTGTGGTAGCAGGAAAAAATTAGATATTATGAATGTTTAATTATGTTTTGCTCAGCTAAGTGTGAGGCAGTGTAGCATAGTAGCTAGGAGGGTGGACTCGGGAATCTGCCCCTCTGGTTTGCATCTCGACTCCAGCACTTACTAGTTCTGTGACATTGAGGAAATTATTAAATATCTTTGTGCCTTACTTTTCATGCTTATAAAATTGGACATATAATAGTGCCTACTTCACAGAGTATTCGTAATTATTATGAGTTGATATACATGAGGCACTTAGACAGTAACACACCTTGTGATTGTTGGTAGCTATTACTGTTAACTATGGTTACTTTTATTTCTAAATTTAATGTTCGACCTGCTTCCGCCTTTAAGATTTCCTTTTTATCATTCAAATCTTACGGTGTTTATTTAAAATTGAAGAATATCCGGTTCATCCTGGAAGTCACATTCAAACCCATGGTTACAAACACAGAACATGAGTAAAAATGCAGACTTTAAAAAAGAGGACAAATGGGTCTACACTGAAGTCTTAAAAAACTCTAAAACACAGAAAAAGAGCTGGCCAGCTTTGCCCAGCATAGCTTAACTTCAAACATTTGAATGCCCTGAGAAAAGTCTTTTAACCACTTCTTGGTTAAGCTGTTCAAGACTGTTTGCAAAGTTCTATTAAATTGCTTGTAACTTAATATAAATGAGTTTTCTAATCAAACGTACAATACTTGTAAAATGAAGTAGAATTTTTCATTTTAAAAACATGCTAATATTAGTAATCAGGAAAAAATTGAAAAATCTATAGTGTGCCAATTATTTTACAAATTAATATTTTTCTTGTTCTTAGTCTCAAGATACCTATCTAGTGTTTATAAAATTATTAATAAAATTAATAAAAACTATACAACCAGTATTACTTGAAGATATTATTGAATGCAAAGGAAGGAGTGAGGAGCATCCAAACTATACTTGTTACTAAACTGTATAATAAGAAATACTCATGTGACTACTTGATTTTTTTGTTTCCTTAAAACAGATAAAAGTAGCTAGTACCTCAGGCTACTGCATTTGAATTGGTGTAACAGAAGTGTGAGACTATATGTTTTTGAATTATATTTTTTTCTTTAGAATATTTACAGGGTCCACAAGGCTAGATGGAAATGCTATTGGTAAGTATGTACATTTATTCCACTTACAAGCTGGCATTTTTTGGCTGAAAGACTTGAGAGTTAAGCTAAAAAATTATAAATCTATTTATATTATAGTGGATTTTGTCCGTTGGCTCTGTGCTGTGTCTATGGATGAATTACTTTCCACTACACATCCAAGAATGTTTAGTCTACAAAAAATAGTAGAAATATCATATTACAACATGGGAAGAATAAGATTGCAGTGGTCTCGAATTTGGGAAGTTATTGGAGATCATTTTAATAAGGTATTTGAATAATTACAGGATTTGCTTGCATTTGTATTATTTTTCATTGTTTAAAATTTCCTTATCATAATCTAATTGGGTCTGTTTTTCTTTCCAAGCAGTTTTTAAACTACATTTTGTAACTAATTAAATTTAGAAAACCTTTTGAGCCCTGTTTTCTTCAGTTCTCAGTTTTAAGAATTTAGCTAATATAATGTTTTTCTTGTTGAAAAATATTGTTAGCACCTAGTGCCTTTATGGAGAATCTTAGGGTTTATTTATCTATGCTGTTAATGATATACTTTTTCTAAAACAAAAATAGAGAATTAAAGCTTTTCACTGCTGACATTAGCACTCTGTATTTGTTGCCGATGCAGGTTGGCTGTAACCCTAATGAAGATGTGGCTATTTTTGCAGTAGACTCCTTGAGGCAGTTGTCAATGAAGTTCTTAGAGAAAGGGGAGCTTGCTAATTTCAGATTCCAGAAGGATTTCTTAAGACCTTTTGAACATATAATGAAACGGAACAGGTATTATATTTGTTGTATTGCTTAATATCAGAAAAATACCGTATTAGTTTCCACAGCAGGGGGGAAACAGAAGGGAAAGAAAACCGATGAGTTTTTATACTGTATGTGTATCTAAGAAATTATATTATTTTAGGTCTCCAACAATTCGAGATATGGTTGTACGGTGCATAGCACAGATGGTGAATTCTCAAGCTGCTAACATTCGGTCTGGATGGAAAAACATTTTCTCTGTGTTTCATCTAGCTGCATCTGATCAAGATGAAAGCATAGTGGAACTTGCATTCCAAACAACAGGGAACATTGTCAGTGAGTATTCTTTTAGTTGTGTTTAAGTTAAACAGAATTTTAATGTGTTCAGAAGATAATTCAAGTATAAGGTTATGGGCCTATTATGGTTTTTAAGTTTACCAAGTTTTGCCTACAGAAGCAGAGTAAACAATGACATTATTATTATAGTTAACATATATTGAATGTTTACTATATGGCAAGCACTGTAAGCACTTTGCATGTATTTTCTTCAGTCTTCACAACAACTCTGTGAGATAAGTATCTTTAGTATCCCTCCCCCTTTTTCCTGTAGATTAGGAAACTGGGCCCACTGAGGTTAATTTGCCTAAGGGCACGGAACTGGTGAGTGACAGAATTGTGATTCCGAGCAAGGGAGTCTTAAGGAAAAGGCTTTGTTTTTGACAGCTGCGCTTCACAGCCTCCCTTGACTTTAAGGGAGAATGAAATATTAAAGGTCTAAGTTTGGCCTATCTGGAAGGCAAGCATGGTTACCATCTTCAATGTCAAGAATAGTGATATCTTCATAGTTATTTATTGAGTACTTGCTTGAATTAAGCATCGTGCTAAATGCTTCTTAACTTACGTGATCTTATTTAGTGCTTACAACTATCCTGTGGGTATTGTTATCCTTATTTTATAGATTAAGAAACTAAGATACAGAGAGTAAATGTAATTTTGTATATTCACTCAACAACTGGTGATTCAGTACCTACCGTGTACCAGTAACTGTATTTGGTGCTGGATTTACAACATAAATAAATTGCAGACCTATTTCCCTGTCTCTGCTCAAGGTAGTCAGATAAATGGTCACGGCAGACTTGAACCCATATCTATATCTGTCAGACATCGAAACCCTTAACCTTTTAAGAAGTATACATTACATCTAGAGATTGATGTATTTTTTTTGGTACAATTAAAAAAAATGAAAATTTATAATTATCTTGATATCTCTTTCTCTCTTTTAGCCCTGGTGTTTGAAAAACACTTCCCAGCGACTATCGATTCTTTCCAGGATGCGGTGAAGTGTTTGTCTGAATTTGCATGCAATGCAGCTTTCCCAGACACAAGTATGGAAGCAATTCGGCTTATTCGCCATTGTGCAAAATACGTGTCTGAGAGACCTCAGGTATAGTGTCATTTAGTAAACGAAATTTTACTGAATATTTATTTCAGTAAACACAAAAGTTATCTGAGCTTGATTCTGAGTTATATTGGGAAGTAATGATAGCTAAAGTTTACTGAAGGTATCAGGTATTTTTCTGAGTGTTTCACATGTATTAACTTATTCAATCTGTGTAACCACTTTATGGGCTAGATAGTATTATAGCCCCATACAGTATGATGAGGAATATGAGGCACAAAGAAGTTTAGAAATAACATCTGTGATTGCAGGGCTAGTAAAGGAGACCTAAGGTTGAACTCAAGCCTGTGTTTTTAGCCTTTACTCTCTACTATGTTTTGCCTTTCATGCTCTCCATTACTGAAGTTGACTGTCTTGGATGAGTGTGGGCTTAAGCACTAAAGTAAAAGGTTGAATTGGCAACCTGGCTGCCAACTTTAACTTGCATATCTGAATCTGTCTTTGTAACTATCATAAGGAGAAGTGATGCACTATAGATTTGGTAATAAGATTTTTACTATATACTGACATGGGGCTGTGGGGTGCTTTGTACTTTTTACATACACATACACTAACTCATCTGACCTTTCCACCTCCTCAGTGCAGTTAGTGTGGCTGCATGGTGTCATAACCGTTTAAACGATAAAAACGAATACCTGATTTAATCTGGTTAATAATGCAGAAAACTGGTAACAGAGTTGAAGCTGAACTCAGCTTTTGGATTCAAGTCCAGTGCTCTTCATAGGCAGTTATAATCTCATCTTTTTATAAATTGTGGTTTATCAAGTTGTTCACTTTTGATTCATAAAGCATCTTTTAAAGTTTTGGAGAAATAATATGCTTAATGTATAGGTATTATTTTTCGCCTTTAATAAAGCTACCTTTCTTCTTGAAGGCATTCAAGGAGTACACGAGCGATGACATGAACGTGGCGCCTGAAGACAGAGTGTGGGTCAGAGGGTGGTTCCCGATCCTCTTTGAGTTGTCGTGTGTCATCAATAGATGCAAATTAGATGTAAGAACCAGGTAACAATCAGTATTTGTAATTAAAATTTTGTAAGGCTTATTTTACTACATGACTATAATCAAATTAACTTTTCTTATGTGAACACAAGTTTGATTGTTAAAGTGTGTTTTATCAAATATAGCAATTATTAGATAGGCAGATTTTAAAATACGTTAAAATAGAACAGTGATAAAAATGGAAATGCATTACCATTCTGTCTTTTCATACATTTGTTTCCAATCAGAAATAGAAGTTAGTGGCAAAATTTATTTTATTTCTTGAAGAATAATAGAAGAATTTCCAAATGTACATCCCTGATGAATTTTAGGTAAAGAATCATTTCTCTGAAGACTGGTCAGTAACATATTTTGAATAATACAGGTCTGTTCAAAAAGAATTAGTCTTTCCAAAGTTTATTCTCAATAAAAGATCTACATGAACATATGGTCTATTTCTAAAGAAACTGTTATGGTTATAATATAACCAGACAGGCACTCAGTATGTACTCCTTACATTATAGCTCACTCATATCATTCCCATAGGATAATTTTTTTCCCTCTCTATTTTTGACTGCTAAAGTGAAATAGCCAGCTTGTGTATCCAAATATCTGTCAACAAGGGCTTAAGGGCATTATGAGTTCAGTTTTATGTTAAAATCTCTCTTTTAATTATCCTGTCTTCTTTTTAGGGAGAATCAGTCATTTGGACATTTGGATTTTTTTTAAATCAGAAAGGCGGTACAGACTTGTAACAAATCGGTGATAGAAATATAATGAAAGAATGAATCTCTCCTTCTTCCCCTTATGCCAGAACCACACCCACCTCCATCCAAGATTACGTTTGATTTATTTCCTAAGACATTTTTCGTTTTCGTAGTAGTATTTGTTATAACATAAAGTTTTATGCAATAGATAAATCTTCCAAAGTAGCACTCAGACCTTGGGAATTTGTCGTAGAATTTAGCAATCCCAAGAACATTACACGTCTTATTTTGTATCTAGGCATCGAGGGTTATTTGTCAATAGACCTGTTAGAACTTGATAAAATTCAAGATAGCCCCCAATTCATGTAAATCTAAATTATCTAGATTTACACCTTTCAAATGTCCAGCCACCTCAGTGAAGCAACTGACACGTAGTGACTGACAAGTTATGTAAACTCAGCACCCCTTCCCTGACCCTGTTTACTTGTAGAAATCTGCTTGACGAGGGACCTACCTGCTCTTTTAGCCTCTTTAGCCTGTCCTTGTCTGGGACCTTGCTACCTTGCTTCTCATCATACCTTATATTCAGATTATGGATGGATTCAAGTTCCTGAAGAGAAGAAAAAAATGTATGTTCTAGTTAGTAAAGGAGAGGGAAAATATGAGTAAGCTGTTTAGTGATGGATTTCATTTTCTTACCTCATCCCAGGGTTTGTAAGGGCTATCTTTTATTTAGATTACATTTAAAAATGTAGCACTATGATTTTTATAACACACTAATTACAGAATACTTTCACATGCATTCTCATTCGATTTCCTTACAATGCTAAATAAATAAATAACCTGGAGTCCCAAATATTTTTTTCCCTATACCATCAACTTAAATACTGCTTTAAGAAAGACTTCTTCAGTAATAATCCTTGGAAACCTTTATTGATCAGCGTTTGCTTTGAGGGCCTAAAAGAAACAGGATCGCACATCCCCTTATCCCCGGCCATGGGAATTAGCATTTGGTTACTTGGAGTGAGGCAAAATGGATTTCGAGCTCAGGAGATAGAGAGAGGAGGGTGCCTTGTTCTACTGCAGGGGAAAACAGCAAACTCTGACAAGGTTCTTTTGGGGAAGACAGAATATTTCTTTCACAGGCATTTCCTTACTAGTTTCTTTACTTCTGCTCATTTTACACATTGGTTATATTATGGAGCAAACAAACTTGTGAACTTGCCACAGGGCTGAACTACCTTTACACATTCATTTAACAAATATTTGTTTCGAGGCTGTACTAGGCCTCAGGGTAGCTTACCAGCAAATGAGGCCAAGTCCCAGGCCTTATGGAGCCTTTCAAAGAAGATTTTGTTCTGGATTCCCATCAGACATTTAGAAATACAAACTTTTTCTAAATTGAAGGATACTTATATTTTGCTAGAAGAAAGTAATATGTAGAGAAGAGATCAAGTTTTTTAATGTTTACATGAAGTTATTATTTCGAGAAAGGTAATAAGGAATCAAAGGCAGCTTTGAGTTTTAGTTTTAGCTAGCACTTATTCAGAGATAGTGAATGAGATACTCAGCATTTTATTCATTGATCACATGCTTGTCGTGTGCCTCCTAGGTGACCAGCATCGCAGGAAAAACACAGACCCTTGCCCACATCAATGTCTTCATGGATTAGTTGGACAAATCCTTTTGTTCGAGGATATTATATAAACAATTATATTGTTAGTTAAAAATTCCTGTAGCTCTTTGAAAAAGATTTTCTAAACTCTAATTTTTATTCTTAGATTGTTATTGATTCACTTTCTTCCTTGGCCATGGTGCCACAAAATTAATATTCACTAAAATGATGATCTTTCTCAATCTGTAATTTCATTTATAATTTTTAAATGATGATGGCGTGGGAGTGGAGGAAAAGTAAAATAAAAAAATTTTAAGGATAAGGCTTTTGAAGTTTTTTTCCAAAATGACACATCCTAAAGCTGTAGAACAACTTAAAAATTTTAAAGTCAGTATCATGTGTTAGTTTAAAACCATTTTTAAACTTTGTTTTCTGCAATTTCGTGAACTATAAAAATTAGGAGGGGGATTCTGATGCGAATTGCTTTTTTGTATTTTAGCTTTCCTAATTGTGTTCTATCACCTTAGGGGTTTAACAGTCATGTTTGAAATAATGAAAACTTATGGCCACACTTACGAAAAACACTGGTGGCAGGATTTATTTAGAATTGTTTTCAGAATCTTTGACAACATGAAATTGCCAGAACAGCAGACAGAGGTAAGAGAACACAGAATTTTCATTTACTATAGTCAAGAGATTCTTAATATTTTCTTTAATATATTACAGTATTTCAGACTAGATACATTGAACAGAAAAAATTCCTAGAAAAATTTCCCTTAAGGCATCACAATGTGTCGTCTTTATAAACAAGAATACTGTTCGGAGGCAGAACCAAGTTAACAAATCGTTTTCTGGTTTTCATCGTTTCTGTTGAACTTCAGTTTCGTTTCCTCACTTTAACATTGTCACAACTGTAAACACCAATGGCTTTCTTTAGTATTTATAATGACTTCTTGTTCTGAGTTGGATAAAGAATACCCAGTAATAAGTTGGTTTTTAAAATTGCATTGTCTTTTACTACAAACCTGTTACAGTATGCATTTCGGTAAGTGTGGGGAGAGAGCTTCAAGTTTTCTCATTTTGTCCCACATAGTTGTATTAAATGCGAGCCTTGGGGGCTCTCCAACCCACCCAGAGTTTTACTTTAGAGCTCTGATTTTTAAATCTACAGGTAGACTCGTATTTAAAGCATCTTATTAAGTATGCACTGGCACAAACCTGCATATGAAAACTATCAGTCCAAATTAGTCCTTTATGCATTTGGGAAAAATAAATTACTTACACTTACTTTGGCACTTTTTGCATCATGTGGTATTTTCAAGAACTGATGAAAGTCAGTTTAAGTTTAAAGTCATGCTAACCCTACTTGGATAAATTCATATCCTTTCACCCCTTTATTTCTTTTTCACGTTTGGTCGTAAAAGACATGAAAAGAGCAGAGCCAGCTGTTATTATTCATGAGTATTATTTGAAAAGTCATAACACTAATGGTAAAATAATGCAGTGATAGTTTTTTTACAGTCAAAACCTTGCAAAAAATAGTTAAATTGTTTTATACGTCGGTGATTATGGGATAGTAGAGAAAAGTAGATAACAGATATTAACTTGAGGTGAATGTAATAGGCCAGAAGGAAGTAAGCGGTCTCAAGGGAATGGGGACAGGCTCACATTTTACATATCTTAATTCTAGTAGTTGGTGCATGTTCTGACCTTCATTTAATGGCTTTTTTCCTCTAGAAAGCCGAATGGATGACGACGACTTGTAATCATGCACTTTATGCGATCTGCGATGTGTTCACCCAGTATTTAGAAGTACTCAGTGATGTACTTTTGGATGATATTTTTGCTCAGCTTTACTGGTGTGTGCAGCAAGGTAGGTCTGTCCCAGATAAGTGACACAAAGTATTACATGTGACCCTGGTAATGTGTAAATGAATTGCTCTTTTCTTTTCTAGACAATGAGCAGTTAGCACGATCTGGTACAAACTGCTTAGAGAATGTTGTGATTCTGAATGGTGAAAAATTTACCCTAGAAATCTGGGATAAAACTTGTAACTGCACCCTGGATATCTTCAAAACTACAATCCCACACGCGTAAGATTTTATGCAACTTTATGTATTAAAAAGTTAGATAGGAACCAGTGATTTATCATAAATCTTTTAAAAAATATCTCAGTATTCCGTGAATTCATATTTATTATAAATCAAACTCCTGTAAGCCATAACAAATACATAAATTAAATTCTTTATAAACCAAATTCTTCAATGTGATCATCCAAAATTGGAGCGAAAGTGAAATGATTTACTTTTATAAGGTTTTGTTCGTCCAGACTAAACCAAGCAGTAGTTTTGAATTGAAAAAAAAAAAAGAATCGAAACAAATATTTCAGTTTCTGTAGATAGAATCTAAGGATATTTTACTTGCAAATATATTTAACAGTTAATTGTCATCTTTTTCCAAGAGGTGATTGGAATTGAATTGTAGTGAAAGAGTGCTTATCGATGGGGAAGCTGACACACAGTGTGGCTGAATGACACCCGGGATGTTTATAGGGCAGACTTGAATTTACTTCTCCGTTCCACTTTGGGCCCTCCGACCTGCACAGTTTTACCTTGGATCCACGATATTTAAATCTACCTTAATAAGATGTTTTAAATCTTACCTAAATGTACTGGCATAAAACTGTATATGAAAACTATCAGTCCACATTTTTAAGTGTCATAAACTTTTTCTTGACATGAGTTAAATATGTTTGTATTGGTATGATTCCCTTGTAAATATCCTAATCAATAGGAAATAGGAAGTCAAAAGGAACACATCTCAAGGTCGGACTACACTAAAAGGACACACAATAATCCCCTCGGCCTATTTGACATATTTTTTTTATTTTTTGGTACACATTTTGTTGAATTGGTGTAAGTGACAAATGATCCATCTTTGTCAGTTTATCTGTGGCCCCTACAGAGTGATTTTCTGACTAGTTATTATCCCTACGAAGTCTTTATAAACATCAGTCAGACTGAACATTTTTTAGAACTGCTTCTGTTTTAATTCATTGAATGTATATACTCAGGATAAGGTACATGATTTTAGAGATCATCTGATAACCATCTCTTAGTAGCATATATCTGTGCCAGAGTTCTTTCCATATTGAACTGAAATGTATTTACTATCCATCTGCTCCATTCCCCAGGAGCTGCTGCTTCTCAGAATCAATAACTTAGGCCTTAATCATCTTTCTGTCTCAAGTAACTACTTAATGGGTGTCAAGTTAGTGTCCCCTTTTGGGCCAAGTTTTATTTCGTTTATTTTTAAACATTAAAGAAAATAGAATCTAAAGGGTTCTATGAATTTTTTGAAATGTCTCAAACTTTTTTTCAGTCTCCCTTTGGAAAATATTTAATGACCCTTAATACTTAAAAGCGAGTTTAAAGTTACTGAAACTTTTCAGAAGTGCTTTTTACTATAAAACTTATGACCAGAGTACTCTTTTAAATATATTAAATGCTATTACTTTCTGGAAGTACATGTTGTATACTTTTTACTAGATTTTTTTTGTTTTTTAGCAAATTGCTCTTAGCAGTAGTCAAAGAAGGAATATGTTGTTTTTGGTATATTCATGTGATGTTTTTGTGCCCCTTTCAAAACCTGTTGGATGGATGTGACGTGTTTTACACTGTCAGTGATTGGTGTGATTTTGGTGTTTTTAAAGGCTCTTGACCTGGCGTCCCACTTCTGGAGAAACTGCTCCCCCACCTACATCCCCCGTGAGTGAGAAACAGTTGGTAAGTTCTAATAAAGCATATTTAAAATTATTTTATTATTCCGATAAGTAATTTTACCATAGGCCAAATTCTTTTCTATGACCCCAGCTCTCTTAAAAAGATGGCATAAAAGTACTCTTCAGAATTCTCAGGTCAGATTTCATGATGGTAAATTTCCCCGGTGGCTAAAATTTATCTCTGTAAGTGCCATGAAAGTGGCATTTTAAAGTATATTATACTGTGGATGATCTGAGACAGAGTAAAATAATTTCAAGAGTTGTAAGAGGCAGGTACCAGATTATCTGTGGCTTTCCATGCCAACCTGAAGATATTATTGGATTTTATTTTAAATTTTAATTTCGTTATAATTTGACCTTAAAGTTACAAGAACAGTACAAAATATTTTCATAAACCCTTCATCCAGTGTATTTGTTTGCTTAGGTCTGCCATAACAAATTATCATAA